>NC_087062.1:62879736-63479736 GCF_963678635.1 Symsagittifera roscoffensis
ATCACTCTTTTCATGATTGTAGCAAGGCAAGAAAGTGTATTAAGCCAGATTGTGAAAGCACTCACAACGTGCTGTTGCACGGATTTGGAAAAACAATCCCTCCAAAGGATAATAAAAATTCCCCGTTGTCAGGTAATGCAATTACTAAACATGTATCGACTAACTCTGCCGCCCGCAATATTCATAGCCGGGAGTAGACTAAAGAACTCCTGCCAGTTGCATCACACGCCGTTTCTTCGGATGCGAAGTATATTAATGCCCTAGTTCTTTGCGAAAGTGCTTCCACGCACTCATGGGTATCTGCCGATCTCCATTTGGTTGATAATCCCGCTAACCTCACCATATATGGACTCAACTGCACGAGCTTGATGAAAACTCATCAAATAACTTTTCAAGTTTCCGCCGAAACGAATACCAGTGAGTATTGTTTTCCTTTCGAGCTTATGTTAAGGATCATATCCGCATGGGATCGGATAGCATTAGTATTCCTGAATTACAGGAAAAACACCCGCAGTTGGCTCCGATAAAACCTATAGATTATAAGTATGAGGAAGACGAACTAATTTTTGCACTAGATTTCTACCACGAGACCCGTTCAATACTTTTTAGGGGATGACTCTAATTGAACGTGCGCCGTACGCCTTCCGATTGGTTGGGTTCTAAGTGGTCGGTTACCGCCGTCATCTAATTCGAGCTCGTCTTGTTTTTAAGGTTATGTCGAAGACACGTCTCTAGCTGACGAAATTAAAAATTGGTATGAGTTGGAGTCGAATGGAGCCTTCAAGCAAGTAGATGCCCGTTCCGCCGCCGACAAAAGCGCTTACTCGACTTTGAAAAATGACATTTTTCACGATGGTTAGAAGTACATTGCAGCAATGCTTTGGAGTGATAATGAAGTTAATTTACCTATTAACTATTATTCCTCCTTAGCTCAATTAAAGTCTTTAGAAGTGAGGTTGGACAGAGATCCGTCGCTCCGTGAGAATAAGCCGAAACAATTAGAGATGATATACAAAAAGGAAATATCATAACCGTTAAGGCACACGATCCCAAAGTACGAGTCGATTGTTATTGGTATCTCCCGCGTCATCTGGTGTTGAACCCGAACAAAACCCGGTAAGGTGCACCGAGTCCTCAATGGTGCATCAAAGTGTCATAGCGCTTCCTTGAAAACTTCCGTGCTTCCTTTAACCAATGCACGAGTCACATTTTTGGCGCTCCTGACTCGCCGACTTGTGCGGCCCTGCGCAAGACTGCGACACCAAAGCTGCTTAAGCTGTTGTCCAGAAGACTTATATGGATGACTAACTGGGGTAATTAGGTAGGGATTTAGTCTGTTGCTTTAGCTAGGTGGGTTTAATCTGAAAAAGTTTGCACGCAACGTGCCCGATGTAACTACCGATCTTGATCCGGACATTAGTGAGTCCAATTCCTCTGTTGAGAGTATTTGTAAGAGCCCAGACCAGTCATTTCGTGTCCTCGGTTTTAAATGGGATCACGCAAAAGTTACCTTTGTCGTTAGTAGAGAGGTTGATCGCCCACTAGACAAAGCATTCACCAGCGTACTGTGTTGAGCTTTGTTTTTTCTATTTTTGATCCAATTGGATCAGTCGCTCCGTATACGATGAGGGCGGCTGGCCTTCTATCAAAAGATATATGGCGAATCAGTAGTCAAAAACGGGACGATGATCTCCCAGACGAAATCAAAAACAATTTCCAGGAGTGGCACTCAGGTCATCTTTTGTTAGGTTCTCTGACATTAACTCGTAGCTATTTTACTGAACATTTCGACCGAAAAGAATTTCACTTCTTTGGTGATAGTTCGCAGGATGTCTGGAAAACTCGTCAGTTTTTGTCGTCGATGTTTTGTCAGACAAAACCTTTCCATTCGGAAAATGGGAGAGATTCAGTTCAATTGTAAAATACAAACGGTCAGTAGCATTTTTGTTGAGATGACTGCCATCCCATAAGCATTTCTGGCCGTGTACATTATAAATTACCGACCCGTGTGAGTTGGACAATGCTAAAAAGGCTGAGCAGAAACTCATTTACCTGTCCCAGTGTGAGAAATTACCTAGCGAGCTTGAACTACTAAGTTCCGGTGAAATTATTACATGGAATATTTGGATCGCCAAGTATTAGCATATCATTGGACCAGCTAGAATCCTTCGCCTGACTGAGCGCATCAGCCGCTTGGTTAATTCCGATTTCGAAAGGAATCATCCGATTATACTTGATGCACGTCACGCGATTTTTTGGTTATTGGTTAGACACTTGCACGTTAGGAACTTTCATCAAGGCTTGGATTACAGGCGTAGGTTGGTTAATTTGAAATACAATGATTTAAATTTGCGCTGGTTGCTGCGAAACAAACAAAAAAAAAACAATTGCATTACGTGCCTAAAACGCAAAGCGCAAACCGTAACACCTATGATGTCTGATCTGTCCGTTCAAAGGTTGGGTTACAAGCATTTTTCTTTCTCTAACACAGGTGTCGTTTACTTCGGGTCGTTCCTTGTTCCGAACCGCAAAGTACGGAAAAGAGACCGGGGTTTTGGCCAACCGCCTCACTAGCAGAGCGATACACATTGAAGTGGACCCCTCACTCGAAACAAGCTTTTGTGTTATGGGCGTGGAGAGGTTCATTGCACGTCGCGGTACTCCTAGTACCATCCTTTCTGACAATGGCACGAACTTTCCTGGCGCTCAAAAAGAGCTCTTAGCTTTCGTTGAGAGTTGGAACAAGCACGCTCCCGCTGTTTTGTCC
Source organism: Symsagittifera roscoffensis (assembly GCF_963678635.1). NCBI lineage: Eukaryota > Metazoa > Xenacoelomorpha > Acoela > Convolutidae > Symsagittifera > Symsagittifera roscoffensis. The sequence goes on from NC_087062.1 coordinate 62,882,504, forward strand.
AGAAAGGGGTCAAGTGGAAATTCAATCAAACCAGAGCACCGCACCATAGCGACTCCTGGGAGCGATTATGTTAGGAGTGTCAAGCGTGTTTTGAATGACATCCTAGGCAACAGAAGAGTGGACGAGTAGGTTCTACGAACCACACTGTGCATTGTTGAGCAGCCACCTAACGCAGGAACGACAACGGCCGTTAGCTCCAATCCGCAAAATTTAGAGGCGTTGACCCCGAATCTTTTCATACTTGGTCAACAAGCAGCGAGTTTTCCAACGCTATGTTTCCAAGAAAATTTCAACCACATATGGACAATCATACGCTAACGCAATATGGATACGTTGGATGCAGGATACGTTCCTTCCCTCAATGAGAGGGTAAAGTAGCACAACCAATCAGACGTTAAGATGAAAGCCGGACATTATCCACTTGCACGTATCGTTAGACTGCACTACGACAAGGACGGATGCGCGAGATCCGCCAACATAAAGACCGTTACGAGCAAACTGACCCGCCCGATCGTAAAACTAGCTCCCGTTCTTTATTGATTGGGGGCGGAGGATGTTGCAAGGCAAATGTAACGAGAGTAAAAATGCATAAAAGTAACTGTATAAAGGACAGATGGTCGAGCGGCCTAAGCTAAGGTACCGCCGACTATACAGACCGCCAGGGGGTGTGCGATCAAATCCCACCACACCCTAACCTTTAAACATGTAAGCTCGAGGGGCTTTCGCCCGACTTGACTTTTTTGATTGTTTTTTTGAGTTTTTCAGATGATTATGGCCGATGTAACCGATGATAAACTATGATTATATATGTTGCATTATTTATTCTCAGAGTTAAATTTCCAAAACAAAATTTTGTTATTTCACGTGTTTGAAACTTGATATTTTCACAATTTGTGTGGAGATTAGCGCGCACACGGGCCATTAATGCCGCATGATGACTTTTAATTGAATGACCTTCCTCCCTTCCAATGCAATCTTTAAAATTTTAACGAACCTGTTTTTTGCCAAGATAAATGGTTAATTTTAACAGATCAGATACAGTGAACGCGTCGAGATCTGGCTCAAAAACCGCTCGAGGTTTGAACATTTTGAGCGGTTTTTGAGCACGATTTGAGAGGTTTGAGCGCTATGGTTGTTTTGTTTTGGAAAAACCGCTCAAACCACTCAAATCTTGCATTAAAAACCCACTCAGAAGCCGCTCAATTCTTGTGGCGATTTTTGATTTGTTTTTCAAGCAATGTTTGAGCAGTTTGTGAGCTGTTCAAAAAACGATCATAACCATCAAAAGACCCGGAAAAGGCAATGTGACGTTAAGAAGCAGTTGAAATAGTTTCTGCAACTTGAAAAGTTATGCTCGAAATTACTCGGCCCAAGCAAGATAAGTTTGTGCAGCCTCGAGCAGAAAAAAAGTGCTCGACCATGCTCGACTCAAGCAAGATACTTTTCGAATGTCCACACCACAAATAATGCGCTCTGCATGCGATTGCTCACATTTTAAGTTTTTTCTTTTTTTTTCAGTCTGCTGAGCATTTTTAAGTTTTTCGAACTCGGGTCAAATTTTTCACCTATTTGAAGCAAGATTTGAGCGTATTGTGCGTTTTTTTTTGGATGATTGCAATCAAAAATAAGATTTATCAAAAACAGTGCAGAGTTTGAACAGTTTTGAGCGGTTTTTTTATAGATAAACCGCTCAAAACCGCTCAAACCGCTCATTAAGAAGCCAGCTTTTGAGCGCAATCACCTTAAAAAAACGCTCAAACCGCTCAAATCTTTTTATTTTTGCGCTCAGGGCAACAATACGTTCTGAATGATGTAACAAAAACTTAATCAAAAAATGCTTGTTGAAAAAGTCGAAGTTTCTCTGGAGAAAAAAACCATCTCCAGCACAATTTTTTTGTCACTTTCTTCGAAAGTCGAAATAAAAAGCTAAATTAGGTGATAATTTGGTACTCAAAGGAGTATAATGGGAGTGTATGTTTTTTCATTCAGTTTTTTTACAAGTAATAAATTTTTTGAATTAAAAAAAATTTCGTGTGCCATACTTCGCATAGACCAACTGAGTAACTAGCTAAATAATTGAATACATTTAATTGTAACCTTTTTTGAACGTTTTTTTTGTACCGCGGATATCAATTAATGAAAACTTCTCTAGGTTTTTTTCTATCCAATTAAATTGTTTCGATTTTGATAAATCATCTCTTTAAAACGCTGTATCACCCTCAGTGGTGCTGACCCTCATTTTAACCCTGTTACAGAATCCGAACTAGAAAATTCTGTTCACCAGTATTTGAACTTGAAAACAACATAAAATAAAACTGTGTCTAACAAGTCAGTGGGGTTGATGCTCATTCGAACCCTGCCCCACAATCCCATACTAGGTAACTCTAACCATCAGGATTTCACCAAAGTTACCAAATAAAAACCCTTGTATAAAACAATATGGCGATGGTTAAAAAATTACAGTCAAGAAAGGGATCCAAATTTGGTTCCTGTTATCGAGTGAAAATGTTATACTATTATCTTATTAGTAGCTAATTTTTTTTGTTTGAATCAATTGCGTAACAAAAATATACTAGTTTAGTTTGGAAGTTTTCAAAACAATAGTATCTGGCGTAACAATTTGAATGAAAAAATTAACAAAGAGTTTAATAAAGAGTTTAATAAACATTTTTTAATGAAATAATGGACTGATGAGAGTCTACCTGGCTTCAAAAACAAAATCTTTGAGCTTTTGAAAAAAGTTATGTATCGAAAAGTTACATAGATAGAAGTATACTTTCCTGAATTATCGCTCATTGATCTAGCTCTAGACAAAACGTTAATGGAAAACTATGAAAATGATTTTAAAATTTTTGAGAAAAGAAACAAGAAGAACAAATAACTAGGTTTTCTACGATAAAAAGTTATCTGATTTCTGCGATCCCTCAAAAAATAGAATAAATTAGAGAATCAAATTTTCAACCTAGAATTGGAAGGCTGAGGATAGTTGGTTGTGGAGTGATTTGCGCACAAGTTGCTTTTTTATCTCCGCCCACCTCACATAAGTGGAACCTGATCTAAACTACATTTTATGATTGGATAAATTAGATATTTTACCACTGTAAAGTAATTAATATTAACCAATCATGATCCATCTAACTAACAACCCACTTATTTGTAAGTGCTGAAATCACTTGTAATTTCAGCACCAGAGAGATTTGAATTTAACTTAGAAATTAGTTGCCTCTCCAAGAGAACTTCAGCAGCCGCAATAAACCAGTATACCCTAGATCTATTGAGCCTAGCAGAGACTAGTTAAACAACTTGAGACTAGATAGTATAAGAGTAAGATTAGGATCGGTATTAGACTAAGAAGTTGCACGAATCTATCCGGCCGAAAATAAGATAGCGTGACGAGCAGACGGTGTACCCTATCCGAAATTACTCTATGAGTTAACCACCTCGGTTCTAACTCATCTGGTGCGACCATAAGTCTCGAACAAGACCTTAATAGCTTAGAATTAACCAAAAATAGATTAGAATTTAGACAAAACATTTTTAAAATGTTACACGACGATAATTTAATCGAAATGTCTCTACGACTCAATAGATGAAAGCCAATATTCCGAACGATAAGAGAACTACCCGGAATTGGAAGAAGACTTCGAACCAGAGACGACATACGACAAAGTAGAAACTTACCAAAAAGTTATATGATAGTACGGCAAAAGCCAACACAAACTTTTATATTTAGAATCTTATTAGCAATGAATTTAGATTTTCATTTGCAAACTTAAATCTTGAAGTCAATCTTCATGCTCATTTCAGGCGCTAAACAAAATAGTAATATACAATAACGATTGATAAAAATATCTCAGATCGTTTTCCTAAAATTCTGCAGTATTCTATAAAAACATGTTTGGAAAATATTTATTGAAAATCAAAATAAAAATTAGTACATGACAATAAACTGTTAGTAATCATAAAATCATCAGTTGTCCCAGCTTCATCACCTAAAACATAACAGCAATCATAAGCTCACTAATATCATTAAAACACTAAATCTTTTCTTAAATAAATTTAAACCATTTTAAACTTAAATTCACTTAATCTTAAAATCAGATCATCAAGGCTTATCCTTGGATCTTAATTAATTTTCTATTTAATTAAATTTACAAAACTTGATCATCAAGGCCTATCCTTGGATCAAAAAGAACAATTTTGTTCTCCCCCACCCACTTAGCTAGTGTCTAACGACCTCAAACGTCGATTCACTATCCAACCCTTTCAAAAAAAAAAAACCCAAGACTAATAGAAGTTTTTGAACAAAACTAATCATTCAAATTAGGATAAACAGTGAAGAACTTCGGTTATTCATCCTTCACTTGAACCCTCCTCTTACCAGACCCAGGATAAATCGTAGACTTAGTAAGTTTAAAATAGTATCTAACGAACTACTCGCGTTCTAATTATACCTGAACCTTGTGGATCGATTTACTATTCTCCAACCCTTGAACACAATCATTACCCCTAAGTAAGATTAAGTAAGTTAACACCTTAGCTTATACTAGCCACGAGAAAGTAAAAAATCATTCTTCGGAATCGATATACTTTTCTCTCCAACCCTGAACAAATAGACCCAGGTTAAGCTAACCAAAAAATCGTAAGGACTAACAATTTAAGAAAATAGAAATCATCTAACAACTTTTAGCATCCGTCATCCTAAACCTTATGTCATTTAAAAATCTAGGAAACAAACAAACAATCGTTTTGCACAACTGTGAAATAGATAACAAAAAATACGACCTTGTAATCACACCTCACACACAAACAGTTGGATATATCAGAACAAAACGACAAACACTAAAAAGGAAAATAATAACTAAACAAAGACAAATAACACGAAAAAGATTTTCCAAAAATAGAAACGCATTTTCAGAATCAGAAGCCAGCAATTTAGACGAACTTTATAAATTAAAAGAATCTATAGATAAAAATTGCCCCATTCACGATCAATTATATTTTTCCGACTCAGAAACAACTTCAAATTCATTAAAAAGAGGAAAAAGAAGAATAAAAAAGCAATATAAACACAAACCAGTACATTTATATAATTGGAATCAACCAATTAGACATATCGATAATTACCTATTAACAGTCATTAAACGAAAAAATGAGCCAAACACACACTCCAAGTGAAGATAGTCCAGATGATGACGATATCTACCCCTTCCTCGTAGATGCACCCAATGATAGAGGACAGCATATATTTTGCAAGAATTTACTTCTAAAATTATTTGAACCCAGAATCAGTCCATGTAAAGCAGAGTTCCCAGATGTAAAGATCAAAAGGCAAATTATTGATCACTATCTGAAAGATATATGTAATTGGACACAACAATACGGAATCTACACCATAGAATTTAGTTCACCAAACCCGAATCACCGCAAATATGTAATTCAAACAGACGATCTTGATTTAGAATTTTCAAAAGTATTCTCAGAATATATAAAAAGCATACAATATCATAACTCACAAAGAGCAAACTCCATATTTACTAATGAAGTTTTTGCCATAATATATAGTTATATCTCAATATTAGAAAACGAAATCCCAATCCCAAATGTCTCACCGACAGAGACATCTAAACATATAAGGGTACGACATGAAATCAAACTGTTTTCAACTTTCCTACATATAATTAAAGAAAATTTCACTAAAGATGATGTTTCAGAACATACAAAACATGACTTACAAAAATTTTTGGCATGGTTTATAATAGATTATTTCACACATAATATAGATTTAATTTCACAAGCAAGAAAAAAATTTCAGACCTCAAAATTCAAACGATGATACCGCCATCACAGAACAGTCAGACTACGTTTGGGACCCCGAATGGTCTCATTATGCATTTATAAATATCCCACAATCAATTGCAAGTCAAGCAATAAGTACAATATCTTATACAAGAGATTATGTAAGAGTAGTACCATTAACAATTGATGCAACACCATTAAACTACAATACATTTCTACCTGATACGCGAAATAACAGCCTAAACTCGACCGTCATACACAATGAAAACCTCAACGGAACTAGGAATCTCACTCAACAAGATATTCAAACACCATCACACTTCATAAATGAAGAAATCGTCCAAACAACAACAACTACACAACAAAGTATTTCACCGATACGTCCAAATTTAACAACACCAAGAAATACAAACACTTCACTAGCACAAGTAACCTTACAATCAACCGTTAAACCTTCGGTTGCTCCAAAATATTCACAAATGGATTATCAAATATATAGACCCATGACAATACCGTCAAAAACACGCAGAACGTTCACAAGAAACACTTTTGCGGAACACAATTATAATTACGCAAATTCATCAAAAACAAACTATCCCCCACGAAAAAATAATAATAATCAGATAAAATCTCGATATTGGGATAACCCAATGGCAACAACCAACTCAGTGAATTTTCAAACTAATTCACATCCTCCACAGGATCGTAGTGAAAATTACCCATTCTTTCAACAGAATAAAAATAAAAACAAGCACCTCATCAAACGGATTACCTATCCTCTGATGATGATTATTTACAAATAGATATATTTGCACCATATACCCAAGAATATCGCGGACAAGGAGTGCAAAAACCATATACATATCATAGAATTTTTTCTCCACATAAAATAGATACACAAAATCAACAACCAATACAAATGCAAAACCCGATTGATACACAATCTTTTCAACCAATTCAGCCACAAAACCCAATGATTACACACTCGTATCAACCAACACAAATGCAAAATGAAATACCACTTCCATATTACATTCAACAACACGAAATAACAAAAAATCTACTTTCGAATTTTTCACAAATGCCAAATGCAGCAGAATCATTACAAATGACAATGAATCCATACCTTATGGGTGGATCATCAATAACATCAAACAAACCATTAATGGTATTCACAGGAACAGACCCTGAATATTCTGTAGTAGATTATTTAAATGCACAAACAGCAAATTTAATTTTAAATATAGGACCTGAACCAATTAATACGCCACTACATCAAAATTGGATACATCGACGCACAGCGTTGATACAAACAACCTTAGATGGCGCAGCCCAAAAATGGTTTTCAGTATTGCCTATAGAAATAAAATCAAATTGGAAAAGATTTACACAAGAATTTTCAAAAATGTTTGACTCCGAAAGAAACAAACAACAACAAAGAGTTTTATGTAATGAAATTCGCAGATTACCAAATGAAACCATCAAACAATTAGCAGTACGTATCGAAACACTAGTTCGAAAAGCATATTCATTAAATACACACGACTATAAAAACACAAAAATGACAGAAATCTTAATGATAACCTTAACACCTCAATTAAGGAAAATAGCAATAAAAAAGAGAGCATCCCATCCCTCCTCAATTCGAGAGCCCGATTTAGATTTTCGAAAACTAGTAGACAAACTAGAGCAAGCGGAAATCACAATGAAACTTGAAGAAACAGAAAATCTGAAATTACAATATGTTAACCGAATTGAAACAAATACCACAAATATCAACAATATACAGGAATCAGATACAGACCTCGTTGAAAAAATCACTGAAATACTTAATATTTATGAAAAACACCCAAACTTTAAAGGCAAACCATCTTTCAAAAAATGGTGTAATTATTGCCGACGATACGGACATAGTATTTCTGAATGTAGACAAAAATAACACGACAATCAAAACAAACCTCAAAAATATAAAGAACCAAATAAATCATTCTATCAATACATGAAAAAAGATCAAAATCTACCGAATAAAAATGTATACAGCAACAACAGTTCAGGAAAACCACTTCCGAACAATACCAATTACACGAGAACTCAATCACCATATAACTCAAGTTATAGAGGAAGATCACCAGAACGAAGAAATACACAAAATTCATCACAACACCATTATAATAGACCAAATAGTCGAAATAACTACTCCAGATCAAATTCAAATACAACACAATTTGTCTCTAGATCTAATTCCCAATCAAGGAATAATTACTATCCAAACAATCAATCACGAAATTCATCATACAATAGAAATAGAAACTATTCCAATAATCAAAATAGAAGTTATTCAAACAACCGAAACCTGAATTACCCGAACAATCGATCAAGGAATAACTCATATAATAGATCAAACTATAACAGACCAAACAATAATTATCAAAACAGATCACGAAACAATTCACAAAATCGACATTCAAGTTATAATAATCGCTATAGAAACTATTCCCAATCACCACACAGAAATAATAACCACTATAATAATTCCAACAATCGCCACAGAAGTAGTACACCTAAACATCAAAGACATATTAATCAAGTACAATCAAATCCAGAATCAACATCACCTCTTGAAACACCTCTTGAAACCTCCAGTAAACTAGCAACAGCACAAGGATCAACATTGGTAAACTATGGAAAAATTCAATTATTTCTTCTCCCCACAAGAACAATGGAGCAAAATAAAATTTTAACTAAACCATTTAAACAAATATTCCATATCACTGATATTAAACACAACATCATTGGAATACCATTTATCTCTAAATATATACCAACAATCAACATAATAAACAGTAAAATACTAATCAAAGATAAATACACAAAAACAAAAGACACATCCCTAACATTTTTTCAAAGATTAAACAAACAACCACCATTCTTTTCAAAATTTTATCCAATATATAACCAACAAAGAAAACACCTGAAACCACTATCAGGAAACATATATAATTTTTCAATAAAACAAGTTCACCAATATGATAAAAAACAAAATAAACAACAACTCTATATGTCAGACTTTGAATTCAAACCTATCCATAAATTTTTCAAAATCACAATTTCATCCATAAAATATTTGAAAAACTCGAATTCAGATATTATTTCGTTACATGTATACAATAATACACCCTATCAAGTAACATTACCTTTAGGACTTTTGGGATATTGCGAAACCAACGCTACGATATCACCAGTACACGAAAAAGCATACCGCGTAAATAATATACTTCAGTTATTAGATATTTGTCAATCCACAATTCTTAATGAAGAATTATCCATAAATAATATAATAAGTAATGAAAAAAGAAATACAGATTATTTCACAAAAACCCCATATTTCAAACCTACATTCAACATAAATAACTATACAGAGAATCAACAGAAATTTTTAACAATGTTTAACTTCCAACATTCACAAATAACACAAGACGAATTTGATAAGTTAGCCAAACAGCTAATAAAATATTCATCAGTCTATGCAACATCCAAATTTGATGTTGGTAAAATCAGCTCATCACTACATCTCCCATTAAAACCTGACGCAGTTTTCAAAAAACAAAGAGCAAGTAAAGTACCCATTCATTTACACGATAAAGTGAACAGATTACTCGATATTTTAGAACAATACAAAATTATCTCACCGGTAAACAAAGAAGAACAACCACAAGGTAACACATTTATCAACCCTGTTATCATCCTAGCAAAAGGAGAATCATTAAAAATAGTTCTAGACGCTAGATATCTTAATTCACTAATAGACGAATCAAAATGCAATTGGCCTATTGAACCAATACAAGTTATTTTAACAAAAATAAACGGAAAATAATTTACAACCGCAGATATGAATAGTGCATATAATCAAATGCCACTAGATGAACAATCGCGACGCTTAACACAATTTGTTATTGGAAATCAGCAATATGAATTCAACCGCCTATTCTATGGAATATCCATAGGACCAGCAGCATTTTCAGCTTTTATGAGTAAAATTTTTAGACCACTAATACTCAAGAAAAACGCAATCACCTATTTAGACGATGTTTTTATGCAATCACAGACAAAAGAAGAAATGTTCAATGTTTTAGAACACTATCACAAAATACTTCAGAACGAAAATCTGAAGGCCGCCCCCGATAAATCACACTTCTTTTTAACAAGAGTTAAATTCTTAGGACATAATATAGAAAGAAAAACAATCACTCCATTAAAATCACGCATTGATGCTATTCAAAAGCTCCAACCACCAACAAACAAAAAGAAAATCCAAGAATTCCTTGGAATGTTAAATTTTTTAAGCAAATATGTCTATAAAACGCAATTGTACCTAACACCATTCTATAATATACTTAGACAACAAAACAATTTTGAATGGAACACAGAACATCAAGCACGATTTGAAGAAATTAAAAAACTCTTAACCGAACAAATTTCGAATACAATTCCAGATCCAAATCAACCATTCTATGCAATGTGCGATGCTTCGAATTTTGGCATCGGCGCAGCATTATTACAATCACACAATGGTACAAACAAAATGAACCTTATATCAGCAAATTCTCGACTATTCACTCAAGCAGAGCTACGACTCTCAACTCTAATGAGAGAATGTACAGCCATAATATATACACTAACAGAATATGAATTTCTGATACTTGGATCAAAACATCCAACAGTTCTATTTACAGATCACAAACCAATCATTTTTCTCTTTACACAAAAATCCAACCCAAATCACCGAGTTTATAGATTTCAATTAATTCTAATGAAATTCTCAAACTTACATATAGTTTGGACAGCAGGAAAGAATCTTGCATTACCAGACACTTTAAGTCGAAATACACCACCTGAATTACTTACACGTAAAACTACAGTTGAAATACCCAAAAATATAAAATTCTACCTTGCAGAAAACGAAACATCACCCCGACTAGAATGCAAATATGCAGTAAAAACTGACGTTGAACAATCACAAATAAATAATCTACAACACTTCCCACTTTATTTAGATTGCCAAGATAACCACTACGAAGTTGATCTACTTGGAACATCAACTTTTAAACCAATTCCATATTCACAATGGATAAAAAATAACACCCAACAAAAAAGAGTAAAACAACACCCGCATAAAAAAGACCTTTTTCCATTAATCGAAAAAGAAAATCTAACTGATAAAATAAATTTATCAGGACCGCAAACAAACGATTCAAAATACACAATAAATCAAGTTTTTGACCTCCATGACCCACTTGATACAATTCCTTTATCTAAATTAGAAATAGAAAACATTTTTCTCCCCCCAACAGATAATATTACAATTAATACCTGGAAAAAATATCAAAATCTTGACCCAATAATTCGACAACTAAAATCATGGCACAAATATAAAACTAAACCCGTAAAGGCAGATACAACAATATTAGGAAATAAAACACTCCTCCGATATTTTCGAAAATTTAATAACACAACAATTAACGAAAACACAGACCTTCTAGAATACCAATTAAATGAATCTACAGTTCCCTGTCTCCCTTTAAGTATGATTCTCATAGCTTTTAATATCTCACATACACAAACATTAAAGGACACTCTGGATCAGAGAAAACATATTCAAATTTCATACAAAACTTTTATTTTCCAAATGCACCAATTTGGATGAAAACACTATGCAATGATTGTATAGTATGTCAGCTAAATAAACCTTATCCAAATCAAAAACAAATAGCACAAAAACAAGACTTTAAAGGACAAAATTTGTACTTTAACCACCGTATTTCATTTGATACAAAAGGACCAATTTCACCATCATCCGAAGGAAACTCCTACATTATGGTAATTGTTGACGCATTTAAACATTATGTAGCACTTAACCCAGTACCACATTGTAACGCTTATTACGCTTAGACAACACTTTATGAACACTGGATAGCCAAATTCGGACTACCAGAAATTTTAGTTACAGACAACGGTACGGAATTCATAAATAATGAAATCATCACACTATGTCATTTATATAACATCAAACACAAACCACGTACATCTCATGCACCTTGGACAAACGGCTTAGTTGAAGGTATGAACCGTTCACTACGAGAATATCTTAGATGTATCATCAATGGAAATGATACAAAATACACCGAATGGTCAGCAGATGTAAAACTATTTCCCTTAGCATATAATTCACAAATCACGACAACTCTAGGAATGTCACCATATGAAATGGTTTTTAATCAAAAGCCACGCAAACCAATTATGTTTACAGCAAACTCTCATAAAAATGCACAAAGTCATTGCCAACCGAATAAAGACTCAATTTGTTATAACCTACCTTTACACACACACGATGAAGATCATTTTCATCACCCACAAATGCTTAAATTAGCCTCCGGTACACACACCGAATGGATTTTAAACAGAGATAAAAAACACAATGAAATTTACCAAAAAGTAACAAAAAAGTTGTTACAAAGGCAAAACATTAATGAACAAATAAATTCACGCTTTACACCAGCCTCCGATTTAAAAATTGGAACATTTGTTTTAATACCCATTTTTAACACTCACAAAGGAATCTCTAAAAAATTACAACCCCTTCGAAAAGGACCTTACCAAATAATTGCCAAACCCACTGATGTCACATATAAAATCACCGACTCAGACAAAAAAGAAATTGTTCAACATCGAAACAATCTATTACCTTATTACCCAAAAGAATACGCACTACGCGAACTAACTCAATTATATTCTTTCACAGGTTTAAAAAATATTCAAAATAACCCACATACGGAGAATAAAACAAAGGAACAACATGACATTCATCTCGAAAATCAAAATAAAAAATCAACCACAACAAAAAACAATACAAAAAAAGCTGGATCAAAATATACCTCAAAAAGAAAGAAAAAATAGAAAATTGACAGAAAAAATAATACCCCAAGAACAAATCGACAAATCAGAACATAGAGAGTCATCACGACTTAGAAATCAACCACGTAAAAACTATAAAGCATTCATCCCACAATCTAAAATATTAAAGAAAGTCGAATTTCAAAAACAGCTTTAATTTTATATTTCATAATCTTTGCACCTCTGAATTATTTTGAACTTTCATTTTTCAAACTAACATGCTGACAAACACGCAGCGATTCTAGTTCATAATTAGCCAATAGGATTCATCCAATCCGTCACTTTCTCTAACTCTAACACAGATCAACTAGACGAACGATAATAAACTCCAGGCATATCTATAACTATAACTTTGCGACCTCCAGGTCAAAAATAAGCGAACCACTCCAACTTGACAACTAAAATAAATATCACCATAAAATCATAACCCTCCCTTATCTAATAACCCAAAGATCAACAATATTTCCCCAACTCCGATCTCAAATACCCCCCAAACAAATATGTTAAATTAGCCTAAAGTAAAAGAACGACCATTTTAATTAGCCTAAAGTATAAAAATCTCAAAAATACCCCAGATCATTTGAGAAATAAAAATAAAGAAAAAAAAGACCTCCCGATCACCATAAAATTTGCCCCCAACAATTTTTCACAAAACTCAACCCACTTGTCAAAAAACCAATAAATAATCCGACCACACTTGAAAATTGCCCCAAACACCAAAAAATATTCGATCGAGAAGCCATTTCTTAAATGCTCTTCTCTCGACCAGTCAACATAATTCTTAACATTCTCATAAACTTTTTAACGATATTTAAACTTTTAATCATATTTCTTTTTGATACCTTTGAATCTTTTGTAATAATCTTAATCATTTTTTGCAATATTTTTTTAATTTTCTATTCCATATTTGAACTATACCTCCAACTTTCGAAAGCTATTGACTATATCCACAGGTACGATTCACAAAATTTATCTAAATGATACGAACCATTTTTAGTAGAACAGATATTTTTTTACTATTTGTAATTTTTATAACATTTCTATCATCCCTCATCTTGACAATAGGCAAATGTATAAAGAAAGCAATCATCACATTCGCCCTAGCAACAATCCTCCTAATTCTTTTTCTAGAAGAATACTATAATAAACATAAATTTTTCCACTAAAAGAATAAATAAAAAACCATCAAAAATTGCTAACCAACAATCACTCAGTCAGTCTTCACCGACATCATCCCAAGATAACCCAACACCATCTTCAACTACCCAAAACCCCCAAACATCCACACGAATTTCTTTTCAAGATAACCCATATACCTTTGAAGAACGACACGCTCGCTTATCTGAACCACTAGAACCAGTTCAACGACAAGCACCTCTAAGCGAACCAACATATAACTTATACCCAACACTACCACAAGAATTAAGTAGAATACGAAATCCTAGTCAAAACCAAAATACAGTCGAAATAAATAGACAAATTATACATGCTCGACGAAACAGAAATGTTCAAACTCCCCGAGTTCATTTTGATATACCTCAATCCCCATCACAAAGTACTCCAGAAAACCCCATTGGTATATTACCAGAAACCCCTACGCTTCTTTCACAACGTAGCACCTCAAGCCTACCTTCAGATTACTTAGGTTCAACACCAACATCTGAACAAATTCGTGAAAATCCCTTTAACCCCACAAACCAAACATCACGACTACCGTATTGGACAACACATTCATTCACACAAGGTGAACCAATTTTAATCAATGATCCAATAGATATTTCTACGGATACAACAACATCCTCATCACTACCAGAAACATTATCACTACCATCAACACCATCAATCAGTCAGATTTCACCACCGCCTTTTAACTTAAATTTCCCAAATAACCTCGACGCTAGATACCGAGAACAATCATCAACAAATATTCCTTTAAGACTGGACTGGAATACATTCACAGCACCTCCACCATTACTTGGACAACACCAAGAAAGTAACCGACTCCACAACTGGGCACTTAATAGACTACAATATCGACAAGACATCCACGAAGACATTCGTGATCATAACATCCAAATACTCCAACAAAATAGTCTACAATTAAAATTTGAAATCACGGTTAAACTAAACAACATTACTCAACATCCCTACCCATTATACCCACCAAATATAACAGCTCAATCACTACCACCACCATTTATAACAACTGAAGTAATATACAAATACGACAGATATAGCAAAAAAAGAAAAATGGTTACATCACATTTTATAACCCATACTCAGGATTATCATACACATGTATATTCTAAAAACATTAATTTTTCTCCAACTCTTTTTTCTAGTAATCTCCAATCAGAATAAAAACCCTTCCCCACGCACAGGACCCCAAGATTTATTAGTAACACATTACGATTGTGAAGAAAACGAACAAAAAACACTACACAAATATGCAATAAATCAAGTATCACAATGCGAAACAGAACCACAAGCTATAGAAACTACAAATGTAATAGCGACACTTTATTCAAAAGCCCGAGCAACAACAGTTATAGGATATAAATTCACAGCAACATTTTCTGAAAAGAAAGTCCATTGTTCACAAGTCTCAAATGGAAATAAAAACCGACTTGACCACGAATCATTCTACCAGAGTAATATCGAACGACTTTTACATCTCAATCCCGAAGATTGTAAAAACGAGTTACTCAGACTAAATATCACAAGAAATAAAAACGCAGATAGAAAATTAGTATATTTCGAAGTTTTTGCAGATTCTGTACATCAAGCAGAACTTGAAAGATATCAAGGACATATAAAACTAGATGAAAAATACCCATACAACGGCGCACACGGAAGATTAACTTATGACATACACGATAAACACTGGATACCACATATTGGTATAAATGACCCATCAAACTGCAAAGCAGACACAAAAATAAAGGATATCAAGAAATCATGTTTTTCGATTGGAAAATACAACTCGAAAAAATACAACTCACACGCGATTTATCTGACAACACAATGATCTATCAAGGAATTAGATTACCCTGTAAAAACGATCAAGGCTATTGTGACCCTACAACACGAACACAAGCAACAATTGTTTGGTTCCCCGAAGACACATGTACAACATTTCAAGTAGCAAAAATACACGCTCGTATGATAAAGTTTCACGAAAAATATTTTATACAATCAATTCCATATGAACAAGTCCATGCATCACGAAAACAAAGTTCTAATTTTAGAAACATACACAATATAGAAAATAAATTGACACGTTTTCAAATATATCAAGAAACAGAACTTGCATGTAAATACAGAAATCCACTTCACAAATTACAATACTCCGAGATATTAGTTGAATACGAAAAAGGATTCGACATGACCACTGGAAAAGTAAAAATCGACCCATACGCCACAGGTCACCTTATAAACGAAGGAACATCATATATACCAGTTGATTTTCAAAAAAGCAAAGGTCAACCTGGTGGACATCTAAAGCCCCATGACTCTAGAAGCACACGTTTACAAGAACTATCACTAATGAATAGTACATATTTCGGTAATATCCACTATGATATTCACCTAGATATGAAGTTAGACTACACAATTAGCCGCATTTTTCAAGAAATGTCACTCGCTGAATTAGAAACACTTCACCAATTATGCGAATAAGAAAGGAAAACCCTTCCACTCAAAAAATTTTCACCTGAAAGCATAAGAGCTATTGCTCGAAACCCAAATATTGACCTACAGTCAATTGGAATATATTCAAAATCCGATATCCAACATCACATTAGAACACAACAATTCCAAGAATTATTAACACAAATGGACACTATACAAAGACAATCAATTGACCAAAACTTACGCAAACTTGCCGAAACCGCAGGATTTGCAGATATTTATACACAAGACTATAGCGGATATTTTAAAGACACTAAAGACTATATATATCTAAACGGTGAAAAATACCGACCACAAGATATCTCACCTCTAAATATTTTTAGCTTTGTTACACTCAAATATGAAATTCTTGATTTTCTAGGATGGCCCTATTACATCTTAGAAAAATTAACTATTTTATACGCAATGTTTAACTTTATAGGATTTCTTTTTTCACTTTTAAAAGGAATATATAATACATGCGCTATACACACACAAGTAAATAGACAAGCAAGTGTAGCACGCATACTATTTGCAGGATTTTTTGGAATTTTTTCATCATCAATAAACAAAATTCTTTTAGACGCACAAATAAAAGAATACAAAACAAAAATAGCAACAAGACAGAACACATATGACGAAGAACATAATAATGTAGACATAACGCCTACAGCACCAAAGTTACAACCCCTACTACATAACCATCCATTATCCCTAGCCCCACGAAATTTTCGAAATTTAGCAATAACACATAATCCAAATTTTAGACCAACCATATCACAAAGTCCCATTTAACATATAATGACACATCATTCACTAGATGAAAATACATATGAACAAATTATGGAACAACCCCATACCACCGCTTTTCAATCTCAAAATAAAAATTTTTTTAGCCCACGATGAGCCGACAACTTGGATCCCTACACCGCTCAAATTCCCATCCAACCAACCTCAACACTCCAATTACAATAATTCCACTTTTTGCTTTCCCGCCACCCGATTTCCCAACCAATAATGTAACATCAGGCATGAATTCAGACACTAATTCACATATCTCAGTTTTATACTCCATTTCACAACTCAATAACCCAAATATTGAAACCCCTGATGAATTTGAAGATTCTGAACCATCTCCATCCAATAATTTTCAAACCAACTCCTCAGTTTTTTCAAAACCCCCTTTTCAACCAATCCCACCAAATAACCCACTCCCATCCATTTCTACACCCTCTTATGCTTCACAAGTCACCCCAACCTACTCTTCATTTCATTCAGACCGATCATCCAATTCTCCAGATACTCCCCAAATCTCCCAGAAACTAGATAATTTTATCACCCTACAACAACAACCCTTCCACCTTGAAAACCCCACTATAAACCAGATTTCATCCACAATAGAATCATCAAACCCACCTACCCCTACACCCTCTTCAGCTTATACCGCATCATTAGCACCATCATCCACATCCACCGAATCATCAATTAGCACTAATCGAGCTTACCGCACTTTCAAAAGAAAATTCCCAAACCATCCATTTCCAACAAAACCAGGAACAGCCCGTGAATATATTAATCATCCAAATCACACTAACACAAAAGATTTTTTAGCCATCACCTTACCCTCATTTCCACAGTATACTTTGAATACCCCTAACGACACTAACGACACACGTAGTTTTGTAGATGAACAAGTTTTAATGCCTACACTTCATTGGACATCATATTATCATTTTACTAACCCTCTTTGCCTACCTTTATCTAATACTCACATCGATATAGAAAGAAATCAAGATATACTATATCGACTCACCACACCACTAACACATAGACAATTTACTTATATAGGATATAAAAAATCACTAAAAACATACACTGCACCCCGAGCTAACGAATATACGCTAGAATATTACGATCATAACATCATCCGAGCTAACCAAGACCAATTTTTAGATGATGATCGTTTCGCTAACCCACAAATCACAGAAAAATTCTTCATCAAAACACCATATGTATTTACACTCAATATATTTGATCGCGAATTCGATCACATCTTTTCTGAAGCACTAACCGACACACAAGCTTACGAAAGTTTTAAAGAAAAATTTCAATTATTTTCACTAACCTTTCATTTCCTTGCACCACATGAACGAGATTTGCACTGCTCACACGACATTATGTTACGCACTAAACAAACCCACACATACACATATTATCGCTTCATACAAAATCACTTTGATCTACACACTCCATCAAGACAACCACACCATCGTTTTCAATTTATTAACTCTAAGTACACTTCACCATTTTTTCTTAACTTCACATATTGCATCAAAGATACTAACCTTCACGGTATTCTTCGCAATTATGACCCCATAACCCAAATGTATATTTTTTGTCCCATCACGAAGACCTTCAACGCAGAAGAATCCAGACCCTTCCTTATCCCACATGAATTTGTCCAACCTATAGAAATCCCGATATTAGAATTCATTCACAACACTAAATACAATCACAAATTATATAATCTCATCCAAAACACACCTTATGATTTTGCAGTTGGCACTGAAGAACTAAAAACCATTAAAGCACTTCAATTGCTTTGGCCACTGCTTCAAACTAAAAACATCATTCGCATACTAGCAAAATTACTAACAAATTCCGACATAATACACGACATCTTCCCCCACGGTTTTTTCCCCGACGACTAACAGGTAAGTATAATTTATCATATTCTCCACTAATAAATTTGAAATAAAAACTAACCATTCTTATCCATGTCTTATTTAGATTTTTAGTCTTCATCCCACGATCACCTACAAATTACACAAAAGAAAAATAAAAAATAGAAAACTTCTTCATTCAAAACTCTATTAATATTTTGCACTAGATAAATTCAATAAAATTCATACCAATGTAGTAAATTAATTTATAAATTATTTCCCTAAAAGCAGTAATTCTAATAATGATGAAAATTTGTAACTTAATTTTTCCCCTAAACTAGCAGTAAAATTGAAATTCTATGTAGTAAATTGATAAAACGAAAATGCAGTACTAACCTTTTGATATTTTCATTCACTCGCACAAGAATTCTATCCAAACTCGCACAGCTCGCCCACGAAGAATTGTTTAAATAATGAATTTCAGTTTCAAGCTTTCACACTCAACAAATCTATTACACGATAACAAGTTTCAAACTTTCCTTTAACCCGGTTGGAAAGGAATTATATACTAAACAAAACTAACCAACGCAGCTTACTAAACACCACAACACATAGAATAACAGCATGATTAAGAAAAGGAAACCAACGGTACCCAAACCGGATTAACCCAGTTTAAAACTGGATAATTTATTCTTTTGAAGACTATTATAAAGTCTAAGAAAGAAATAATAAAACACAAAAAAGTCAAAAGACAAACCCATACCAAAAACAATTTGATTTTTGAAAAAAGGACACAACCAACGAAACATAAGAAAAACCACTATAAACCCAACATAAAACGTTATCACATAACAGGACCTCTCACAAAAACCGCACGAAATCATACTCCCACTCCTGGCCTAACCCACCAGAGAGGACGTCCTGAGCATGCTCTATAGCCGGCCTAACCCACCGCGCTACATCCACGCTTTGTGACCACACTCCTATTTTTAATAAGAGATACTCAAGGGTGAGTAACTCTTCAAAATAACCGAACTAAAACAAAAAGCTTTTGTGAAAACAACTAATCAAAATCATAATTAAAACATTAAACTAATAAAAATTTTATAAAATGTAAAACATACTTTGCAGTATATAGATCAGCATACAACACCAAAGACGAACATCCAAAGACAAAAGGACACCACTACACTCTAAAAAGAATGGCCAACCACAATCAATATGCCGTCCACAATCACAACTCAAAGGATTTAGAGTACGACTTGACTTCGCAGAAAAGGACTTCATTGAACTAGACCAATGACCACCTCGATGTTCAAGTATACGTACAGATCCGAGTAACCAGGCATCCCCTCCACGCACAATCTCCACGCCATTCCCAGACTAGGTTGAACACAAAAGAAGTTCTCTACATGGAACAGAAAAACCTGTCATAGCCAACCATTCTGAAATCAGATTTGAGTTTGTTGCGAAAACCCAGTCGTTGTCATGAGAAGACACAGCGATTGAACCTGGAACTTCTCTAACAAGAAAACCCAGAAGAAATATGATGTTCGCCAAATACCAACGTCCATCATCCATCCTTTGAATTGCAGAAAGACAATTCTAAAAACTCTGTAAAACCCGGATGGGTGGAACCTGATCTAAACTACATTTTATGATTGGATAAATTAGATATTTTACCACTGTAAAGTATTTAATATTAACCAATCATGATCCATCTAACTAACAACCCACTTATTTGTAAGTGCTGAAATTACTTGTAATTTCAGCACCAGAGAGATTTGAATTTAACTTAGAAATTAGTTGCCTCTCCAAGAGAACTTCAGCAGCCGCAATAAACCAGTATACCCTCTATTGAGCCTAGCAGAGACTAGTTAAACAACCTGAGACTAGATAGTATAAGAGTAAGATTAGGATCGGTATTAGACTAAGAAGTTGCACGAATCTATCCGGCCGAAAATAAGATAGCGTGACGAGCAGACGGTGTACCCTATCCGAAATTACTCTATGAGTTAACCACCTCGGTTCTAACTCATAAGCATCAATTTTTTGGTCTAACGAGTGGTTTTACAAGGTTATTTATGAAGACCAAATTTGTTTGCCATGACCCCAATTAGTCTGCGCATGTAAATTTTTTAAACAACCGGACAATGTGAACAGTTATTTTAATTATAAAATTTTGCAGGTGGGGGAGGGGGGAAGGAAAAAGAGCCTTTTTTGCAAATTCTGAAACAATTTCCACCACTCAAAAACTAGACAGTTTTGGAGGGTCATAATTTCAGGCTAGAATCGGAACTCAACGAGGAGAGGCTGCTAGGTTAAAATGAGCCCAAATTTGAGGTGATTCTGCCGTTTTTTGAAGCAACCAAGAAGCAAAGATCGCATATACTGGTGTTTGTTACTCCTGAAATGACATAAGTGTCGAATCTAACTCAATGTTGTAATCAACAGTTCTGAAAAATTAGCACACGTGATTTTTGATTCTTGCGCGTCATCATTTTTCTTATGGAATGAATTGAGCGGGTAACCATAAAGAGTTTCGTCGAATCGGAAAAATTCGAATCAACTGCGAAAAAACAGCTAACACGTAAGACAACTTGTCTATTCGCGACACAAGATGGAGCAACGTTCTCCATCGCAACAGTCACAGCCCAACAGAGGTCAATCAGGTCAGTCTCATCATTCAGGTCAACCTCCAGCTCAGGGTCAAGGTCAAGCGAGAGGTCAACAGGCACAGGGAGCAATTGCCTCCAAACTAAACGATCTACTTTACGGAAACAACAAATTCGCCCAAACTATGGAGCAATTCGAAGCAAAAACCGGATGCAAACGAGAATATTTTTTCTACGCTATACTATCCATACCCGTTCTCATAGTTGCCTTACTGATGGGGGGAGATTTGATCATAATTGGGTTAGCTTTCGTCTACCCAGGAATCAAAACAGCAGAAGCCGTTGAGAAAAATGATGGTCAAGAAATGCAACGTTGGTTGGCATATTGGGTTGTAATTTGTGTGTCATTTTGCGTTGGCTGGGTAATAGACACGTTTTTCTTTTGGATCCCGGCACTGTTTTGGATGAAAATAGCCTACAATTTGTGGCTTTTGGCACCAGAACCATACTCTGGAACCATGATGATATACGGTGGTTTCCTCGGACCCAAAGTCAGGCAGCTGCTTCCTCAACTAAAATCCCAACTCAACAGCGTTGTGAGTGCCGGGCGAAGTATCACTTCACCACGGAAATCGGGTGGGGGTCAGACTGCGGGTGGGGGTCAGACTGCTCCTACTGCTCAGCGTCAAAGTGGCGGAAGTGGCGCGGGAGCTCATACTGCGCTTCCCAGGGGCTCCCAAGTCTCGGGAGCTAACCAGTCACAGGTGCAGGGTTCGCAAATGGGTCAGATGAGACAATCGGGAGGCATGTCTAGGGGAGGTTCTGGTGGCCCTGGATCCCAGATGCAGGGATCTCAAGGCCAGGGATCTCAAAGCCAGATGCAGGGGCAACAGTCTCAGACGAGCGGAATGGGAGGCTCTCAAGATAGAGACAGTCAAGAACATGATGATTATGAAGAGGATGACGAATAGACAGGAACAGGTGATGTATGTTTAGCTTAGATCTGCAAGCTCCTGTTCCTTGATACACTAGTGGACAAAATTATGCGCAACTTCAGGATTTTACTCTGTAAAATACTTGTTTTCAAAGCACATTTTGGACAACATTTCCTTCGAAAATCCGTAAAATTTTTTAAATAGACCAAGAGTGAATGATCAGAGCTACGCTCTATGAAAAAAAATACAATTATTACTCCAATGACTTACCAATGAAACCGTGGTCTGAAAATGCCAGTTTTCCTCATCTGCACTAATTTTTGCATCGTAGTGAAATCTTTCTTGATTAAGCGGAGTATGAAATTTGTTAATGCAAGATGAAACATCCTCAGACAGAAAATGGAAACAATCAGTGTGAATTTTGGCTCTTTTTCAGTCCACCCCCCTGATTTTTTCGGAAATTTATTAAATGAAAACGTATTTAAAATGACTTTTCGTGTTATAAAATGCATTAAAACGTGTCGGCGTGAACAGGTGAACAAATTTTCACAAGTTTTGTTGCATGCAAAATGCCATGTGAACAATTTTTGAACAGCTTTATTTTGAAATTTTACGAGGGGGTTGAAAAACTGGAAAAGAGCCGAAGTTTTTACTAAACTCAGACGTTTGTTACTTATTCACGCGATGAGGAAAACTTGCATTTTCAGACCCGAATTTCTTTGGTAAGGCATTGAAACCAATAACTAGTTTTTTCATAGAGCGTAGCTCTGACCATTTACTCTTGGTCCATGTAAAAATTTTACTGAATTTCGAGAAGGAAATGTTGTCCAAAATGCACATTGAAAACAGGCTTTTTACAGAGTAAAATCTTGAAATTGGGCTTAATTTTGTCCTCTAGTGTAGAATTTTTATAGCCTCCAAAATCTAACTAAAGAAGGAGCTGTGGCGTAGGGTAGTTTTTTCGCCGGATTTTAACGACCACTGGTAAAACTCATATTAAAACCGAATTGATAATGATTCGGATTCAAAAAACAATTTCAAACAAGTATAGCTGATTGATTTCGAACATATTCTTAAAAACGGCCTTTCCCGTTAAAGCCCCTCTAGCATTGAGGCGAAAACAATTATAGCCCCTCTAGTTACTAAATATGCATAATGAAATAAAGACACACTTGCTATTTAACTGTGCATGTTTATTTATTGTGTCTTATTTAATGGGGGGCTATAATTCACTTAAGAGGTTACAATGAAATAAAACAATTGAATATGTTTCCGTGTTTACATATGTTTTCAATACATTTCGTTGTTTTATTTGAACGTGTTTTTTATTTAATTTTTTTTTCAAAAATGGGCGTGTTTTGTTCAAGTTTTTCACATGTGTTTCTTACCAGATAAGCAACAGCTTATATTGCGTCTCGAAAATTGTTGAAAACTCCACACTGCGGGTCACATTTGTGTCACAAAATTTCTCGATACAATATTTAGCTGCTGTTTATAATATATCGAGAAAATTAAAGGGCAAAAAATAATGGGTCAACGACCCAAAAAACACCCAAAAAATGTTTCTTTTTTAAAATAAATAAGTGGTGTTTTTTTTGCGTGGTGTGATGAGATTATTATATGAAAACGTTGAAAAATACTGAATTAGGTATAATTGACAACAGCTATCTTCCAAAATGGATAACAATTTAAAAAATGTGTTTAAAATAAAAGCTAGCAAAAACAAAACACACCCGAAAAATAAGCGCCAGAATAAAAAGTTTTCTCAGTTTTCAATTTTTTTTTCATTTTTTACCCAAATAAAAAAGTGGGACGGTAAATTGTGGTTTTGTGGTTTTTTCTGGCTTTTCCCAGTCCCGTTTTCAATTTTTACTAAGCTTTTACCTCTATTTTCTATTAAACAATGTTTGTCCTGTCATGAAACTTTTCGGCTCTTTTCCACTTTCCCATCCCCTTCGTAAAATCACATTAAAATGATATCTCGAAGTTTAACAGTTATCATAAGTTTTATCATAAGGCTATCATAATGAAACGATTGGGGGCTCTTTTCCACAACAAACCCCCCTCCCACCACAGTTTTTGAAGATTTTGTTTTTTTACTTGTTTTTTCTTTTTTTTATCGCTAAATGCGTAATGTTACGATGTAAAAGATTTTTTAAAAATTTTCAACCGCTCCCCCTTCATTTGAAATTAATTTTTGGAAAATTATTTTAACAATGTCATATTGTAATGAAAACTTGCATGGCAAACACACTAAATACCGTGAATAGATTTGTTCTGCATGCATACCTTACATCGTACATCATGCATTTAGCTTTAACCGCATGTAAAAACAACTAAAAAAGGTGAAAATTTGCAAAGTGAGGGGGCGAGGAGTTAAAAAGAGCTTTTTAAAATCACCATTTTTATTTCATGGCATTAAGACAACATTCGCATAATTTTTCAAAATTAACATTAAATTTAAGGGAGTTGAAAAGAGCTAATTATTGGTTCCGAGTTATCAGTATTGAGAAAATCTGGTCCACATTTTTGACAGTTCAGATGTTAAAACCTCAACGAGTTGATTTTTTTGGTCTGTAAAATAGTGTTCAACTAAAAATTTCAAAAGCTGTCATAATTCGCGGTTAAATCTTCCATAAAATAGAAGTTCTAATTATACTTTTAATGTTTTATTTTGTTTTTAATCATTTTTTTGTAATTATAATTGTACTCGGAATATTTTGTGCTAGCATCCGTTATGACAGAGAGACCAAAGATGGAAAACTCATTTCAGGCAAACAGATTTGAACACTCAAAAATCTTGCGCAAATAGTTGAAGTCAAACAACAAATCCAGGACATTAAAAAACAAATTGAACAAATGTACAATCGGCAGACAAATGAACCATAATTGACAACACTTATCTTCGAAAGTGAATGATAATTAAAAACGAAAAACAATCTGAAAAATTCTCATTTTTTGTGTTCTTTTCTATTTAACAATTCCACTTGTTTTTTTTTGTGACATGAAGTTTTTTTTGTATAAAATAAATCATTCTCGTTAGCTCACTAGCTCAAAAAAGATCGTTAGCTCAAAAGTCTAAAATTGTTTTTTTTTCCGTCAAAATTAAAAAAAATTTAAAACTTTTAATGTCGACGAATCACGTCTGAACAGGTTTCAAAATGATATATCAATCGACCTCTTCTGAAAAACATCTTTGGTACCTGATTTTGCGTATAAAAAATATAGAAAAAAAAACACAGAAAGAATAGTTGTTTTGACACAAATTGTTGATTTTTCTCTTTTTTTAGAACGAATGTGTGGGATAGTGATTTGTGTTTTTTTGGCTTTTTGTGGATTTTCCCAGTTCCATCCTTTAAATTTCACAAAATTTTCACCCCTATATTGTATTAAACATTGTATGTCCTGCCATGTAAAATTTCGGCTCTTTTCCAGTTCACCGTCCCCCTCGTAAATTCACATTAGAAAGATGTCTCAAAATGTTTTTGCAATTCACGAATAGGAGGGTTGCATCATTTTGCTTACTTGTTTACGCTGACACGTGTTACTGTATTTTTGAACATCCAAATTTTGGGGAGCTGTACTGTAAAAGAGGCGTTTCTGTTCTCAATTTGGGGTAATTTTCTCAAATTTTGGGTGACTTTGTCAAACAAATTTCAAAATTGTATATAACTCAAGAAACTGAAGATGATGCTTTCTTTCGTAGAGCTCAAAGTTTTTTAAAACTATTTTAAAAAACTGGTTTTTGATGTCGTTGATTTCCTTTTCTCAATTTGGGGTAATTGTCTCAAATTTGGGTGACTTTGTCAAACAAGTTTCAAAATTGTATATAACTCAAGAAGCTGAAGATAATGCTTTTTTTTTCGTAGAGCTCAAAGTTTTTTAAAACTATTTTAAAAAATTGGTTTTTGATGTCGTTGATCATTTTTTAATCTAATTGATTTCTCAAACGCTTTTCGCACTATTTCTTGGCTACTAGTCTTTCATAACAGCCCCCCTCCCGCCGCATCTGTTAAAAATTTTAATTTTTTAGTTGTTTTTAACAGTTATTATGACTAAATGCTTAATGTTACGATTTTTCTGTTCCAAAAATTTTCATTCAATTATATGTTTCAAGAACGGTAATAATTTCCGGTTGAATCTTTTTGCATTGAAATTAACATCTTATTGTTTGTGTTTATTTGTGTCTTTAGTTTTTTGCAACGATTGTTGCAGTCAGAACGTTTTGTGCTGGCGTCTTTTATAACGGAGAGACCCAATGATAGAAAAGTACCACACCTTTTGTTCGACATGCCTAAGCTTATGGCATTCAGACCCCATTGACGTAGTTTTTCATAATTGAAACTGAAATTAAGGGAGTGGAAAAGAGCCCATTGTTGGTTCCAACTTATCAGTCAGTAAAAAATGGTCTACAATTTTAACAATGAATTTTTTAATCACCAAACGAGTTGATTTTTCTGTTCCAAAAATTTTTATTCAATTATATATTTCAAAAACGGCGATAATTTGCGGTTGAATCTTTTTGCATTGAAACTAACATCTTATTGTTTGCGTTTATTTGTGTCTATACTTTTTTTGCAACCATAATTGCAGTCAGAACAGTTTGTGCTGGCGTCCTTTATGACGGAGAAACCCAATGATGGAAAACCAGTTTCCTTCAATCAGAATTGAATACTCAAAAATCTCAAATTTTTTCCGAAAAAATTCTAAAATAAGCAACAAATCCAGAACATTAAAAACAAAACGGATCGATTGCAAAATAAGCAGACAAATGAATTTTCGAACATCGCCAGATCTGAGACGCATTACAAACAGCAGCAAAATAAGATTATACCGATTTTGAAAAATTGAAAAATAAAACAAACATTTTGTAAACACAGTTCAACAAAATTAACATGGCAAAAGTCTTCTTCAATTAATTTTCAGACTGATTCTGAGCAAAAACCGTTCGAGGAACAAGGAACGTCTAACGATTAAGATTGATTGAAAGTTTTCCATCACTTGGTCCATCCATCATAAAAATAGCCCCAATTTTTAAAGATAAGTTTTATGTGCCATTTGACTTCTACTTAGCTAAACACATTATCAACACAAACGGGTTTTTTTTAAAAAAAAGTACAAATATAATGAAAAATCTTTTTCTTTTAGATCGAGAAACACCACAATATCGGATAGAAGAAGAACGCGCTTACACAATATTGGTGAGAAGAACAGGATAAACAGCAGTTGACTTTTTGCCATTCGCTCATTTCACTCCGCAACAAAGCTTAACAAAGTTTAAGTAGCTAGTTCACATTTTTCTTTTTTCTTTTATCACCACTACATAATACTCAGACTTTCCACATAAAACCAAGACCGATTGACGAAATTGAACTATTACTTGCACTTTGAAGTCTGAGCAGGAGCAAACTAATTCTTGTTTAGTCAAAACAGGTATCATGAAATTGTATGAGATTTAGGTTTTTAAAGAGTCATGAACCCAGTGAATACTCTTATAAAGGTCTTGATGAACCTTTTTCGTTTTTTTTAGAGAAAATTCTTCAATTTTGTTCACGCTCAATTTTTTGATTTTTCGCAGTTTGACTTATGATTTTTTTTTCAGTTCCGTGCATTTCAAACGTTAAAAGGAAGACAAACACTACTATCGAACATCAAAAGTGTAAGAGTCACGAATAACGTGATCAACTTCTAAGTTCGAAAACTGACATTAATTATCACAATTCCTAGCGAAATGAAAATTTTAATTATTGATCCAAGGTTCTCAAATTTGGTTAATTTGAACTTAAAAGTGTCCATCATAAGTTGTTCTACAAATTCAAAGATCTCTAGGGTCATCTATTTTTTTCTTTGAAATTCGAAAGTTGAAGATTTTTGAAAAAAAATCAAGTTTTTTTTTTTCAGTTTTAGTTGGCTATGTTTCTTAAAACGAAGGCAAACTACACTATCGAACAGTAAAAACAAAATAATTACGAAAACGAGATAAACTTTTAGTTTTGAAAGTGAAATTGTATTTTCAGATTTCTCAGCTGAATAAAAAATTTCCCTGTTGATCCAGTTTTCTGACACTGGGTTGTTTTTTTTTCAAAAAAAGTCAATCGTAAATTAGTTTAAAAATTCAAAGAGCTCTAAGGCTTTATAACTTTACTTTGAAATTTGGAAACTTATATTTTTGGTCAACTGTCTGTGCTATGCTTTTTGAGACGCTTTGGAAATTTTTTAAACTTTTCTCTAATAGATTAGTTTTTCCCAGTAAATTTTTGACCAGTAAATTCCACCAGAGCTATTACTTACTTTTTCATATCGAAGTTTTACAAATTTTAGAAGGGGGAAAACTGATACGGCAGTCAAAGTCATATTGAGCCGTCCATTATAGTTATGTTTGATATCACTAAAGGTCAAGGTCGGGACAGGTCTCCCGCCAACCACCACTCATGAAGTAACTAAAAGATCACTCTTTTGATACTGTTGAAAGATTACAGTTCTCAACTCTTTTTTAATGCAACTAATCATTCGTAACTAGTTTCTAGTTCAACCCTTTGAGATAAGTTTTATCCATTAGTTATTAGCAGATACTTTAGCATTTCACATAGCGCAGCCAGCAGAATCGACCCACGTTGAACGGACTGAACTTTTAGGGGTACCTGTATTTTGGCCCAAGCCATTCCCAGACCCACCTTTTTCATGGGAAATTTGGATTGGAGAACAATGTGACCCTAAAGACTTTTTGTCGATCCCGCCGAGGTATTTGACGACCCGCCTATTAGACCGGAAAGAATTCCAGAATCAGAAAACGAAACAGAGGGAAACAACAGAGTCGCAAGAGGCCGAGCGGAAATCAGAAAAATGAACGAAATAAAAATCGAAAGGAGGAAGAAAGGTCCCAAGTTAGGACAAAACATATGTTATCACAAAGCAGACCAGCGAGTCAAATCTTGTATATTCTTTGCTCTAGGAACAGAAGGGAAGAAACGTTTTCTCCAAAGCTTCCCTCTCACTATGCTATCCGATATAAATTTCAAAGATTTTTCGCCCAATGTGAAGGTTCATTTAAAAAGGAGAAGAAATTCATAGCAGAACGTATGCACCTCTACAACACCAACCAAGCTGACAGGGAAGGTCTTGAATCATTTTTCCTAAGACTCTCAGGTCAAGCAGCTTTATGCGGGTGGTCAGTCGCAATCGAGAATATATTCATTGCAAAGATGAAGTTCGAAGATATCCAGAGAGAGACGTTTGTATCAACCTGGGATTATTCTCCTAATCATAAATCATACTGCCGAGCTAGGGGCGTAATTTGCAAATCATGCAACAAAAACGGACCTTCGCTAGATGTTGTAATTCTACAAAAAAGTAAATATTGTAGATAATGAGTCAGATTCTACAGTAGAAGAAGATATAAACTTCATAACGTCGGACATCGAATCAGAAATTGGCGATCTGAAAATTTCAGGAACTAGTCACCAACACCCTATTCTAAAAGTCTCACCGAGGGAACACTCATCCCCCGCGAAACACATTGTATCAGTTCCCAAATTAATCTCAATAAAAAACCGGATGTAATAAACTCACCATCGGGAAAGATCAAACGCCTCCAAGTTACCCTATGGGTAAATAACTCACTTTTCAAAGCCACTGTAGATATGGGCAGTTCAGCCTCTTTTGTAAATGAAAATATAGCGGACCTTCTTTTAAGGACAAGAAAAAATGTAAAAATGTACCCTAAATCATCCTAGCCTATTGACATATCTTTTGTTGATTATAACCACAAGCTGATTGAATTATTTGGAACCCTAGTAACAGACATATCATCATTAGGCTGGAAAATCAAATCAGCCCAATTCCTAGTATCTGAAAACAGGACATGATTTCTACTAGGTCTAGATTTACAAGGTGCAAAAGAGTCAAAACAACCCAATCACGACCTCATGAAGTTTTAGGGGATGAAGAAAATGACATGGAAAAACATCCAACCATTGGAAAAAAAGTTTTACTCAAACAAATACAACACTTGGCAGATCAAAAAGTCACCGGGTACACACAGTCTTCAAGCAACCTCTGATTCGAATTCAAGAAAAGGGCCGAAGTGTCCCGATTCACATTCAAGAGAGAGTTGCAGAGGAAATCAAACGTCTCATTAGAGAAGGTCATAAAGTTAAATTGAACAAGTGCACCAGCGAAGTTTTGTAGCATCTGTGGTTGTTACGGCAAAGAAGGATGGTTCAGTAAAAATAACAATGGATACAAAACCCATGAATGCTCAGATTTTTATAAACCAATAACAAATAACAAACCTTTTAGAACAACTGGACGTAGCAGCCCAAACAATCAATTCTAACTTACCGGGTGAAGTACTTTTCACTTCTTTAGATCTTAAATATGCTTTTAGTCATCTCAAACTAACTGATTCGGCCAGTAACCACTGTAATTTAACATTTCATGTGGAGACGCTACATGTACTTACCGCTTCAGAACCGGTTTTTATGGGCTTTCAGCCATGCCTAAAGAATTCCAAAAGGCAATGGACAATACTCTTTGCAATATTCCGGGTGTCATTTGCTTTTTAGACGATATCTTAATTGTTACAGAAGGGTCGTTTTCCGACCACAATCTAATTGTAAATAACGTATTTGAAAGACTGTACAAAGAAGGTTTCGCATTGAAGCTACCGAAATGTGAGTTTGCATTAAAAAAGATCCCTTGACTGGATTTCGACATCGATCACCTTGGCTATAGACCTAAGCACTCTAAGGTCCAAGCTATTCTGGAACTGAAACCTCCAAGAACTCTTAAGCAACTAAGATCCTATATGGGCGTACTTAACCACCTCTAACGTTTCCTATATAACCTACAGTTATTTACGGAAAAGTTTCGCTCATCCCTGACATCATCTAACAAAGAGAAATTTATTTGGGATAAGAGCCAACAAGACGCCCGCGAAGCTACATTGAAACTAATATCGGATATCACCATGATGTACCACTACGATCCCAAGATAAAATCAAAAATCGAATGTGACGCCAGTCACAGTGGGTTAGGAGCGGCCCTAGAACAACAACTCACTGAGGACACTTTGGTACCGATATCGTTTGCATCTAGATTCCTCAACGTCAAAGAAAAGAAATACAGCACCAACAAAATCGAAATATTAGCAATATACTGGTACTGTGAACACTTTAGAAATTATATTCTGGGCAACTTTTTTGAAATGTTTACTGATCATAATACAAAAATCTCGGCAACAAATCGCGGTAACAAATCTTATCAATCAAAATTAACCAGGTGGGCAGATAGACTCCTACCTTTTAACTTTGACATATCTCACATTTCCGGATCGTCGGAATTGTCGATTATCTATCCCGTTATCCGACTTTTGAAGCACCGGATTCTTCTAATTTGACGAGCAGTTTGTGGTCAAATGTATTAATAAATTCTTCTCAGCTTGCGACATTATAGAAAAACTATGGATGGAAGAAATTTTCAATTGTCAACCCAGTTGTCAACCTAAACCAGGTAGATGAGCATTTATTCACCCACAAAACCATAGATTTAGAAAGCAAGAAGGATCGGGTTTTTTCAATCAAATTCATTGAAAAATCTGTCAGTATGACACACGAGGGCTACAAAATTTTGCTAGACCCGATCAACCAATCAGATCACTCTAAATCAATTCATGCACAAACGTTAGAGCGCGACCGATCATGTACATACTTTCCCGCCAAAATAGACACAAATATGCAAATATTTGAGTATAATCACTCTATCAACCAATCAAATCACTCCAATGTAATTTATGCACAACCGCTAGAGGGCGATGTTTCCTGCGGTTTTAGCGCCAACTCTCTCGTCCAATTATAAGCTAGTTTTAACTCAGCAACATTCTCGTCCAAATCTCATGACATTTCTGGCAACTCTCTGCCACCGTCAACAACAAATAAATACCAGCCAATCAAATCAATCCGACCAAGTTCTAACCAATTCATCTGTTTTTCAGATATGTGGTCTAATGTACCAAAAGAAGTTCAAACGAACGACAGCTTCCAACGCCTACTTAACAAAGTAGCGCCCATACCAGATGACCCCTTCGCCAGAACAAGATCAACGAGAAGGGCAGTAGCAATAAGGAGAAAGAAATCCACGCAGAGAAAACCAACACTGAAAAAGGAAAGGAGAACTCAACTGAAATTCAAAAACGCCCAAATTCTAGCAAATGTGAGATCAAAAAGGGAAAGGTTGCATCCATTCAGAGGAAGAAGAAGACCCAAGTCGACAGGATAAACGCTGCTCAACCAAGGAAGTTTTTGGCAGACGACAGGAACTCGCTCCCAGTCTTAACGGGCATTCTCGACGCGTACATTCTGTCAGAGCTGGTCGATGAGGACCCAACTTATCGCCTCATGAAACAAGCGATACTCAGCAAAGACTATGATGCGTTTTCGAGAATAGACCCATGCATCAAGTCGTTCTGGAATGCAGCAGCAATCGTCGACGGTTGCATCATCATTGACGACCGCATCGCCCTCCCCTCCTGTTTGCAAAAAGCAGTCCTATCGAGACTGCACAGATGCCATCCTGGCCACAAAGCCATGATAGACGCAGAGCAATACATCTGGTCGCCAAAAAAA
Organism: Symsagittifera roscoffensis; assembly: GCF_963678635.1. Lineage (NCBI taxonomy): Eukaryota > Metazoa > Xenacoelomorpha > Acoela > Convolutidae > Symsagittifera > Symsagittifera roscoffensis. Next base: position 62,915,758 of record NC_087062.1, read on the forward strand.
ACCGGATTATAATCAGAATGTGCACGGAATGCAAGGAATGTACTTTATTTGATTCCAGGAACTTAGAAAGGGACGTGCTAACCGCGGAACAAAAAGGAAGAACTGTGATAGCAGACCTAGAGTGAAGATCGCGAAGAAAGGATCTAGAAGCCCAGATGTCACAATTAGGTTTGGAGGCCCACCCACGTCAATCTCAGAGACACCGTACTATCAGGCACTGGAAAAATTAGCTGAGTCGGCTAATGATTGGATGACACTGAAGAGACCATTGATGCAAAAACAGGGAGCAGAAGCCTTGAAGACGTTGACGGACAGGAATAATATATTAGCCGCATCACTTAGGAGCAATCTCACATCATGAACTTTGAGATTCAGAGCCGACATTCCGAAACTGACAAATTTGAAATCGCAGAGCCAATAAGTTCAACAAAATAATCCGGGTAGAAAAGGACCAAGAAACCCAGAATACAGGACAGCACAACAACAACAACCTCAGAGGACGATCTAGTCCCACTGGCACCCAAAGCGGAAAAGTTGTACGCAAAGACATCCGTTGTACCGCCACCCTCAGAACTGCCGGCCAGATTAAACAAAAGTGCCCCAAGTTTGACCGAGGGGAGATTCACAACAGAGCAACCCACCTTCTCAGGTGCAGAGACGAAGCTGATCAATCCGGTCGAGGACCTAACTCAGTCGTCATCAAGTTCGGGAGGGGGAAACTCTACCCCCGAACGCCATGTTATCCCCCGCCAACATTCCACCAGAGCTATTACTTACTTTGTCTTATCGAAGTATTACAATTTTTAGAAGGGGGAAAAGTGGTACGGCATTCAAGGTCATATTGAGCCGTCCATTATAGGTATGTTTGATATCACTAAAGGTCAAGGTCGGGACATGTCTACCACCAACCACCACTCATGAAGCAACTAAGAAGATCACTCTTTTGATACTGTTGAAAGGTTACAGTTCTCAACTCTTTATTAATGCAACCTATCATTAGTAACTAATTTCTAATTCAACCTTTTAAGATAGATTTTATCCATTAGTTTTTAGCAGATAGTTTAGCATTTCACAAGTTTATCCAGGTGGGCAGATAGACTCTACATTTTACATTTGACATATCTCACACTCCCGGATCAAACCTAGGAATCATTGATTTTCTATCCCGTTATCCGATTTTTGAAGCACCGGACCCTTCTAACTTTGGCGAGCAGTTTGAGGTCAAATCAATTAGCAAATTCTTCTCAGCTTGCGACATTATAGAAAAAATATGGATGGAAGAAATTAACGATATGGAAATATCTCACCCATACCCTCCAATTGTCAACTTAAACCAGGCAGATAAGGACTTAGTCACCCACAAAACCATAGATTTAGAAACCAAGAATAATCGTGTTATTAATTTCATTGAAAAACTGTCAATTTCACACAAGAGGGCGACAAAACTCTGCTAGATCCGATCAATCAATCAGATCATTCTAAATTAATTTATGCACAAGCGTTAGAGCGCGACCGATCATGTACATACTTTTCCGCCAAAATAAACACAAATATGCAAATATTTGAGTATAATCACTCTATCAACCAATCAAATCACTCCAATGTAATTTATGCACAACCGCTGAAGGGAGATGTTTCCTGCGGTTTTACCGCCAACTCTCTCGTCCAATTATAAGCTAGTTTTAACTCAGCAACATTCTCGTCCAAATCTCATGTCATTTCTAGCAACTCTCTGCCACCGTCAACAACAAATAAATACCAGCCAATCAAATCAATCCGACCGAGTTCTAACCAATTCATCTGTTTTTCAGATATGTTGTCTAATGTACCAAAAGAAGTTCAAACGAACGACAGCTTCCAACGCCTACTTAACAAAGTAGCGCCCATACCAGATGACCTCTTCGCCAGAACAAGATCAACGAGAAGGGCAGTAGCAATAAGGAGAAAGAAATCCACGCAGAGAAAACCAACACTGAAAAAAGAAAGGAGAACTCAACTGAAATTCAAAAACGCCTAAACTCTAGCAAATGTGAGATCAAAATAGGAAAGGTTGCATCCATTCAGAGGAAGAAGAAGACCCAAATCGACAGGATAAACGCTGCTCAACCAAGGAAGTTTTTGGCAGCCGACAAGAACTCGCTCCCAGTCTTAACGGGCATTCTCGACGCGTACATTCTGTCAGAGCTGGTCGATGAGGACCCAACTTATCGCCTCATGAAACAAGCGATACTCAGCAAAGACTATGATGCGTTTTCGAGAATAGACCCATGCATCAAGTCGTTCTGGAATGCAGCAGCAATCGTCGACGGTTGCATCATCATTGACGACCGCATCGCCCTCCCCTCCTGTTTGCAAAAAGCAGTCCTATCGAGACTGCACAGATGCCATCTAGGCCACAAAGTCATGAGAGACGCAGAGCAGTACATCTGGTGGCCAAAAATAACCGGAATATAATCAGAATGTGCACGGAATGCAAGGAATGTACTTTATTTGATTCCAGGAACTTAGAAAGGGACGTGCTAACCGCGGAACAAAAAGGAAGAACTGTGATAGCAGACGTAGAGTGAAGATCGCGAAGAAAGGATATAGACGCCCAGATGTCACAACTAGGTTTGGAGGCCCCACCACGTCAATCTCAGAGACACCGTACTATCAGGCACTGGAAAAAGTAGATTGATGATTGGATGACACTGAAGAGACCATTGATGCAAAAACAGGGAGCAGAAGCCTTGAAGACGTTGACGGACAGGAATCATATATTAGCCGCATCTCTTAGGAGCAATCTCACATCATGAACTTTGAGATTCAGAGCCGACATTCCGAAACTGACAAATTCGAAATCGCAGAGCCAATAAGTTCAACAAAATAATCCGGGTAGAAAAGGACCAAGAAACCCAGAATACAGGACAGCACAACAACAACAACCTCAGAGGACGATCTAGTCCCACTGGCACCCAAAGCGGAAAAGTTGTACGCAAAGACATCCGTTGTACCGCCACCGTCAGAACTGCCGGCCAAATTAAAGAAAAGTGCCCCAAATTTGACCGAGGGGAGATTCAAAACCATAGATTTAGAAACCAAGAATGATCGCGTTATTAATTTCATTGAAAAACTGCCAATATCACACAAGAGGGCGACAAAATTCTGCTAGACCCGATCAATCAATCAGATCATTCTAAATTCATTTATGCACAAACGTTAGAGCGCTACCGATCATGTACATACTTTCCCGCCAAAATAAACACAAATATGCAAATATTTGAGTATAATCACTCCATCAACAAATCAAATCCCTGCAATATAATTTATGCACAACAGCTAGAGGGCAATATTTCATGCGCTTTTCCCGCCAACTCTCTCGACCAGAAGCTAGTGTTAACCCAGCAAAATTCTCGTCCAAATCTTACGTCATTTCTGGCAATTCTCTGCCACCGTCAACAACAAATAAATACCAGATTAAATAAATACCAAAAGAAGTTCAAACGAACGACAGCTTGCAACGCCTACTAAACGAAGTAGCGCATACCAGATGACCTCTTCGCCAGAACAAGATCAATGAGAAGGGCAAGAGCAATAAGGAAAAAGAAACCCACGCAGAGTGAACCAACACAGAAAAAGGAAAGGAGAACTCAACTGAAATTCATATACGCCCATATTCTAGCAAATCTGAGATCGAAAAAGGGAAAGCTTGCATCCATCCAGAGGAAGAAGAAGACCCAAGTCAACAGGATAAACGCCGCTCGACCAAGGAAATTTGCGGCAGACGACAGGAACTCGCTCCCAGGTTTAACGGGTTTTCTCGACACGGACATTCTGTCAGAGCTGGTCGATGAGGACCCAACTTATCGCCTCATGAAACAAGCGATACTCAGCAAAGACTCTGGGGCGTTTTCGAAAATAGACCCATACATCAAGTCGTTCTGGAATGCAGCAGCAATCGTCGACGGTTGTATTAACATTGACGACTGCATCGCCATCCCCTCCTGATTGCAAAAAGCAGTCCTATCGAGACTGCACAGATGCTATCCTGGCCACAAAGCCATGATAGACGCAGAGCAGTACATCTGGTGGCCAAAAAAAACCGGATTATAATCAGAATGTGCACGGAATGAAGGAATGTACTTTATTTGATTCCAGGAATTTAGAAAGGGACGTGCTAACCGCGGAACAAAAAGGAAGAACTGTGATAGCAGACCTAGAGTGAAGATCGCGAAGAAAGGATCTAGAAGCCCAGATGTCACAATTAGGTTTGGAGGCCCCACCACGTCAATCTCAGAGACACCGTACTATCAGGCACTGGAAAAATTAGCTGAGTCGGCTAATGATTGGATGACACTGAAGAGACCATTGATGCAAAAACAGGGAGCAGAAGCCTTGAAGACGTTGACGGACAGGAATCATATATTAGCCGCATCACTTAGGAGCAATCTCACATCATGAACTTTGAGATTCAGAGCCGAAATTCCGAAACTGACAAATTCGAAATCGCAGAGCCAATAAGTTCAACAAAATAATCCGGGAAGAAAAGGACCAAGAAACCCAGAATACAGGACAGCACAACAACAACAACCTCAGAGGACGATCTAGTCCCACTGGCACCCAAAGCGGAAAAGTTGTACGCAAAGACATCCGTTGTACCGCCACCCCCAGAACTGCCGGCCAGATTAAAGAAAAACGCAACAAATTTGACCGGAGGGAGATTCAAAAACATAGATTTAGAAACCAAGAATGATCGCGTTATTAATTTCATTGAAAAACTGCCAATATCACACAATAGGGCGACAAAATTCTGCTAGACCCGATCAATCAATCAGATCATTCTAAATTAATTTATGCACAAACGGCAGAGGCCGACCAATCATGTACGTATTTTCCCGCCAAAATAGACGCCGATATGCAAGTATTTGAGGATACTCACTCTATCAACAAATCAAATCACTGCAATTTAAATTATGCACAACAGCTAGAGGGCGATATTTCATGCACTTTTCCCGCCAATTCTCTCGACCAGAAGCTAGTGTTAACCCAGCAAAATTCTCGTCCAAATCTCATGTCATTTCTGGCAATTCTCTGCCACCGTCAACAACAAATAAATACCAGCCAATCAAATCAATCCGACCGAGTTCTAACCAATTCATCCTTTTTTCAGATGTGTGGTCTATTGTACCAAAAGAAGTTCAAACGAACGACAGCTTGCAACGCCTACTAAACGAAGTAGCGCATACCAGATGACCTCTTCGCCAGAAAAAGATCAATGAGAATGGCAAGAGCAATAAGGAAAAAAAAACCCACGCAGAATGAACCAACACAGAAAACGGAAAGGAGAACTCAACTGAAATTCATATACGCCCATATTCTAGCAAATCTGAGATCAAAAAAGGGAAAGGTTGCATCCATCCAGAGGAAGAAGAAGACCCAAGTCAACAGGATAAACGCCGCTCAACCATGGAAGTTTGTGGCAGACGACAGGAACTCGCTCCCAGGTTTAACGGGTTTTCTCGACACGGACATTCTGTCAGAGCTGGTCGATGAGGACCAAATTTATCGCCTCATGAAACAAGCAATACTCAGCAGAGACTATGAGGCGTTTTCAAGAATAGACCCATACATCAAGTCGTTCTGGAATGCAGCAGCAATCGTCGACGGTTGTATCATCATTGACGACCGCATCGCCATCCCCTCCTGATTGCAAAAAAGCAGTCCTATCGAGACTACACAGATCTCATCCGGGCCAGGAAGCCATGATAGACGCAGTGCAGTACATCTGGTGGCCAAGAATCAACCGGGATATAGCCAGAATGTGCAAGGAATGCAAGGAAAGTTTTTATTTGATTCCAGGAACTTAGAAAGGGACGTGCTAACCGCGGAACAAAAAAGGGAGAACTGTGACAGCAGACCTAGAGTGAAGATCGTGAAGAAAGGATCTAGAAGCCCAGATGTCACAACTAGATTTGGAGGCCCCACCACGTCAATCTCAGAGACACCTTACTATCAGGCACTGGAAACGTTAGCTGAGTCGGCTAATAATTGGATGAAACTGAGGAGACCATTGATGCAAAAACAGGGAGCAGAAGCCTTGAAGACGTTGATGGACAGGAATCAGATATTGGCCATATCACTTAGGAGCAATCTCACATCGGGAACTTTGAGATTCAGAGCCGACATTCCAAAACTGACAAATTCGAAATCGCAGAGCCAACAAAGTTCAACAAAACAGGCCGGGTAGAATAGGACCAAGAGACCCAGAATACAGGACAGCACAACAACAACCTCGGAGGACGATCTAGCCACACTGTCACCTAAAGCGAAAAGGTTGTCCGCAAAAACATCCGTTGTAGCGCCACCCTCAAAACTGCCAGCCAGACTAAGCAAAATTGCCCCAAAGTTGACCGAGGGGATATTCACTACAGAGCAACCCACTTTCTCAGGACCAGAGCCGAAGCTGATCAATCCGGTCGTGGACCTAACTCTGTCGTCATCAAGTTTGGGAGGGGTAATTCTAACCCCAATCGCCATGTTAACCCCCGCCACGCCGCTGATGGGACCACTAGCACGTGATGGAACTAAAACTCAACAAACTACGGCAGAAATTCAACCTACGACCGGAACTCGACCTGATATAGAAGAGGAAAACAAACGAATTCAACACAGCCCAAAAACATCGGGAGGGATAAACGTCCCGCAAAAGCAAAATCTGACGCCGAAATCATCCGCTGAAGCACCTTCGAGTTCAAAGCCGAAACAGGTTTTTCCAAAAGTTCAAGAATGTATTCCAATTTTGTCGGAGGGAGACGACTAGAGCCCGTAAGCTAGCCAACAGCCTCAGCCTCAACACAGTAAAAGGAGAATTTCCAAACAGAAGAAGCAGAAAAAGACACTTTCCCCAGATACAGACGACGTAGATGACGATTCAAATTCCAATTCCTCGAGATTGTCAGGAAGACTGAAGAAACAAACAAGTTTTTATGGAAGCCCGGTCAGACATGCGGTGAAAGAAATCTCTCACGACCAAGCAATCGACTCATTGCCCAAAACTCCATCTAACGTAGAAAAAATATCTGGGAGGAACTTTCATCTTCTTCACCAACACCGAACAGGATCATGAGAGTTTTTAAAAGATCTGTTAAAATGGAGTAGTCGCGAAACTGTTGAGAAAAATGAAAGCTGAAACTCTAAAACTATTTTGTTAAACATTCCACCAGTGCTAATACTTACTTTGTCAAATCGAAGTATTACAAGTTTTAAAAAGTATTTAAAAAGATCACTCTTTTGACACTGTTGAAGGATTACAGTTCTCAACTCTTTATTAATGCAACTAATCATTCGTAACTAATTTCTAATTCAACCTTTTAAGATAGATTTTATCCAATAGTTATTAGCAGATAGTTTAGCATTTCACAAGCGGCGTGGCGGGGATGACATGGCGATTGGGGGTAGAATTACCCCCTCCCGAACTTGACGACGACTGAGTTAGGTCCTCGACCTGATTGATCAGCTTCGTCTCTGCACCTGAGAAGGTGGGTTGCTCTGTTGTGAATCTCCCCTCGGTCAAATTTGGGGCACTTTTCCTTAATCTGGCCGGCAGTTCTGAGGGTGGCGGTACAACGGATGTCTTTGCGTACATTTTTTCCGCTTTAGGTGACAGTGGGGCTAGATCGTCCTCTGAGTTATTGTTGTGCTGTCCTGTATTCAAGGTCTCTTGGCCCCATTCTACCCGGATTGTTTTGTTGAACTTATTGGCTCTGCGATTTCGAATTTGTCAGTTTCGGAATGTCGGCTCTGAATCTCAAAGTTCCTGATGTGAGATTGCTCCTAAGTGATGCGGCCAATATCCGATTCCTGTCCGTCAACGTCTTCAAGGCTTCTGCTCCCTGTTTTTGCATCAATGGTCTCTTCAGTGTCATCCAATCATTAGCCGACTCAGCTAATTTTTTCAGTGCCTGATAGTAAGGTGTCCCTGATATTGACGTGGTGGGGCCTCCAAACCTAATTGTGACATCTGGGCTTCTAGATCCTTTCTTCGCGATCTTCACTCTAGGTCTGCTATCACAGTTCTTCCTTTTTGTTCCGTGGTTAGCACGTCCCTTTCTAAATTCCTGGAATCAAATAAAGTACATTCCTTCATTCCGTGCACATTCTGATTATAATCCGGTTTTTTTTGGCCACCAGATGTACTGCTCTGCGTCTATCATGGCTTTGTGGCCAGGATAGCATCTGTGCAGTCTCGATAGGACTGCTTTTTGCAATCAGGAGGGGATGGCGATGCAGTCGTCAATGTTAATACAACCGTCGACGATTGCTGCTGCATTCCAGAACGACTTGATGTATGGGTCTATTCTTGAAAACGCCTCATAGTCTCTGCTGAGTATTGCTTGTTTCATGAGGCGATAAGTTGGGTCCTCATCGACCAGCTCTGACAGAATGTCCGCGTCGAGAAAGCCCGATAAACCTGGGAGCAAGTTCCTGTCGTCTGCTACAAACTTCCTTGGTTGAGCGGCGTTCATCCTGTTGACTTGGGTCTTCTTCTTTCTCTGGATGGATGCAACCTTTCCCCTTTTCGATCTCAGATTTGCTAAAATTTGGGCGTATATGAATTTCAGTTGAGTTCTCTTTTCATTTTTCTGTGTTGGTTCTCTCTGCGTGGGTTTCTTTCCCCTTATTGCTCCTTCTCTTCTCATTGATCCTGTTCTGGCGAAGAGATCATCTGGTATGGGCGCTACTTCGCTTAGTAGAGGTTGGAAGCTGTCGTTCATTTGAACTTCTTTTGGTACATTACACCACATATCTGAAAAAGGGATAAATTGTTAGAACTCGGGCGGATTGATTTGATTGGCTGGTATTTGTTTGTTGTTGACGGTGGCAGAGAATCGCCAGAAATGACATGAGATTTGGACGAGAGTTTTGCTGAGTTAGTACTAGCTTCTGATTGGTCGAGAGAGTTGGCGGGAAAACCGCATGAAATATCGCCCTCTAGCGGTTGTGCATAAATTACATTGGATTGATGTCATTGGTTGATAGAGTGAGTATCCTCAAATACTTGCATACTTACGTCTGTTTTGGCTAGAAAGTACGTACATGATAGGTCGCTCTCTACCGTTTGTGCATAAATTAATTTAGAGTAATCTGATTGGTTGATCGGGTCTAGCAATTTGTGGTAGCCCTCTTGTGTGGTATTGGCAGTTTTTTCAATGAATTTGATAACCCGATCCTTCTTGCTTTCTAAATATATGATTTTGTGGGTGAATAAGTCCATATCTGCCTGGTTTAAACTGACAACTTGAGGGTATGAATAGGATATTTCCACATCGGAAACTTCTTCCATCCATAGTTTTTCTATAATGTCGGATGCTGAGAAGAATTTGTTAATAGAATTGACCACAAACTGCTCGTCAACTTTAGAAGGGTTCGGTGCTTCAAAAGTCGGATAACGGGATAGAAAATCGATGACTCCTATTTTCGAATTGTGAGATATGTCAAAATTAAAAGGTAGGAGTCTATCTGGTTAATCTTGATTGATAAGATTTATTACGGCGATTTAATTTCAGAGCCTAGATTATTGTATTATGATCAGTAAGTATTTCAAAGTTGTTGCCAGAATATAAATTCTAAAGTGTTCACAAGACCAAAATATTGCTAATATTTCAATTTCGTTGGTGCTGTATTTCTTTTCGTGAAAATTGAGGAATCTAGATGCAAACGATATCGGTACCCAAGTGTCCTCCGTGAGTTGTTGTTCTAGGGCCGCTCCTAACCCACTGTGACTGGCGTCACATTTGATTTTTGATTTTATCTTGGGATCGTAGTGGTACATCATGGTGATATCCGATATTAGTTTCAATGTAGCTTCGCGGGCGTCTTGTTGGCTCTTATCCCAAATAAATTTCTCTTTGTTAGATGATGTCAGGGATGGGCGAAACTTTTCCGTAAATAACTGTAGGTTAGATAGGAAACGTTAGAGGTGGTTAAGTACGCCCATATAGGATCTTAGTTGATTGAGATTTCTTGGAGGTTTCAATTCTAGAATAGTTTGGAACTTAGAGTGCTTAGGTCTATAGCCAAGGTGATCGATGTAGAAACCCAGCCAAGTGATCTTTTTACTGAAAACTCACATTTCGATAGCTTCAATGCGAAACCTTCTTTGTACAGTCTTTCAAATGCGTTATTTACAATTAAATTGTGGTCGAAAAACGACCCTTTTGTAACAATTAAGTTATCGTCTAAAAAGCAAATGACACCCGGAATATTGCTAAGAGTTTTGTCCATTGCCTTTTGGAATTTTTTAGGCATGTCTGAAAGTCCATTAAAACCGAATTGGAAGCGGTAAATACCTGTAGCGTCTCCACATGCAAGGTTGAAATTACAGTGGTTACTGACCGAATCACTTAGTTGGAGCTGACTAAAAGCTTATTTAAGATCTAAGAAGTGAAAGGTATTTCACCCGGTAAGTTAGAATTGATTGTTTGGGCTACTATACCAGTTTTTCTAAAAGATTGATTGACTGTGGCCTTTGATACTGGTTTTAAAAATCTGTGTATTCATGGGTTTGGCATCCATTTCTAATTTCACTGAACCATCCCTCTTTGCCGTAGTAACCACATGTGCTACAAAGAAATTCGCTGGTACACTTGTTCAATTTAACTATATGACCTTCTCTAATGAGACGTTGGATTTTTTCTCCAACTTATTCTTGAACGTGAATCGGGACTCTCCGGCCCTTTTCTTGAATTGGAATTAGAGGTTGCTTGAAGACTGTGTGTACCTGGTGATTTTTTGATCTGCCAATTCTTGTGAAGATGTCTTTGTAATTGTTTGGGTAAAATTTTTTCCAATGGGTGGATGTTTTCGCCATGTCATTTTTTTCGACCTCTAAAAACTCCGGAGGGCGTGATTGGGTTGTTTTGACCCCTATTGCACCCCTATTGCACCTCTACTAGGCCTAAATCTAGGCCCAATAGACATCTTGTCCTGTTTTCAGATATTAGGAATTGGGTTGATTTGATTTTCCAGCCTAATGATGATATGTCTGTTACCAGGGTTCCAAATAATTCAATCGGCTTGTGGTTACAATCCACATAAGATATGTCAATAGGCAATGATGATTTAGGGTACATTTTTACATTTTTTCTTGTCCTTAAAAGAAGGTCCGCTGTATTTTCATTTACAAAAGAGGCTGGACTGTCCATATCTACAGTGGCTTTGAAAAGTGATTTATTTACCCTTAGGGTAACTTGGAGGCGTTTGATTTTTCCCGATGGTGTGTTTATTACATCCGGTTTTTTTATTGAGATTAATTTGGGAACCGATATAATGTGTTTCGCGGGGGATGAGTGTTCCCTCGGTGAGACTTTTGGGATAGGGTGTTGGTGACTAGTTCTTAAAGTTTTCAAAATGCCAGTCTCTGATTCGCTGTCCGATGTTATGAAGTGTATATCTTCTTCTTCTGTAGAATTTGACTCATTATCTAAATTTTTTGTATTGTCCATTGCCTTTTGGAATTCTTTAGGCATGTCTGAAAGCCCATAAAAACCGGTTCTGAAGCGGTAATTACATGTAGCGTCTCCACATGAAATGTTAAACTTACAGTGGTTACTGGCCAAATCAGTTAGTTGGAGATGATTAAAAGCATATTTAGGATCTAAAGAAGTGAAAAGTACTTCACTCGGTAAGTTAGAATTGATTGTTTGGGCTGCTACGTCCAGTTGTTCTAAAAGATTTGGTATTTGTTAATGGTTTATAAAAATCTGAGCATTCATGGGTTTTGCATCCATTGTTATTTTTACTGAAACATCCTTCTTTGCCGTAACAACCACAGATGCTACAAAACTTCGCTGGTGCACTTGTTCAATTTAACTTTATGACCTTCTCTAATGAGACGTTTGATTTCCTCTGCAACTCTCTCTTGAATGTGAATCGGGACACTTTGGCCCTTTTCTTGAATTCGAATCAGAGATTGCTTGAAGACTGTGTGTACCCAGTGACTTTTTGATCTGCCAAGTGTTGTGAAGATATCTTTGTATTTGTTTGAGTAAAACTTTTTTCCAATGGTTGGATGTTTTTCCATGTCATTTTCTTCATCCCCTAAAACTTCATGAGATCATGATTGGGTTGTTTTGACCCCTTTTGCACTTGTAAATCTAGACCTAGTAGACATCATGTCCTGTTTTCAGATACTAGGAATTGGGCTGATTTGATTTTCCAGCCTAATGATGATATGTCTGTTACTAGGGTTCCAAATAATTCAATCGGCTTGTGATTATAATCAACAAAAGATATGTCAATAGGCAATGATGATTTAGGGTACATTTTTACATTTTTTCTTGTCCTTAAAAGAAGTTCCGCTGTATTTTCATTTACAAAAGAGGCTGGACTGCCCATATCTACAGTGGCTTTGAAAAGTGATTTATTTTCCCTTAGGGTAACTTGGAGGCGTTTGATTTTTCCCCATGGTGTGTTTATTACATCCAGTTTTTTTATTGAGATTAATTTGGGAACCGATATAATGTGTTTCGCGGGGGATGAGTGTTCCCTCGGTGAGACTTTTGGGATAGGGTGTTGGTGACTAGTTCTTAAAGTTTTCAAAATGCCAGTCTCTCATTCGCTGTCCGATGTTATGAAGTTTATATCTTCTTCTTCTGTAGAATTTGACTCATCATCTACATTTTTTACATTTTTGATGGAGTTACAACATCTGGCGAAGTGTCGCTTTTTGTTGCATGATTTGCAGATTACGCCCCTAGCATGATGATTTATGATTAGGAGAAAAATTGTTGCCATAGAAATAACATGCTTTCTGATTATTGGTTGGTTTGTTTGGTTTACCGAAGTATTCTAACTTTTGGCACGGTTTATTCTGTTTTGTAAGTTCTTTTTCTGAACTGATAGTGTGGGTTCCTGTTTGACCCTGATTGGGGTAATTTGAGTTCTGGTTTGAGTAATTTGAATTGGAGTTGTTTCCCATTTGTTTTTGTAGAAGCTGTTGCGTAGCATGTTTCTTGTCAGCTTGGTTGGAGTTGTAGAGGTGCATACGTTCTACTATGAAGTTCTTCTCCTTTTTAAAAAACGCTTCACATTGGGCAAAAAACTCCTTAGAATTTATATCGGATAGGATAGTCTGAGGGAAGCTTTGGAGAAAACGTTTCTTCCCTTGTATTACTACAGCAAAGAATAGACACGATTTGACTCGCTGGTCTGCTTCGTGATAAAACTTGTTTTGAACTAACTTGGGAACTTTCTTCCTCCTTTCGATATTTACTTCGTTCACTTTTCTGATTTCCGCTTGTCCTCTTGCGAACCTGCTGTTTCTCTCCTTTTCGTTTTCTGACTCTGGAATTCTTTCCAGTCTAGGAGGGGGAGGTGTCAAACTTCTCGTGGGATTGACTAAAAGGTCTTTAGAGTCAAGATGTTCTCGAAGGTTAATTGTTAAAAAGAAATGGCCAATCCAGATTTCTCATGAAAAAGATGGGTCTGGGAATGGCTTGGGCCAAATTACAGGTACCCCTAAAAGTTCAGTCCGTTCCTCGTGGGTCGAAGCTGTTGGCTGCTCCATGTGAAAATTGTTTTACAAATTCAAAGATCGCTAGGGCCATCTATCTTTTTCTTTGAAATTCAAAAGTTGAAGATTTTTGAAAAAACAAGTTGGTTTTTTTTCAGTTTTAGTTAGCTATGTTTATTAAAACGAGGCAAATTTCACTATCGAGCAGTTAAAATAAAGAAGTCACAAAAAACGTGATCACCTTCTAGTTTTGAAAGTGAAATCGTATTTTCAGATTTCTCAGCGGAATAAAAAATTTCCCTGTTGATGCAATTTTCTGAAACTGGATTGGTTTTTTTTTTGAAAAAGAGTCAATCGTACATTAATTTTAAAATTCAAAGAGCTCCAAGGCTTTAAAATTTTACTTTGAGTTTTGGGAACTTATATTTTTGGTCAACTGTCTGTGCAATGTTTTTTGAGACGCTTTGGAAATTTTTTAAACTTTTCTCTAAAAGATTAGTTTTTCCCAGTAAATTTTTGTCTACAGTTTTCTGAAAATAACCGATTTTTGAACTCAAAAACTGCCATACCAAATAAGAAATTTTGAATTCTCAAACAAGCAGAAGGGTTGAATGAAGCTCACCTGTATAATCGAATGCGTCTAAAATTCCACAAAAAGCATGGCCTTCAGAAAAGTCTACTTTTTAATTTGTTTTTTATTTTTGACTTTTCTCGAAAACAATTGCCCATCTGAATCCAATATGGAGAGCAATAGTTTATTTGGGGCAACTGGTTATGGAAGTCTTCGTGCAAGTGCGACTACAATTTAAAACCTATTTTAAAAAATGTTCTGAACTTTGGGAAATTCCAAACTATCGAAAAAATTTTCTCTTCTTCTTTTTCTTAGAACAACGTATAAAAATAATCAAAGACTTCGTTAACAAGCTCGGGCGTGAAAATTTTGCAGACTTTTTTGATTTGACGAGTTTTCAAGGAAGTATTTTATATCATGGACATAGTGTATCATACATAGCCCACATAATTCAAATTTGCTATGTTTTATTGGTTCAGAAAGTTATCTAAAGTGATACCTTGAACTAGTACCTGTAACTAACTAACAAATAAGCGCATTGTTGATACAAAAGAATTGTTTTTATTGAAAATAATTGAACTTTCAGACTTTTTTATAATTACACACAATTTACTCAGCTTTTTTAAAGCACTCAGATTGAATCAAAAAGTTTTTGTAAACCATAGCTATTTATTTAATTCACTTGTTCTGTTTTGTTACTACCCGTACTGACAAAAATGGTTTCCGGTCGATTTAAATTGATTTTAAATCGATTTTAAATCGATCCAAATCGATTAACCATGTACATTTACGCCCTTAAATGGATTTTAAATCGATTTAAATCGATCTTTTTGAAAATTTTAAATCGATTTAAGTGTCTAAAAAATCGATTTAAATCGATTTTGATGTATTTTCTGACTCACTAAAATCCATCAGAATCTCACTTAAATCAATCAGAATCTCACTTAAATCCATTTTAAATCAATTTAAATCGATCTTTTTGAAAATTTTAAATCGATTTAAGTGTCTAAAAAATCGATTTAAATCGATTTCGATGGATTTTACGACTCACTAAAATCGATTTTTTTTGCTAACAAGCCAAAAAACATGCAATTTAGAAAACTAATTAAAATACTTTATTCTTGATTTTTAAAATAAAAAGGCACGTGCCAGATGTTTCAGAATTCAAGAAATAAATTTAAAAAAATTAGTATAAATCAGATCTTGAGCTCAAAAATATGCAATAAAATTATTAAAAAACTTGATTAACTTACTTTTTTTACAACTTAAATCGATTTCAATCTAATCTGCATACTTTTTTCATACTAAAATCGATCGAAATCCATTTTTGTCAGTGCGGGTAAAAGTGTCCAATTAATAATTTTTTCTATCTCTCAATAAATACATATTTGAAACTAAGAGTATTGAATGTAGTGAGTTAATTAAGAGTATTTCTATACTCAATTTTTATAGTCGAACCTATACAGGCATCGAACCAATTTGAGCGTCGAACCTATACAGGAAAATCAGGAATAGTGATAATTTCCGAATACTTGGAGAGAAGAATTTGTTAAAAATTTAGAAGAGGTAAAATCAATATAAAAACTTCTAAAGCTGAATCTGGAGGAGATTTTCTTCAAAGTAATTCTTCTTTGCTTCTACACAAAATTCAGCTGAAATTTTTTTAAAGTTTCTCATTGATCGAAGGACTTGCCAGAGCTTGTCCCATCTGTTATACTAATAAAATTCTCATCTTAAGAAAACTTCATGTACCACACATTTTTAAAAATGATTTTTTATTGTTTGTTTGAAGTTTTGTGAACCGTATTCAGCGTCCCACTTAAACGTTCGCGGTAACATCTGATCACCGTTCACTACTTCGCTCAAAAACAATTTAACGTAAATGTCAGAGAAAATGTGTTGTTTATGTTCCCTAACTCGCTCAAACAAAAAAAACCTAGAAAAATGCTAAGAAAATTCAGCGTACTCACTAATCGTGGGGGGAGTGGGGGAGGGTGGGGGGTAATAGCTGCTTTTGCCAATTCAGATAGTTCAGACGAAAAATTAGTGTTACTGTTTGGCAACTAAGAACTTTTCAATCGCTTTTGATTTGGAACTGCAATCAACCACCCAGCACAAACTTGAGTGAAAAAAGCTTCAAGGGTACACCGACTACTGCGTTATGACCTATTGGTTTTACTCATAGAGTAATTTCAGATAAGATATACCGTCTGCTCGTCGCGCTTTAGATTCGTGCAACTTCTTAGTCTAAAACCGATCTTAATCTTACTCTTATAACTCCTAGTCTCAACAGATCTAGTGTATACTGGTTAATGCGAGTTAGTTGCCAGAAGGAGAACAACTGTATTCCAAGTTTTTTTCAAATTGCATTGGTGCTGAAACTACAAGTAGTTTCAGCACTTACAAATAAGTGTAAAGGTTAAAGATGGATATGATTGGTTAGTTAGGAATATTTTATATGAATAGAGAATTATATTTATAACCAATTATAAATTCTAGTTTAGAACTGGTTCCACCCATCCGGGCTTAGAGAGTTTTTAGTTTTTAAATGTTTAATGTAGCGAAGGACGGGTGATGTAGTTTCTTATTAAAGTTGCGAGCACTGACTTCTTGTAGAAAAGAGAAGAGTGGCTGTTCCTGTTTGACGAAGGGATATGGTTATGTTCGTATCTTCTTGATGGGTCTCGTTGATCGTTGTAGTCTTGGGTAATTGTGTCAAGGCTTCTGATCGATTCAATGAGTATCAATTTCGTTAGGTTTAGATCGAGACTACGTGCAGGGTGAAGTTTGACTTTTCCGTGTGAAGTACCAAGTGACCAGGATCTGTACGTGTAGTCAAAGTCGAGATGGCCATTGGTCGGGTTCAATGGTTTTCCTTTGCTGCGATGTTGAGTCCACACTTTAAAACCTTTGAGGCTGTGACTTTAGGCAGCAAATCGAATAGATTTGCCATTCCGAAGTTGGAATGTGAGTGGATTGTCGTCTCCTTTGCTGCTCGTCTTTTGGGATTTACGAAATCTATACATACTGCATTTATCATTTACATATAAAGTTTCTTTTAGTAGTTCAGTTTTAGTTATGATTTGTTTTTAATGGTTATCGCAAAAGCGTTTTTATATTAGTTCAGATATTTTTTAAGAGTCGCTCACCCTAGAGCAACTCTTGGCAAAAAACGAGTTTGGGTCACAAAGGGTGGTTGTAGCGCGGTGGGTTAGGCCGGCTATAGAGCATGCTCAGGACGGCCCTCTGGTTCGTGAGACCAGGAGTGGTGTACATTTTTATGGTCTCTTTCTGCAGAGTCCCTTTTTGTGTTCAACCTTTTGTTTCTTTTTTATTACTTGTCTTTCTCTTTTTTGTTTTGGCTGTGTCCTTTTCTCAAAAATCGAATCTTTTGGTCCGGTTTTGTCTTTTGACTTTTTGTGTTTTATTTGATTGTGGTAAGACTTTAAAGTGGTCTTCAAAAGAATAAATTATCCAGTTTTAATCTGGTTTTAATCTGGTTTGGGTACCGTGGGGCTTTCTTTCTTAGTCATGCTCTTAGTTTGTGGTTTTGTGACGTTAGTAAGCTGCGTTGGTTATTGTAGCTTACTATATAATTCCTTCCAACCGAGTTAAAAGAAAGTTTGAAACGTGTGAAAACTGGTTATAGTTGTTATCAGTGAAAGTTGAAACTTAAAATTAAATATTCACACAATTCTTCGTGGGCTAGCTGTGCGATTGTGGAAAGATTTTTATGGACGAGTGAATGATTCAAATTATATAAAAGAAGCGTCTTGTAAAAAGGCCAAAATGTTTTCAATTTATCTGCAATTTTCAATGAGTTTACTGCGTTGAAATATTAATTTTATTGCTTTTGGGGAATTTAATTTATGAATTTACTGCCTGGTAAAAAGAAATTTACTGCATTTGGGATTATTTATCAGTTTACTGCTATTTGGGGAAAATTTTACTGCTTTTTTTGTTATACTGCGTTTTGTTAATACGAGTTTAGAATTTTTAAGAAAGGAGTTTTCAGTTTTTTATTAGTTTTATTAGGTTTTTGTTTGTTATAGATATTTTAGATGAGATCTAAAAAATAAAGTGAAACCTCTATATAGAATGATTAGTTATGCTTTGAATTTATAAGTGTAAGGTACATAATTATACTTAATCAATCATCAGCAGAAAATATAATCGGGAAAAATCGTGATTGACGTTTGATGTTGTTAGAAGTTTAGCAAGTAAGCGGGTAATATATTTAGTTTGCAGTAGTGGCCAAAGCACTACAAGTGCTTTGATGATCTTGTGCTCTTCACTACTTGGTGAGAATTCATGCGGTGTGTTTTGTATTAGAATATAAAGTTTATGATTATATTTATTGTTATGAATGTGTTCTAGGATTGGGATTTCAACGGGCTGTATATTTTCGTGAGGGACCATTAGTGGACGGGATTCATCAATTTTAAAACTTCTGGTTAGTGGGCAGAATATATACATTTGTCGGCTAGGGTCGTAGTTTCTAAGGATTCCTTGCACGTTAGTATCTTTAATACAATATGTGAAGTTCAAGAAGAATGGTGAAGTGTCTTTGGAGTTAATAAATTGAAATCGATGGTGTGGATTTCGTGATGGTGTATTGGTTTTGTAATGGTGTTGTATGATTTTATAGTAAGTGTATGTGTGTGTGTGTTTTGTGCGTAACATAACTTGATGCCAGCAGTGTAAATCACACTCTTTGGGTTTTAGGAAATTAAAGGTTAATGAAAAATGGTTAAACTTACTGAAATAAGAGTCGTAGGCTTTTGTGTCGCGAAGTGCTGTAGATATAATGTGATCATTTTTTTTATTTATGCAGTTGATAGTAAATACATATGGTGATTTGATGAAAAAGTTTTCAGTTAATTAGGGGCTAGCGTTAGTCTCGTCATCTAAAAAGAAATCTTCATTTGATCTTGCAATGGCGTGATCATAATGGTTAATGGAAAATCGGTTAGCCTTCTGTGCAGTGAATCTAGTTATTGTTTGGGTTAATCCGATGGTTGTGAAATGTTTTTCGTGAAGTGCTGTGGTTAAGTGATATAATCTAGTTTGACATAAATTATTGTCGTCTGGGTTATTATATAATGGAAGTGATAGTGGGTTGCTGAAATGATAATGTGAGATGATAAAAAGTGGGGAATAAGGCATTTTCGTTAACGTAATTCGGTTGATCGTTGTTAGGATTTGATTGATAGTAAGTTTATTGTGGAAAGAATGGCAAACACACTTGGAGAAACTCTTTTGTGTTAGTATGAAGTGGATGATCCGTAAATGTTTGAGCTGGTCGATGGTTAGAAAGGAATGGGGTATTGGGGAGTTTTCGTTTAAATACTCGTTGGGCTCGGGTTTCTCCAGTAGTGGATGAGGGTCGGAGGATTTTGAGGATGTCATGGTTTGTGAGAGGTGATAAATAGTTAGTGTGTTAGGGTGTTGTAGCTGTTTTTGAAGGGTGATGAAGTTATCTAGTTAGTTTTCGAGTTCAGTATCAACTGGACTAGAGTGGTCAGGTGGGTAGCTCGTCATTGGGGAGTAGACTGGGGTTGCATCAGTGTAGGAAGAAGGGGCTGAGGAAGGTTCATCAGGAATTTGGGTGTAGAGGGGTTGAAAGGGAGGTTGGGAAAAGGTGGATGGACTAGGCTTGGAGTCTGCAAATTCATCTGGGGTTTCAATATCAGAGTTGTTAAGTTGTGAAATTTTGTTTTAAAAAAATGTGTTTGTGGAACTGTCGTCGGAATCCATGCTTGATGAATTATTAGTATGTGGTGGTTCACGGTAGGGAGTGAAGTAAAAAAGTGGTAGAATCTGAGAATGACGTTGGAGGTTGGATGGATATGAAAGGGAACGGTTGAGGGAACCAATCTGGCGGCTCATCGTGGGCTAAAAAGGTGGTTGTTCTGAGAACGGAAATTAGTGGCATGTGGTTGTTCTATAAACTGTTCATACGTTTCTTCTACATTTGTTTGCTGTGCTACAATGGGAGTAGCTGGAGTTTGTGGATATTTATGACTTGTAGAGATGCGCTCTGTTAGGGCTATATATGTAATTTCGTGGTACTAAAGATAATGGATGGTTGTTTTGTAAAGTGTGTAATTGTGGTGAAGTAAATATCGTGTTTCTAATGTCTTGTGAATTATCATATGTATTAGTTGTGGTTGATAGTTTTTTTATATTCACTTAATTGAGCGTCTAAGAGGATTTTGCTACTTCAGATTGAAATAATTCCAAAAAATCCAAATTATGCGTGCTACACTTGCTTGTTTGTTTACTTGGGTGTGTGTATTGCGCATGTATTATAGATTCCTTTCAATAATGAAAGGAAAAAACCAAAAAAGTTAAACATTGCATATAATAAAGTCAATCTTTGTAAGATGTAGTTGAGTGTCTGAAAATGCTGCGGTTTCTGCAAGTTTTTTTAAGTTTTGATCAGTGGATTGTCTTTGTATTGTATCCATTTTTGTAAGAAGTTCTTGAAATTGTTGTGTGCGAATGTGATGTTGTATATCTGATCGAGAGTAAATACCTATTGATTGTAAATCTATATTTGGGTTTCTAGCAATAATTTTAACACTTTCTGGTGAAAATTTCTTTAATGGTGGCATAAGTGTAGGATATGGTGTGAGAAGATTATATTTATCTTCATCGGTGTTTAACTGTACAATATTGTGGCTATTTTCAAATCCACATGGGACAGCTGTATCCAAAAAATATATTCTTCTAGAAAGTGTGTCAACAAAATGTACTTTTTTTTTTGTAGAATATGGGGGGTTCTTTTGTAACATCTCTTGTCTTCAAATACATATAATGGTGATACTTTTTTTGTACATGTGTAGTACCATAGTATGTTTTCTCTGTCGATAAAATTTGATCTGTTTCCTGACAACAAATATCCTGCATGAGGTATTTTTAAAACTGCAAGTGCAAGTGATTTTAAAATTTGTGTTCGTTCAAGTTCACATAAGTGATGAAGCGTTTCTAGTTCTGATAGTGACATTTCTTGAAAAAATCTACTTATTTTATAGTCTAACTTCATGCCATAGTGAATTGCGCCAAAATATGTATTGTTCATGTGTGATAGTTCTTGTAAGCGTGTACTGCTTTTGTCTTGTGATCGAAGTTTTCCACCAGTTCTTCCTGTGTTTTTTAGAAATGGTACTGGGATGTATGAGTTTTCGTCATTTTTATTGTGATACGTTGGGTATTGGCTAATAATTAATTTTCCTGTATTAATGTCGAAACTTTTTTCGCATTTGACAAGAAGTTGTGAGGATTGTGTTTTATAAAGTGGAGTGTTATATTTGTAAGCGAGTTCTGTTTCTGGGTAGACTTGAAAACGTGTCAATTTGTTTTCTATATTTTTGATATTTTGAAACGTTGATTGTTTTGTCTGATTTTTTCAGGGTTTATTTTATCATAAAGGATGGATTCAGTAAAGTATTTTTTGATGAAATTTGATCATTCTTGCGTGTATTCTTGCAACTTGAAATGTGGTACATGTGTCTTCGGGGAAAGAAACAATTGTTGCTTGTGTTCTTGTTGTTGGATGGCATTATCCGTGGTCATTTTTACAGCGTAATTGTATTACACTATAAATTATACTATCGTCTTTTAAATCTCGTGTTAATTGTATTTTTTCCAATGGAGTTCTCCGAAAAAAAAAACATTATTTCTTGATATCCTTTGTTTTTTTTTGTGTCAGCTTTGCAATTAGAAGGGTTGTTTATACCAATCTGTGGTATCCATTTTTTATCTTGGAGATCATAAGTTAATCGTCCATGTGCGCCATGGAATGGGTATATGTCATCTAGTTTTATATGACCTTGGTATCTTTCAAGTTCCGCTTGATGTGCAGAGTCTGGAAAAACTTGAGAATTTACCAATTTTCGGTTCGTGCTTTTTTTTGTGATTAATTTTAATCGATTAGGTTCGTTTTTACAATCTTCAGGGATAAGGTGTAAAAGTCTTTCTATATTACTTTGATAGAAAGATTCGTGATCAAGTCTATTTTCGTTTCCATTTGAGACTTGGGAACAATGTACTTTTTTCTCTGAGAATGTTGCTGTAAACTTGTATCCTGTTAATGTTGTATCTAAGGCTTTTGAATAAAGTGTGGCTATTACATTTGTTGTTTCTATTTCTTGTGGTTCGGTTTCGCATTGAGTTACTTGGTTTATGGCGTGTTTATTTAGTGTTTTTTGTTCATTTTCTTCACAATCATAATGGGTGACTAATAAGTCTTGTGGTCCTGTTCGAGGGGAAGGGTTTTTATGTGATGTTAGTTCTGAAAAAATAAGGAGAGAGAAGTTTTAGAGGAAAAAAATAATTAAAAGATACATGTGTAGGATAGTCTCGAATATGGTGTTAGAATGTGATAAATCCAAGTGTCTTTTTTGTAAATGTATTGTATTTATAGATAGAGTCTGTTGTGATAAATGGGGGAGGCAATGATTGAGCTGTTATATTTGGTAGAGATAAGGGAAGAGGGTGATGTACTAAATTGTTTAAACTTACTGTTAATTCAAATTGCAGTGTTACATTGTCTTGTGTAAGGATTTGTATGTTGTGTTCCTGTATGTCTTTAAGAATATCGTGTCTAGATTGTAATCTGTTGAGTGCCCAGTTATGTAGTCTGTTACTGTCGGTATGTTGACCAAATAATGGAGGGGGTGCTACGAAAGTACTCCAATCTAATCGTAGGTGTATATTACTGGTTAAATGTTCCTTATATCTATCGTCTAAATTTATAGGGAAATTTGGAGGGAATGATGTTGTTGAGGTCTGACTCATTGAAGGGGTTGAAGGAAGTGAGAGGGTTTCTGGTAGTGACAAGGATGTATCTGATGAGATATTTATTGTGTCGTTTACCAAGTTTGGTTCACCTTGAGGGAAAACTTGTGTCATCCATTGTGGGAGATGTTTTGTTGAAGTTGGGGGTTAGAGGGATTTTCACGAACGGATGTGGGGGTTGATCCTAAGTAATCTGATGGTATGTTCGGAGTGTTCTGCTGTGAGTTAGATGGTAATGGTGGGGGGTACTATGAATTGTACTACTGGAAAGATCTAGAGGATTTGGGGTTGGTGATGAGGGTATATTAAAATGAACTCTGGGAGATGTAAAATTTCTATTTCGTCTTGGATGTATGATTTGTCTATTTATTGTGGATGTATTTTTGTTTTGGTTTGGATGTCTTATTCTATTAAGACCTTGTCGAAGAGAAGGGTATATCTTGGTTCCTATTGTGGTTCGCTTAGGGGTGCGTGGCGAACCACAGGTTCTAAAGGTTTTGATAAAAGTGAATGTCTTTCCTCAAAAGTATATGGGTTTTCTTGAAATGAAATACGTGTTGATGATTGAGGGTGATTTGTCTGACTGGATGTTGATGTTGTCGGAGATTCCTGGGATGTCGTAGTCGGTGAGGACTGTTGTATGGTTGTTGATTAGAATTTTTGAAAAGTTCGAGGTGTTGACGAGGTGTTGACCAAAAAATGGAGAGGGTTGTTACGAATGTATTCCAATCTAATCGTAGGGGTATACTATTGGTTAAATGTTACTTATATCTATCGTCTTATTTTGTAGAAAAATTTGGAGGAAATGATGTTGTTGAGGTTTGACTTATGGAAGGGGTTGAAGGAAGTAAGAGGGTTTCTGGCAGTGACAAGGATGTATCTGAGGAGATATCTATTGGGTCGTTTATCATGTTTGGTTCACCTTGAGTGAAAGCTTGTGTCATCCAATGTGGGAGGTGTTGTGTTGAAGTTGGGGGTTAAAGGGATTTTCACGGATTTGTTCGGATGTGGGGGTTGATCCTAAGTAATCCGATGGTGGGTTCAGAATTTTTTTTTGAGGTGGATTGTAGTGATGGGGTACTTTGAATTGTACTACTGGAAAGATCTAAAGGATTTGGTGTTGGTGATGAGGGTATATTAAAATGAACTCTGGGAGTTGTAAAATTTTCTATTTCGTCTTGGATGTATAATTTGTCTATTTTTTTGTGGATGTATTTTGATTTTGACTTGAATGTTATGTTCTATCAAGGTCTTTCTGAAAAGAAAGGCATATATTTTATGTTTGTTTGTGTTGTGGTTGGCTTAGGGGTGCGTGGCGAACTACAGGTTCTAAAGGTTCTGATAATAGTGATTGTCTTTCCTCAAATGTATATGGGTTTTCTTGAAATGAAATACGTGTTGATGATTGAGGGTGATTTGTCTAACTGGATGTTGGTGTTGTTGGAGATTCCTGGGATGTCGTAGTCGGTGGGGACTGTTGTGTGGGTTATTGATTAGCAATTTAGAAAGTTTTTTCTTTAAACTTTTACCTATGATGAAAAATGATGTTGATTATAATATTCTTCTATGAAACTGATTAAAAGTATTGTTGCTAGTGCAAAAATATTAATGCTTTTTTCATACATTTACATATTATCAGGATTAGGATTATTAGGGGTGTGAAAATTATTACTAAAATAAGAAAAATGTCTTTCTTATTGACCAATTGTCTTAACATTTAGATAGTTGTTGAAGTATCGTACCTGAGGAGGTGGTCAAGAATTTTTGCAAGGGTGAGGTAGGTTTTATAAAGTGAATTCAAAATTATGAAAAAACTGCAAAAAATTATATAGAGAAAGAAAAATAGTTCGAAAGTATCACTAATGAAAAAAATGATGATTTGAAAAAAAATTGATATGATTGAAAAAAGTTTTGAAGTTATATTTCTTAGAAGGCTGACTGATTTCGAAAGAAGCATTTGAGAAATGATTCGTTCTTTCCAAATTATTTATTTTCTTTTTGAGGCAAAATTCGAGTGTGGGCGGATTGTTTTTTGATTTTTGACAAGTGGATTGAATATGGGCAATTTTTGTTGAAGAGAAATCTGAAGGTCTAGGAGTGAGCTTTCTGATTATTTTATTGGATGATCGGGGGTATCACGGAGTTATTCGTACTTTCGGCTAAATGATCAAGTCACACTTTTTCTTTAGGCTTATTCAATAATTTTCCTTTAGGGAAATTCGGAATGTAAGTTGGGACAATATTGTTGATCTTTGTACTAGTTGATAGGGGAGGGTTGTAATTTCAAAAATTTGTTTATTCCGGTTGTCAAATATGAATTTGTTGCTTATTTTTGACCTGGAGGTCTTTTAGTTATAGTTACATATATGTTTGAAGTTTGTAAAGTGTCGGCGAAAGAAGTGGTGTCAAAATGAGGTGTTGTTTAGATAGCTTCTGATTGGCTAAAGTTGAATCAGTTTTTCAAGAGTATTGGCATGAGATTTTAGGAAAAAGAAGAAGGATTGTAATAATTTTGAAAGTTCAAGAATGATAATTAATTAGAAGGAGCCTTTTGGAATTCGACTTTTAGATTGTGGAATGAAGGTTTTGTAATCTTTTCGTGGTTGATTTCGAAGTCGCGATGATTGTCGTTTTTGAGATTTTCTTTTATCTCTTGTACTAAATTTTTTTCTTCTAATTTTCGTTTTTTTTTGTTCCGAGGTATTTGCTTTTTGCTTTTTTAGGGTTTTTTGTCGGGTATTTTCTTTAATTTTTGTTTCTAAAACTAGTGGTGAACAATTTACATCATTTTTTTTGTTTTTGATTTATATCTGAGTTGTCGTGGACATTTTTGAGTCTTGTAAAGGAGTATTAGTGTGTTAGATCACGAAGAGCGTATTCTTTTGGGTAATAGGGTAAAAGATTGTTTCTATGTTGAACAATTTCTTTTTATTTGAATCAATAGGTTTATATGTTACATCAGTGGGTTTGTCAATAATGATCCTTTTCGGATTGGTTGTAATTTTTTAGATATACTTTTTTGTAAAACAACATTTTGTATTAAGTTAACTGTTCCAACTTTTAAATTCGTGGCTGGTGTGAATCGTGAATTTATTTGAGAAAAAAAACATTCCGTCTTTGTAATTGTTCTTTGGCGTTTTTTT
The DNA here is from genome assembly GCF_963678635.1 of Symsagittifera roscoffensis. Classification (NCBI taxonomy): domain Eukaryota; kingdom Metazoa; phylum Xenacoelomorpha; order Acoela; family Convolutidae; genus Symsagittifera; species Symsagittifera roscoffensis. The sequence goes on from NC_087062.1 coordinate 62,941,766, forward strand.
GATAAACTTCATTGTGTTTTTTATCTCTGTTTAAAATCTATTCGGTATGTGTGCCGTAGGCTAATTTTAAGATTTATGGGTGATGAAAATGATCTTCATTGTGTGTATGTAATGGTAGATTATAACACATTGATTCGTTTGTAGGTTGGCAATAACCTTGTGTGTTTTTGAGGAGTTTGCTGTGAGCATTATTGGTTTCCGTGGCTTTTGATTAAAAACCATTCCATAAGGTGATAATTCTGAGCTTCTTTTTATTTGTGAATTGTAAGCCAAGGGGAATAATTTTACATCTGTTGACCATTCAGTATATTTTGTATCGTTTCCGTTTATGATACATCTGATGTATTCTTGTAGTGAACGGTTCATTTTCTCGACTAAACCATTAGTCAAAGAGCATGAGATGTTCGTGGTTTGGACTTAATGTTATATAAATGGCATAATGTCATTATTTCATTATTGATGAATTCAGTGCCATTATCTGTGAAAAGGACTTCTGGTAATCCAAATTTCGCTATCCAGTGTTCATAAAGTGTTGTATATGAATAATAAGCATTACAATGATGTACTGGGTTAAGTGCTACCTAGTGTGTGAATGCGTCTACTATTACCATTATATCTGAGTTTCCTTCTGAGGATGAAGATATTGGTCCTTTTGCATCGAATGATATTCTGTGGTTAAATTATAAACTTTGTCCTTTAAAATCTTGTTTTTCTGCTATTTGTTTTTGATGTGGGTATGGTTTATTTGATTGGCATGATAAGCAATCGTTGCATAATACTTCGATCCAAATCGGTGCAATTGGAAAGTAAAATTTTGAATAAAACTTGAGTATGTTTTTTCTGATCCTGCATGTCCTTTAGTGTTTAAGGAATGTGAGATGTGAAATTCTATGAGTATCATACTTAGTGATAAACAGGGTACTTTTAAATCAGGTGTTTGGTATTCTAAAATATTTGTGTTTTATTTTATGGATGTATTATTGAGTTTTCCAAAACATCTAAGAAGTGTTTTGTTTCCTAGAATTGTGATATCTGCTTTTATCGGTTTTGTTTTATAAATGTGCCAAGCCTTTAATTGTCTAATGAGTGGGTCAAGGTTTTGGTATTTTTATAGTAGTTCAAGTGTCATTTTCAATTTCCATTTTTGAGAGAGGTATGTTAGGGTCATGGAGGTTAAAAACTTGATTTATTACGTGATTTGAATCGTTGTCTGGGGGTCCTGATAAATTTATATTATCAGTTAGATTTTCTTTTTCTATTAACGGGAATAGGTCTGTTCTGTACATTTTTTGTTTGAGTGGTTTTGGATGTGTATCGTTTTTCATCCATGATGAATAAGGGATCGGTTGAAATGTAGAGTTTCCAAAGAGGCCTGCTTCCTAGCGGTTTTTTTGGCAATCTAAATATAATGGGAAGTCTTCTAAATTATTTATTTGTGTATGATCAACGTCAGTTTTTACTGCATATTTGCATTCCAGTCTTGGTGATGTTTCGTCTTTTGTAAGGAAAAACTTAATATTTTGTGGTATTTCCACTGTTGTTTTTCTTATTAATAATTCAGGTGGTGTGTTTCTGCTGAGTGTATCTGGTAGTGCAAGATTTTTTCCTGTTGACCAAACTATACGTAGGTTTGGAAATTTCATTAAAATTAGTCGAAATATATTAACTATATGGTTTGGATTTGATTTCTGTGTGAAGAGAAAAATTAAGGGTTTATGGTCTGTGAAGAGAACTGTTGATGTTTTGATCCAATTATTAAAAATTCATATTCTGTGAGAGTGTGTATTATAGCTGTGTATTCTCTCATAAGAGTAGAGAGTCTAAGTTCAGCTTGAGTAAATAGTCTTGAGTTTGCTGAAATAAGATTCGTTTTGCTTGTTCCAATAATGATGCTCCGATGCCAAAATTTGAGGCGTCACACACCGCAAAAATTGGTTGGTCTGGATCTGGAATAGTATTTGATATTTTTTCAGTGAGGAAAGTTTCTATCTCTTCAAATCAATTTTGATGTTCTGTTGTCCATTCGAAATTTTTTTATAGACGTATTAGATGTTGCATTTTATAGACGTATTTATTTAAGAAGTTAAGCGTTCTTGGATTTTCTTTTTATTTGATGGAGGTTGAAGTTTGATCATTGCGTCTATGCGGGATTGTATTGGAGTTATTGTATTTCCTTCTATAATATATCCATGGAATTTTACACGGGTTGTGATTTATCCGGAGCTACTTTCATGTTTTCTTTAAGTAGTTTTTGATGATATTTATCTAAGACATTAAACTTTTGTTTTTTTTTGTCTGTGATTGCATGAAAACATCGTCTAAATATGTTATGACGTTTTTACTGAGAACGAGTGGTCTAAAAATTTTTTTCATGAATGCTGAGAATGCTGCTCGTCCTTGGAAGATTCCATAGAAAAGTCTATTAAACTCGTATTTTTGGTTTCCAATAACGAATTGTGTCAAACTTCGCGATTGTTTTTCCAGTGGCATTTGATTATATGCACTGTTCATGTCGGCTGTTGTGAAGTATTTTCCGTTTATTTTTGTGAGAATAACTTGAATTGGTTCTATGGGCCAATTAGGTTTGGATTCATCGATGAGTGCATTGAGGTATCTTGTGTCTAAAACAATTTTTAATATGATTCTCTTTTAGCTAAAATAGTATTAGGATTTATGAATGGGCTTCCTTTGGGTTGTTCTTCTTTATTTACTGGGGAAATGATTTCATATTGTTCTACTATGTCTAGTAATCTATTGACTTTATCTTGCAAGTGAATTGGGACTTTACTTGCTCGTTGCTTTTTGAAAATTGCGTCAAGTTTCAGAGGTAGATGTAGTAGTGAATTTTGTTTTCAACATCAAATTTAGATGTGGCGTAAACCATTGGTTATGTTGGTTGCAGTTCGACTAGTTGTTCAAATTCTTTTTGTGTATTTTGAGAGCGTGGAAAATTAAACATTGTAAGGAATTTTTGTTGTTCAGTAGTAAATTTTAGGAATTGTTGATTGACATATACCCAATAATTTCAAAATTTTATTTACTCTTTATGCTACTTGTGGGCTAGTAGCATAAAGAGTATGCTACTTGTAGGCTAAATTGTTGCATTTGTTTCGCAAAAACCTAAAAGTCCTAGAGGTAATGTTATTTTGTATGGATAATTTTTGTAAACATGAAATGAGATTATTTCCGGTGTGTATTTTTCATGTACTTAATGGATGAGATGGTCACTCGGAAAAACTTGTGACTTGGCTTGAGTTCAAGTTCTGACGTTTTTAGTCGTTGTTTGTTCTGTTTCATGTTATATTGATGGTGTTGACTTACTGAAAAGTTATATACGTATCCTGCTAGTGGTTACAGATGTCTTCGTTCGTGGTTATATATAAGGTAGAATTTGGAAAAAAATGGTGGTTGTTTATTTAGTCTTTGGAAGAATGTAAGTTATGAGTTTTTTTATTCTTGTGTAATTGTCTATTATATATATTTTGCTATTTAAAATATTAATAGTGGGAATACATTTAGTAATAAATGGTATTCCAACGATATTATGTTTTATATCTGTGATGTGGAAAGTTTGTTTGAAAGGTTTGGTTAAAAATTTATTCTGTTCTATTGTTCGAGTGGGAATAAGGAATAATTGGATTTTTCCAAACTTAGTTAAACATGATCTTATTTGCTTGAAGTTTTAGAGAGTATCATTTTTGGATGTAAGGTTTGTATTTAATTCCATGTAGGGAGTTTATTATATTTGATTCTGCCCCTGAGTCTATTAAAATATCAATTTCGAGGTCTGGTGATTGAAAATCTTTCTTTTTTAGACTTTTTAAAAGAAGTGGGATTGTTCAGTTTTTTTTTGGGTATTTGTATTTTATTTGATGTATTCTGATATATATTGTTTGTGCTTGAAGTTCCTTTAAGTTCTTGTTCGGTATAATCTGTTGTTTCTTGAATATTATAAGGGTTTTGGAAATGGTCATTATTGTTTTGGTAATAATTCGATTCTTTTGGTGCTTCGTATCCATTTTCAATCTGAAGCATGTTTATTGAAAGCGTGTTTTCTGTTTCGCTTTGATCGTCTGTGGATTGGCAAATTACAAGATTTAAGTGTAATTCTGTGGTCTCTGCCTTATCAATATCGGGAGGGTTTGATTGAGTTTCTTCAGTTGATTTTACTGGGTTAATTTGTCTTTGATGTTTAGATGTACTACATCTATAGTTTTTTTGTGAATTTTGATATTGTGTATTATTTCTGTGCGGTGATTGAGAAAAATTTCTTTGACGATTTTGATAATTTGAATTTCTATTCTGAGAGTTGTCACGTGATCTATTGTGATAAATATTATAGTTTGATCTGTTGTTTGAATAGTTTCGTGATCTATTAATTTGATATTGTCTGTTCCTTTTGTTTGAATAGTTTCTGTTTCTATTGTATGAGGAATTTCTAGAACGATCGTTTAAATAATATCTGTTTTGGGGGTTTGATTTTGAACGAATCCTGTTATTGTTTGAGTAGTTGCTTCTATTTGAGTTTGATCTTGAATAGTTATTTCAATAATGATTGTTTTGACTGTTTGATCGACTATATCTATTTTGTGAGAAATTTCGTGAATTTCTTTGATCTGGGGATCTTCCACGATGGTTATATCTGTAGGGTGATTGTTGTCTAGAGGTATTATAGATATCACGAAGGGGTTTCCATGAACTATTGTTACTGTGTATGTTTTTGTTTGGTAGATTTTGAACTTTTTTTCATGTATTGGTAAAATGGTTTATTTGGTTCTCTATGTTTTTGTGGTTTGTTCTGATTATCTTTTTGTTTCTGTCTACGTTCAGCAATGCTGTGTCCGTATCTACGGCAAAATTTACACTTTTTTTTGAATGATGGTTTGCCTTTACAATTTTGGTTTTCTCGTAACTGTTCAAAATTTTGTTGATTTTTTCGTTTAAATCAGTATCAGAGTCGTTGATATTGTGTTTGTGTGAAGTAGTGATTTGGATGTTGTTTACATCTTGTAATTTTAAATTTTCAGTTTTTTCCAGTTTCATTGTGATTTTGGCTTGTTCTACTTTATCTACTAGTTTTCTGAAGTCTATATCGTGTTCTCGAATTGAAGATGGATGTGATGCTCTCGTTTTTTTTGCTAATTTCCGTAGTTGAGGTGTTAGAGTCATCATTAATTTTTCTGTCGTTTTTGTGTTCTTATAATCATGCGTATTAAGGGAATATGCTTTTCTTACTAGTGTTTCAGTTTTTACTGCAGTTCGTTTAATTGTTTCATTTGGGATTCTACGAATTTCATTGCATAAGACTCTTTGTTGTTGTTTGTTTCTTTCTGAGTCCACCATTTTAAAAAATTCTTGTATGAATCTTTTCCAATCTGACTTAATATCTATAATAAAACTGAAAACCATTTTTGGCTGCACCATTAAGTGTGGTTTGAATTAGAGCTGTGCGTCTATGTATCCAAATTTGATGAAGTGGTGTATTTACTGGTTTAATACCTATAATTAAAATTAAGTTGGCTGTGACTGCATTTAAATAATCTATTACTGAGTATTCAGGGTCTGTTCCTGTGAATACCCTTAGTGGTTTATTTGAAGATATAGAGGATCCGCACACATAAAGTTTGGATTCATAGTCATTTGTAGTGATTCTGCGGCATTTGGTATTTGAGAAAAAATTGTAAGTTGGGTTTGTGCCATTCCGCCGGATTGGCACAGCCTAAATTTCCGGCACAACGCGAGAATAGAATTAGGGACCTTGACGATCCTTTATTAGTAAAAAGGAGGGTCAGAATGTTCTGGGATTTTAAATTTTCGAATTGTGACGTCGAATTGTGACGTCTCATTTCTGAGAAATGCTAAAACGGCCATTTTGAGGCGAGAAACAGACAAAAACAGAACAACAGCTGAAATAGTGAAAAACCGTCGAACGGGAACGAAATAAAAAACGAAGCCTCTTATCGTGACAATCACGCACGATAAGACAGCTAATTAGAGACAACAGGTGGAGAGGAGGCTTCAGTGGGGAAGGAGTAAAGAGCAGTATCCTCCCGTGCCACGAATTGGGAGTAATAACGACGCTATTACAGGGAAATCACGGAAGCGGAGTCTCGGCCCCCCAGAGACAGTATATGGTGAAGGACTATAAAGAACTGACTTTTTAGCTACCCTGATGCCATCAACATTTTGAATTAACACCAGTATTATTTGATATTTTAGAATATGAGTAGCTAGAAAGAGGAAAGGGTCAATCCATCTGCAATGGATTTAATATAGATCTGTCACCAAAAACATAGTAAAATAGGATATTTGAGCCGTGATTTTAATAGCAATCATGTATTCTGAGGATCCGAGACCCAGCTATGTGGTTGTATTCGCATGTAAACGGAAGCTGAATGAAAGTCGTTTGACTGATGGCCTAAAAATAGTAACTTTTCACTTAGCCCTAGACAGACCAGAAAATCAACTGGATAGGTCGAGACGGTGAAAAACGAGCAAAATTTAGGTAACTGACGCCGGCCAGTCGTTAGTAGGTACTTTTTCTACGCTCCGTCACTGTGTAGTATTTGGGCGAATGTTACATAGACGTTTTTATGACGCTCCTGGGCGCTCCTGGGCGCTCCTGTGATCATCAGAAGATACTATTGTGAAAACGTTGTGATACTGTTACACTAGGTAATTGAGTAGAGTCGGTAATATCTAAACACTCAGTAGGCCCTTTGTGTAGCTTGAGCTGAGTCACTTATAGTATCTCTACGAGATCGAAGGTATATTTTTGATACTAGAGAACTCGAGTGAGTAGACTTGAAAAAATTTTTCCGAATTTATTTTTGAAACTTGTGAATTGCCGTCAATCTTTTTTATCACGTAGCATGCAGCGCAGAGACTCGTTAGGGGCAATAACTAAGATTCCCAGGCTGAGTACGGGGACTACACGAAAGTTCAAAACACGGCGTAGCCAATCCACGGTTAGCAGCATTTCCGATGTTTTTGCTGACGAAGCAACGACTAAAGGTCAGGCTGGTCTTTCAGTGAGCGGAATGAAACTAGGAAGTGAGAAGAACCTCGATGGCAATCAAGGGCGAAGTGGTGAGACCGGACAGGCGAGCGAGACGCTTACGGGCCCCTTCAAGGAAGGGGAGCAAACGATGATCCGACCCGACTACCACCATCACGCGGACCTGGAAGGGAAGAGCCAGGCAATGACTTTGAACGGGAGGAAGTTGAAAGAACGTTGGAGGTCTCGGAGCGTTCCGAGGTCGAACCGCGAGAAGAATTATTGTTCAAGGGAATGTCCAAATCAGAGAATAAGAGTAACAAGTGGAGAAAAAAAATCATCTCTAGTCAAGCAGAGCAAAAAAGCCATGATGTCAAGTATAAGTCCGTGTGAGGAACAAACGAGTTGGAAAGCCAAGAAAAGCTGGAAGCCTTTGTATGACGAGCGCATGGCGTCACTACAAACTGAGGGTTTATCTTCCAGTTATGACCATTCGGAGATAGCTCATTCGGATGTGGACTTCACGCCGTGCCCAAGGAATGATAGAAGCAAGAAAGCATTGTCCAACACGCCGAACAGGCCGATATCTGATGGGATAACCGTAGGAGTATCCTCGACGTTCGACAGGTTGATTATGTCGATGGGCACGCAGAAGGGCGGCGCGTCATCAAGTACCAGGCTACAACCCCAGTTGACCTCATCTTCTCTGGGTCTCACCCCGGTATCGGGGGCGGCTGGCGATATAAGTGACATGTTTGCTGGCGTAATGACAGGCGTTGAAGAGCTGCGACGGGTCATGACTAAGAGAATAGATCGAGTCGAAGAGAGAGCTCACCAGGGTCAAGAGAAATTGCGGGATGAGCTAACAAACGTGAAGTCGCAGGCGAGAGTCGATCAGGCTCAATTGATTCGTAACACCGATCAATGCCTAGCGGAGAGCTTGGCTCAAGCAACCAAGGAGTCAGAGGAAAAAGAAGTTAGGATGACAAGAGAGATCGAGCGACTGTTGAAAGATCACGACAAAACCTATGCTCATACGATGACTAGCCTGGAGAAAAGGTTGGATGCCAAATCTGACCTGATGATGCGGAAGCTTGACGAGATTTTAAACGGGAGTAATCGAGAGGAGCTTTCGGCGCCAAGGGAGCGCTCACGCCTGGCAAATGATGAAGACGGAGCACGCAGCTATGCCGGGGCCCAGCAAAGTTCGAGAACGATTTACGAATCCAAACATAGGGAGCGGCCCAGGACAGCCCCATCGAGGCCAGGTTGGACAAACCTGTCCCCGCCGGAAGCGGATGCCACCCCGGAGACACGATTGCCCACTGTGCCACAAGTCAGATCAGTGCCAGATCTGACTACAACCTCGCAGGACACAACGATGTATGCTTCGATGTTTGAGCCTCTGAATAGATCTCTTGAAACATTCATCACCAAGCTCTCGAAGTCAACCGAGAGAGGAGAGAGGTCAAGGAGGACACTCAAAAAGCCGAAGTCATACAAGGACGAATCAGATGGCTGCATCGACACTTGGATAGAGGTGATGAAGTTACATTTTGAAGAAGGGAATCTCTCAGACAAACCGGAATGCAGCGCACTGACAAGCAACCTAGAGGGTACCGCCCTAAGTTGTGTAATGGCGAAAAGAACCAATGAACGAGACAGCGCTCGCAAGATATTCGACATCTTGCTGAATCGTTTCGGCTCTGGTGTAGAAGGGCATCAAGCTATGATGAGGTTTGAAAAGAGGCGTCAAAGAAATGACGAATCCATAGACAGGTTTTTGCACGAATTTGAATTACTCAGAAAGAGGAACTATCCCGACGAGAGAATATCGGAGCGAAACTTGGCGATCGCCTCGAAATTCATGGATGGAGTAAAAAGTGATGAGCTGAAAACCATGCTGGCCACACACTTCACCCTGTCGCTTGACCAAGTACCCACGCCCGATGATCTGCGTATGAAGTCGCGCGAGTACTTGCTCATAAAACCGAGGGCGCAAAACCGTTACAGCATTTATGGCAACTACAGCGGAACAAACACTGGCGCGAACTCCAGTTGGTACAGACCTCGTGACGACATGGATAAGAGGAGGTCATGTGCGAATTGTGGTTCGATGGACCACCATGTTTCCGCTTGTTCTACTTTCAAGCAGAACATGAAAGCGATAGGCTACTTTCTCGACGACGTTGATGCCACCGACGAGAACTACGAAGAGTACGTGAGAGGACTCATAATGAAGTATGGACCAAGGTGCTTCTTCTGCAATTTGGAGGGACACTTCAAGTCGGATTGCACTCAATTTTGGAATGCGGTGGTGGACGCGAAACATCCCCGACATGAAAAGGTGCTTTCGGGCGTCAAAGCCAGCCGAGCTAGTCTGATGAATGAAACTGAGTCGCGGAAGAAAGAGATGACACCGAGCACATTCACGACTAAGAAGGTGAAGACCTTGCCTAATGAGGCGATAGCCTCGAGCCTGGAGGCAGAGTCGACCGAGCCGCTCAAGGTGGATTATGGATTAGCGGCACGGACCGCATTACAGAATACCAGCAGGTGCTAGCCACGAAAGAAGTTGAGCAATGGGTAAGGTCGGAACTAGAAAGCACAGATCTTCGGGAAAAATTGAAATTCTGGGGAAAACAACGAAAGAAGAGGACAAACAGGAACCCAGGGACCGATTTTTCTCGATCGAAAAGTTACATTGAAGCCAAACCAAGCCGTAGTAGCGAGATTTAGGACGAGGATTTTGAATGAACTCAGTAATGACAGACAGGTGTGTCTGGTACCAAATCCAAACAGTAAGAGCTCGGCTAATTTAGGAAGAAGCTTCTCTCTCACTCATGGCGGACTGTGTGAGTGTGTTGTTGAACACAGAAGCAACCACAGTGACAATACAGAGGGGAAATTAACTTGGCTACGCATTGTCTCTGAACACAGACTTTCAGAGTGTGGAGAACTTTAAAAAAATGATGTAGCTAAATGTCCCTTACACGCGAACCAAGAATGTATACTGAAGAGAATAAATGAATTGAAATCTTCAAGGAAACTGTTTTCAATGAAGTCGGAGACAGATGATGGGTTGTCTAGTTGTTCAAATTTTCCCGAGAGACCAACAGAAACAGAGTTAGCAGCAAATAAGCATGTCCTGCCCGAGATAGAACATCTGAAGGGTAAAACATCGGATAAGGAACTAGATTCACTCAGGGCGGTGCTAAATCGGAATGCAGACGTTTTTTCAAAGCATAAGGCCGACATAGATTGCTGCAATTTTGTAGAACACGTTGTTGAGATAGAAGAGGGCTCGGTACCTCATAGGGAAGGGGCGAAGAGAATGACCCCACACAAATCAGAAGCATGCAGGAAAGAAATCGATATGTTAATGGAGTACGACACGATCGAGCCGTCGAAGTCCCCGTGGGCTTGTGGCGTGGTCATGGCTAACAAGAAGGTTTTGTTGTGATTTTTGTTACTTGAACGCGGTGGCGATAAAAGACGCGTACCCGATTACCCGTATCGATGAGAGTGTCTCCAAGTTGGGGGACTCGAAGTTCACCAGAGAGGTTGGATGAGGTGTTTACTTGCATGAAACAGGCGGGTCTGAAGTGTAAACCCTCCAAGTTTGAAATCCTCAGAGGTTCTATAAAGTATCTGGGCCGCCTTGTGGATAAGCATGTAGTAAGACCGGATCCCGAAGCGGTCGAAGAGGTCTTGACCTAGAAGGCACCTAAGACAGACACGCAACTGATGAGCTTTTTGGGGTTTGCTAACTATTATCGAGAGTTCATCAAAGGATATGCCGATAAGATATACCCCATGCAGCAGTTGATGAGAAACAAGAGTAAAAAATTCACTTGGACAGATGAGGCACAAGTTTCATTTGAAAACATTAAACCCGAACTTTGCGAGGCACCGATCCTCGGCATGCCAACAGAGAAGGGGATGTTTGTGTTAGACATGGATGCATCGGTGGTTGCAATATCGGGCATACTTCACCAGGAGCAGGAATGGAACGGGAGAACGGTTCTCCGTCCGATAGCCTACGGAAGTAAGGTCCTGAGCGATACTGAAATGAAGTACGGCGCACCAAAAGCGGAAATGTTCGCGGTGATCACTTTGGTGGAAAAATACAGAGCCTACTTGGGGAGTGCTCCCTTCAATTTGCGTGTGGATAATCGTGCACTTGCCTGGCTGAAAACCTATTCTATGGACCAAAGTTATATAGGTCGTTGGATTGTGCGCCTGGATGGACACCACATGATCATAGAGCACCGTACCCGTGACAAGCACCAGAACGCTGATAGCCTCAGTAAAAAAGCAGAATTCTATGAGCGACTAAAAGAGAAGCAGGCCAATCAAGCAGAAATCAAAGACTGATTTTCATTTATAGATAAGGAGACCTACGATAAACTACCACTCACCAGGTGGCTGGACAAGTCAGGTCACCCCATACCAGGACACCCTGAACTTCCGGTGGAGACGGCCGCTGAAATAAAGGTTTTGGCTAGCGGTGATCCTCTTCCGCTGGATCTGCTAGTCCGATCCAATCTGGTACAGCAAGCGCTTACCAGGCTGGGTATAAACAGCATAGCCCTTCTAAATAGGACAGTGAACGTGGCGCCGGATGTCATGGGGAAGCTCCGTGACTTGCTAGATAGAGAAATGGATAGGCGCAATCGTGAGTGGATGGAGACCATGCAGCGCTTGACCGTCACTGAGAGAACAGAGAAGAGGCAAATGACCATTCGCAGTCGAGAAGTTGAACGGGATTGCCGGTCGATAGTGAACCAGCTGGCAAACTCAATGCCGAAGGATGTCTTGTTTCAGAACTTCGGACATCGACCCATTTCCAAGCCACTGAAGAAGTCAGGGTCAAGTCGAAAACCAGCTTTACGAGAAAAGTACATTTTACGGATGCAAGGTAAGAGTATGAGCCGAGCTCGGACTGTTCATCCGGGGACATGACAATGTCCGGGGTGTCAGGCGCTTTCGAGCCCGGACAAGACAACTTGTCCGGGGAGACAAAGTTAGGACAACCGAGGGACAAATTGTGGTCCGGGGAGCCGGATTCGAAGCGACCAAGAGACAGAATTTTGTCCGGGGAGTCGAGAAACATCACAGACAGATTGGAACATAATGATGTGGAATCCATCGGCTCGAGTGATGACTCGAGGCACCAGTCCTAGGAGAACACATCGGAGACTACTTCCAATTCTGATGTTTCGGAGATTGCGATTAATTCCTTGTTGGTGGAATGGAAACAGCGCGGGCTGGACCGGGAAATGCATCAGGACCCGGACAGAGACAGGTATACCTCCGATGAGGAGGGCACTGTAGTGGATAATGCCGCAGATAAGCTTGAACTGATAGCAGTATCGAAACGCCCAACCAGACTACTACCACATGGTACGGTCGTCCGTTCCAACCTGGAGCCATCTGTGCAGGAAGCAACACCTTTGAAGAATATATGGTGTGTCAAGTTGATGGATGACGCCCATGCCCCGGAGATAATAAGCGGACAATTGAACGTGGTAAAGACGTATCTGAAAACCAGATACCGGCTGTCGGATCTCCCAAGGGCTCAACGAAATGATAGAATGACGAGCAATCTGAAGAGATGGATCGAGAACGAAGCACCTGACAAAAGAGATTTAGAGGGAGACAGCTATAAGATCTTGAAGCAGTTCTATCTGAAGAGAAAAGATTTGTTGTACCTGAACAAAGACGGAATCGTTGCCTGTAAACGCAAGGAAGAGGACAAGCTCCTTTACAAGTATAATTCAATAGTTTTACCACAGTTATACCAGACCAAATTGATCTTTCGTTCACATGATCAGATGGGCCATCAAAGCGTGGACAAAATGTACAACAGGATACAGAAACGATTCGAATGGCTTGGTTTGAACAAGGTTTGTGAAAAATGGGTCTCTTCATGCTTGTCGTGTCAACAGGCGAAGGACCCCAGGAAACTGAGGTTCCCCTGCAGTCAATAGAGTCATCGGGATTCAACGAAGTGGTGCAAATTGATCATCAGAAGATATGCATGACAGCTACGGGCTACAATCAAGTGCTGATAATGATCGATCATTTCACAAAATATGCAGAGGCAGCCCCCTGCATGACAGCATCAGCGGAAGAAACGTGCAATCACTTGATAAATGTGTGGATAGCGAGGCACGGCTGCCCCATCACATTCCAATCAGACAATGGCAAAGCATTCGTGGGTGATCCCACGAAGGAGTAAATGAAGAGGTCGCAGGTGGCACAGGGCCACTCGACCACGTATCATCCACAAACGAATGGTCTAGTTGAAAGGCATAATCGCACGTTGGTATTCAAATTGAGAGTTTTCTGCTCACGCTACATAAATGACTGATATAGACACTTGCCGGGACAGGACCTCAATGACTTAAGCAGGAGGAACACGCAACAGGCGCAAATCAGACAAAAATAGAGATTTGATAAAAGGACTGCAGATGCAAAAGCCTACTCGGGTGTTCCAGGAAGTAGTTCCACCAAAAAGAACCAAAAAATTACTGAAAAAATGGCGTGGTCCATTCCAAATAACAAAAGTGCACAAAGTAGGTCGTTTTTATCGATTGAGCACCGGACGAGCAGCTCATTACGAAAAAAAAAACCGCACAATGCCTCATCAGAGGACTGGTGCATCCCAGCTGACATGCTGGAGGGAGACTATTTGATAGTGGATCCTACTTGTGAAGTGAATAAAAGAGGTACTCGCGACAAAAACGACGGGAATGAGGTGGTAGATAATCAGATCTGCCACTAGACCTGGAGTTGACCGAGCGAGTGGAGGGGGACGACGAAACTCTACCTTATGCCGAAAAGGACTGGGACTGTCCAGAAAAAACTGAAATTGACAAAGGAGTACAGCCTGACTTCACCATGGAAACAAGCCAGAGCAGGAAAGGAAGGAACAAGAAAAAGTACAACCCGTATGGCGAGGATTTTGTCATAGACAGGATAGTTTTAAGCGATATGATGGAATCGCTGGTGGGACTGGATGAAGTAGCGGTGCCACAAGAGATCGACTTGGTCAATGACATGGATCAGGATTGGATCGACGATCGCTACGAACCAGAAGTAGAGTTCGAACCAGAGGTGGAGCAGACTCATGAGCAAGAATTAACGAACTTGCGAGTGCTCGAATGGCTCCATGATCTGCCGGCAGATCCTAAAGAGACAATCTTGACGATTCAGGATGTCGATAAAGACGGCATCAAATACGATAGCCTTGACAATACCGAGTCCAACTGGGTCGATCCAGATGGTCCTCTACGCGTTCCGGAATCCAACTTCGATCTGCTTGATTTTGGGCGATCGACGGAGACGTCGATGGATATTTTTCTCCGAGGAGTGGGGGTAGGACTCACCCACACCAAAAATCTGATCATTAAAAAACTTAAAATCGGCAAGGGAAACCGGAGAACTGGAAACCACCTAAAAACCATCTTTTGGACAATTTTTTGAATCTTATTTTGACCTACCAAACCATCATTCAAACAATTTCGTCATAACAGACAGCGATTTCATACTCACGGAATGTACATGCGCTATAGCGATAACCGCGGATGTAAGCTTCAAAACAGCATTAGCGGCTGACTTTAAAAGAGAGTATAAGAATATCGAGTTTTTATGGAAATGAGGCCTGGTGTGGGAGGTATGGTAGCGCTACCCCTTGTTGCATCACAGATACCAGAGAAATATTTGTGTTTCCTGGTTACTAAGTCCACTGATAAGCAATGCGTGAATCCAGAGAGCTTGGTATTGGCCTTGACTCGACACTTAGGGATTTTCTGGTTGAGAGAGGAGTGACCTCTCTCTCTCGTTACCAGTCTATGATCCCAATAGGGGAAAACTACATCCGAGAGAGTTATAGGCCCTTGTACACGTGATATTTTCGGAAACTGACATAGAGGTTAACTTACATAATAATTACTATCTGAGCATATGCTAGGAATTGCATTCGGCGATAAGTGGTTTTTATTAAGTTCGTTTTATAGGCTTTAGGATTAAGTTTTAGGTTAGCTACTAGGCATTATGTTTTATTTAATAGTGTGAATATGTGATGTTTATGTGTTATGTTTTTGTTAGGTTACTTTTTGTGTGATGTATGTATCATAGAGGTCTGGAAAACTTCAGGTACTGAAGGTGACAGCGCTCATTTGTGTTATCTTGATAAAGTTGCAGGTGGACGATCCACCTTGGTGCTAGTTTTTAGATAAAGAACGAAAGAGTTTTTCAATGGATCGTTTTTAAAAGATGTGAATGATGTTTTCTCCTAGAGATGGAATGGCATGAAATGATGGTTTCAAGTCGTGACCTGCTTTTTAGATCTTGATTGATCCAATTTTGTTTTTTGACTTTGAAGAATCAAAAGAACACGACGACAAGACACACAGACGACAAGACACACGATAGAACGATGGGTGACGCAACGTGACCCGGTGGAACGAGATGACCCGCAGTCTGGTGAGAAGCAATCCCAGCGAGCTTCGAATCATGGATCTTGAGAACATGCTGCGCATGATAAATCATCTCGCGCTCACCAGAGATGGGATAAACTTCAACACCCAGCAAGGGAGACGCTGGATAAACGACGTGTTCCAGACTCAGATAGGGGAAATGGAGCAAGAATTGAGGACAACCAACTCACTGGCTCGGACCAGTTCGACTGTGAGCGGTAGAGTGAGGGGTAATGTGCCGGAATCACTCGCCAATCGCCTCGAGCCCCTAGCAATGGAAACTGGTGCAACCGCTCATGTTGCTCCAAGCTCAGATGTGAGAGAAAGGTTGGGGACTACTCCTCCCCCTAGAAGACAACCGTTGGAGAGCCGACTTGGGAGATCAATTGATCAGAGTCAGACTAGCTCTCAGACCATATCGAGGACGAGTAACCCGCCCGCCACGGAAACTCCGGCTTCTACAGGAAACCCATCAACGGGCGCCACGCCGGCAGAAGGGGTGGAGCCAAGCAGCGTTCTGCTTTGGAACCGTCCAGATCCCAGCGGTTGGGGACAGTATAAAACGGACATGTCAGCGAGCTTGAACATGAACACATTGACGTGTCGAGTGGATGCAAGGAGGATGATGGGTGGAGATGGTCCCACAGTGTCTGGATTATATCGAATACCGGGCGTGGATTGGCTGTTAGCGGAACAGGAACAGTTTAGCTCGGCGACTACGCTCAGGTTCGTGGACCATGATGGATTGCCTCAGGACAATACCTTTGGGCCCTTGAATACCAGATCTCTTACGGACGTCCGTCGGAGAGCCAGGGAATTGACACCACCTCCCGAGAGGGGCAAATTCCTGACAGAGAATAAGCCCAACAACAAGCATCATAAGATGTACAGGGAGTTTTCTAAACCACCCGGCCAGGCGCCTGGTGAGTATTCGAGAGACTATCCCCGAGCAACCTCGGTGGAGGGGGACGATAGGAGGTACGCGGGACTGAAGGCACAGGTGGGTGACAGCCTGTTTGCTGCCTATGATCCCCTGGACATAAAGGCTGCCAAATATCTGGTAGTGGCCAGTTCAGACTATCTCTATACGCCTCGTTCCCTCTTCTGGCCCGATGTGATTTTCTTGACAGCGCCTCAGTTAGACTGGTGGCAATCAGTAGGCATGACGATAAGCGTGCAGAGGACAATCAGCATGGATCCGCAGGTGATAGTAATTGCCGGCTCGAATGACCACCTGCAGAGCAGAGGGTTGTTGTCCCGTCTGACAGATGGATCAGTCCCAAGCAATGAAGTCATAGGGGAGGCTATAATGACGTTGCTCTCAGCCATGACCGAAGTATGTGGTGAAGATTATTTTTGTGCTGTCACCGGGGTACGCCACATTGCCAGAACCCTTACAATTTGTGTACACGATGGTCGCAACTTAAGCGGAGGGACGATTCAGCGTGATAATACCTGCGCCGAACAGAATAGTGGACCCCAACAACTATTGCCCACCCCGTTCTGAGCTTCCTGCCATCTGGGCTGATGTTTCCAATGCCATTCAGGGATTCAAGGATTTCTGCACAACTCGGTTGGTGCTGGATGAAGTCCTGGGATTGGAGCTGTCCAACTTCGCCAGGTTACTGAAGTTGAGGCCAGGAGTAGATGATGATCACTTATTAGTACAACAAGTGGCCAATGACCTCTGGTTCAGACAGATGGATTATGCTAGAAATGAACAGGGGCGGACGGTCAGAAGAAATATGAAATCGGCAGAAGGCCAACGCCAGGACCTCATGGCGTTGGCCTTGAGGACGAAGCCACACACCAATGCATGGTTGTGTTTGTCGCCAAGAGTGTGTACCTTGGGAGAAGACGCGTTCGAGCATGCACCGGCAGTAATCAAGGAGATACACACTTATCTGAAAAACTTGTTCAACGAGAGGGAGTTAGCCGGAGGCATGATGTTACAATTGATGCAAGACGTGAACACGATGGCGTTAGATAGATTCCAAGCTGATATTTTGGCCATGAGGGCACAATATGAGAGATCAGACGCTATCTTGGGTGGAATTGGAGTGGGATGAACAGGAAGATGAAGGATTGGAGGATACTCTTGCTCCAGTACCTCCTGCAACAGAATAGAAGTATCACAGGAGAGGACAAGGTGGTAACTGGAGCGAGTGAATGCAAACAGTACTGTGACATACTCTTGCTGACAGATCTGGCTGTGATGATGCGGATCGATCCGCTGGCTCTGGTCCATGGACTAAGGGAGTTCGTCACGGTGGTGTACGGACCTGTGATGTCATACGTGTTCCCAGACGTGCAAGTGAAGATATACAGGAATTCGGCGTTGTGCGTCAACTTAGTCTCCGTTGTGGATTGTTCCGTGCTGAATTGGGTAGAACAGAAAGAGTTGAGAGGATTGGCCAGCAACGGCAGGTTAATCGGAAGAATAGCGGAGCCGGGATGGATGTTGATGGTCTTCAACAACAATTTCAAATGCAGAATGGGCAGCGAGGACCTCCCATGTCCAGTTTAATCCGAAGCTTTGGAATCTGCGACCAGTGGTGAAGGATTCAGGAGAGGCGATGCGGGTCCCACTTTGGCCGGAAGCATATGCACACGTCAAAAAGAATCAGCAAGTGTGGCTTTCCGGGTCCAGGCCGCTGCCGTACCAATGCCCGCGATATCCACCGATAAGGAGGATGTTGTTGGGGGTCTTGTCTCCTATCATTGCCCCTCGCATCGGAGCGGCTCGTGATGCGGAAGAGAAAATGCAGAAATGGAGTGAAGGGATGGAGCCGCGCTTCATCAGTTGGAATGTTGCGGCCATGCATACTTTTGACTTCACGTTTCCTTGTGCATGGAGCCGGAAGAAGATCAAGGCACCACCTTCCAGGAGGCCAGGGGTTTCCGTTCACATGTGGAATGACGTGTATACGCCAGCCGATGATTGGTCACGATTGAAATGGCCAGGAAAAGTGAAGGTGATACTATTGGAAATAGCAAAGGAAATCAGAGGAGACACGTACATGACGGTCGACGAGCTGGCGTGATTTGGCGACGAATCGGTAGAATTCCTGGTGAATGATGAGTTATTTTATCACGCAGGGGATCTTGCCGTACCGGCGCGGCCGGATTCGGGCATGGACATGCGGCAACGCCCATCGCGACCTGGGCCGAGACCAGACACAAACTACGATGAGCAGATGGATCAGGACGACGATCACACGAGGGAAAGGGAGACAAGTCGAATGGATTGGACCTAGGAGCATTGGAGAGAGACTTGCTGGAGTACCAGTTCAGTGAAGACGACGATGGGGAAGTCGATGGAAATCAATTGCCGATGACACCATCGTCTTTCATGTCCCCTACGAGAGAGGCGCCGGCCAGCTTATCCCCAGTGGATCCTATAGGCCTGGCAATGGACTACCGGAGTAGGGACATACAGAAACTGCTCCATGAATCACCAAGGAGTAGAAGAATTGACGAGACCATGAGGGTATCCTTCCTGAGCACATTACCTGAAGAGGAGTCGGAGAGATACCAGAGTGAGCTTGAAAGCAAGGCAGGAGTGACCTGGAACCGAGTGACCTTCATGGAAAGGACATGGGACGTGATATGCAGGTACGGGACGCATTTCGTAATGAAGGTTAAACCAACCCATCACACCCATGATGGGGGTTAAACCAACCCATCACACGCGAGTTTCTGGAGAAACTAATGAGCTCCGTAGAGTCTGATCTTCTGACCGAGTCAGTTACAGAGTACAGTGACGATGATTAGCAGATTACGAGAAAATTACCCGTCAGGCGAGCCAAGAAAGGGATGAAGAGGTTGAAAGGGAAGACAGGAAGCAAAACTGTGAATCAGAAAGTTGTGAATTCGAAAGCCAGTGCAGAGGTGGTCTCGTTGTCAAGAGTAGCTCGTCCAAGTGAGAGTGGACAAGGAGATGGTGCGACGCTGCCCCGGGGAGTAAAATATAACCTGATACCCCCTATGCTATTGGCAGGTTTGACCACCTGAAAAGCGCATGGACTTTGGCGGACACGAAGCTCAAAATGAAAGTCATCAGTCAGTGTGGATCTGGAGGACTTGATGATTACAAGCCCTCGCGAACCAATATGGCCCGGATGAAGCGGGAGGGACAACTCGGCGTAATCGAGTATAGTCGGATAACAGTGCCAGACTCAGTCCACATGGGAGATCCAGCAGGGGATTATGTAGAGATGCCTAAGGCAAGGAAATCCGCGAGAGGGCACTTGATGGCCTGGGAGAGAAGCGAGCCGTGCAAGAGTATTTGAAGGAGCTGACGGATATCTCTAATTTGAGTCGGAAAGAATACGGGACGGTGATACCCTCGGAGGCAAATTAAATCGGGCTGGATAAACTATTAGAAATCTCTTGGAGGGCGGCCCTCCAAAGATACTTCGACAAGACGATGCATGCACCTGCGACGGTGGCAGCATACCTGGCCTATTCGTGTGCAAGAACTGACTTGCAGGTACGACTGGCCTGGTGTTTGATGGGAATCAAGAAGTCGGAATATGAGGCCAATAATGACTCGAAAACAAAAAAACAGGAACTGGAATTGATGGAATCCCTGCGAGTGTTGATTTCTAGAGACGATTCGGCGATAGCCTGGGCTAAGCGTAAAGATGCCCTTTGTTTTGTGAGGTTCGTGGTGGATCGTATCTCCACTCCTGTTTTGGAAGAATGCATAAAAACCATTCGGCAAGGGGGAGTTGATCGTGAACGAAACTTTCTGAGGGCACTCCTGGAGCTATATCAGGACATGCCGCTGCCCATACTAAATAAGGAATTCGACGACATGGAAAGTTATCACAGGTTGGAAGAAGTGAGAAGATACTCCAACAAGGAGTTGAAAGTGAGCCGGGAGTCAATTGAAGCAGTCAGGGGACAGAAGGAATATGCAACACTGGGGAAGTTGAAATCCTTCCAATATGTGTCAGGCATACCAGGGATGGCGTATAATCCCTTCGTGGACGAGGAAGCCAGGGAAGCATACTTTGACTATGAGCAAGTTGTGGTACTTAATTTCTGGGTCGAGCGAGTCAAGGAAACTGGCATGTTGATAGGGGAACAACACAAGCTGGGAATCATTTTGGAGGAACGAGCTAAAGGGGCAAGTGAGCTATGATTATGGTTCTTGGGACGGTCCCTTGAAGCCTTCCTGGTGTCCACATCCAAACGCCGGTTTAAACTGGGATATGACGGCAGATGTCACATTGGATTTGGATGATGACGCGAGTCTACACAACTTGGCCATGATACACCATCTGCTGGCCCTGAAAATAACAAAGCAGAAGAGCGGATCATCCACGGAGCCAGCCGAGGGAAATCCCTCCGGTGATTGGTTGAGACAGGGAACCTGTCTGGCCCACAGTAGTGGAATGGACGGTTACGTGTATGATTCGGTGCCTTGTCTGAATACGCTGAGTGAGCAGCATCGCCAACTAGCTCAATTGTATGGGAGGTTAAGCATGTCGGAAAAAAGTGAAATGCAGTTGATTGCGGACTGTCACGGAGTAACGGAAGTGAACTTGATCACTGCCTTGGGATTTTGCAGTATGACGAGCTCCATAGAATCACTGGAACGCCTGGAGCGTGCCCATGGGTAGTGGTCCCCTTAGTGTGAAAGTGTTCCCTGGAGCGTTGCAGACTGATCAAAAGATTGGAGGTTAGCGAGAGGCTCTGGAGAACGAGATGAATTTGAAAGACAGTGAGGCCTATCATAGACCTACTGGTTCGAAATATCTGGTGGGTTCGAGCTCTGCACCATTTTGCAATAGTAGGTACCCTACGCACATGGTGGTGATGGAAGCGAGGAAACAGCAGGTGTTGGTCGACCAACTCTTCTCTGTGCCAAAGTGCGTGAGGTTGGCCAGGATGTCGGAAAGGTCATCAAATTTACTGACGAAGATCATTCGGGCCGTCCCGAAGAGATCTGAAGGAGAGTTGCAGGACGTAGTGGGTGAAGAGTTCATAAGGTTGAGTGAGGGTAACGTGAGTGAACTCCAGAAGAAGAAGGCGAGCGGAGCGTTACCCACCGAATTCCCCACCATGGATGAAAAGGACGATGTACACAGGATTATGATGGAAGTGGAACCGTTGCTGGGAGCTTCAGGGTACCAGACTCGAAGGAACATCTTGATAACCCATGGGGAGTATCCTTGTCACTGCTTGTCGCAGACGTTGTGGTACCCCAAACGTGGGAATCTGGTGTAAGTATCGGACGTGGAGGAGTTGTACCGACCAAAATCAACGGGTGTCAATCGTGGTGGTTAGTGCCATGCTGGCGGTGAGGTGGTTAGAAGCTAACGTGGGCACGAGTGAGCAGGAGACGGCCGTGCCGACACCTGAGCAACTAAGCAACGTGAAGATGAACAACAACTTAGATACTTTCAGAACCACCCTCAAGGTTCTAAGAATACCCGAAGACATTGAGAGGATATGGTCAAGGCAAAGGTTGATGCCCTGGTTCCGTGCAGTGATGACATCATGGATGTATGAACGCGCGAAGCGTCATATGTCTAGGAACACGGAAGCCTATCAATCCTTCCAGCTAGATATAGGACCGGGAGCCTATAAGAGAGCATTCCTAACGCACAGAAACGCTGTTACCACAGCGGTGAAGCGAGTAGCTGGAGCGCCTTGTGTTACTGAAGCTGAAAAGAGAGAGGTCTTACGAGCTGACCTAGAACGGAATGTGAGCCTGTGTCTGCACAACAGCTTCTACAGGAACCGGGAGCAAAAAGTGAATGTGGACTTGCTACCTTGTTGCAAACCGAGGCTGTTAGAGCAGGACAGTTGAGGCACGGCACGCAACTCCGTGGACATGCTGCAGAAAGTCCTAGAAGACAGTGAGAATGAAGATCAAGGACAAGAAGCAATGGAGTGACGAAGACGTGACAAGAGATGAGAGTGAAAAGTGAAAAGAGAAGGAGAAAAACTTGATTGTCTTTGTAGGCTAAAACTTTTACCAATCAACCAAGTTTGATTATTGAAACTGTTAAACTTTTTGTTTTGCTATAGTTTGGTCAAACCAGGCTTTGAGAATTGGTAAAATTTTTGCAATTGTTAAATGACAATGAAAATTTTTAGTTGATGCTATTTATAAATATAGAGAGAGCATAGGTGAGTAGTTTTACCTATTTAAACCCGACTAAAGTTTTTAACCTGTGTAAGACACCTGTTCACTGTGTGACGACCTGTTAGGGTTTGGGTTAGGGTTTCATAGCCACAGAGTTTCTTAGTTTTAATATTGAGGACGACAGCATGCATAAATAACTGATTATACTTGGTGAGTAACGTTAGGTTAATTTTAACGGGAGCGTAGCCGTGCCACGTCCCAAATTTTTAATCAAGCGAGTGCGAAAAGAAATTTTATGGCGAGATGACCTAAATAATCAGAAAAGAAATTTTATCTAGGACACTCCTCGTGGTGCAAATTTTGTGAAACTGTTGAAAGGCAGTGAGATGTAGTATGATGCCATTTATGACACGTAGTGAGTTCAGGTGGAGTAGATAAATTTCATTTTCTGATGCAATTTGTAAGGTTGATTGTAGAGAACTGGAACACTACTTGACGATAACCCGGAGTTATGCGATCAATGAGGACATTGATGGGGACTGTCCGGGAGTATGTGCCATTCCACATGATTGGCATAGCCTTACCTTCCGGCACAACGCGAGAATAGAATTAGAGGCCTTAACAATCATTTATTAGTAAAAAAAGAGGGTCAGAATATTCTGGTATTTTAAATTTTCAAAAATTCGAATTCTGACGTCACATTTCTGAGAAATGCTAAAACGGCCATTTTGAGCCGAGAAACAGAAAAAAAACAGAACAACCGCTGAAATAGTGAAAAACAGTCGAACGGGAACGAAAGAAAAAACGAAGCCTCTAATCGTGACGATCACGCACGATAAGACAGCTAATTAGAGACGACAGGCGGAAAGGAGGCTTCAGTGGGGAAGGAGTAAAGAGCAGTACCCTCCCGTGCCACGAATTGGGAGTAATAACGACGTTAATACAGGGAAATCACGGAAGCGGAGGCTCGGCCCCCCAGAGAGAGTATATGGTGAAGGACTATAAAGAACTGACCTTTTAGCTACTCTGATGCCATAAACATTTGAATTAACACCGGTATTATTTGATATTTTAGAATATGAGTAGCTAGAAAGGAGAAAGAGTCAATCCATCTCCAATGGATTTAATATAGAACTGTCACCAAAAACATAGTAAAATAGGATACTCGAGCCATGTTTTTAAAAGCAATCATGTAGTCTGAGAATCCGAGACCAGGATATGTGGTTGTATTCGCATGTAAACGGAAGCTGATTAAAAGTCGATTGACTGATGGCCTAAAAATAGTATTTTTTAGTTAGCCCTAGACAGACCAGAAAATCAACAGTTTTTATGATTTCGTTTTGTTGTACATATTATGGTAGTGAGATTTTATTGTGCATTTGAGTTGGTTGGTAATTTTGTGCACTTATGGGATTTTGAAATTGAAAATTATTATTGTATGACATTGGGTGATGTCTTGTTTGTCTCCGTTCGTTTCGTGTATATGGTTCGAAAAGATCTGGTGGATAAAAAGGATCTGGTTGATCAATGTTCCAATTATTGTGTTGCTGATTTAGATTGAATCGTTGTTGGTTTTGATAATAGTACTCTTCTTCTTCTGAGTAATGTGGTTGATTCCTAATATGATGATTGTTTGTTATGTTTTTATTTTGTTGAAAAAATGGATAATTTTCGCTGCGGTCTAGTGTAGTTTGTGGTTAATTGTTGAAATAAACTGATTGAGAAGCTTGTTGTGGTACATTTTGATTTTTTGTGATTGTGATTGATTTTGACTATTCATATTGGGGGGTTTCGTTGTTTTGGATTTTCGAAAAAAACTTATAATTATGATCTGAGAAGTTATTTCTATTTTACGTTTTTTGTTGATTTGTTTGTCTTGATGTTGTTACTGGTCTAAATGTTTGGTAGTCCATATGTGAATATTTTTGAATAACTGAAGGTTTTACTGTCGATAGTTGTCTATAGTCGATAGTTGTCAACTGTGTATAGTTGTCTGTGGAAATGCTGCGTTTTTAGTCTTTGTTGCTGTAGGTGTAGGGTGAAAAAGGGAAATGCTTTGTTGCGTTGTTGTTTACATTGTTTCAACTATTTCTTCATTTACGAATTGTGATGGATTTCGAATATCTTGTTGTGTAAGATTTTTTGTTCCGTTTAAATTGACTTGATTAATAAATGTAGAATTTAAACTATTATTTCCTGCTCTATCACTGAATATTGAATTATAGTTTATACATGTTGCATCAAAAGTAAGTGGAGTTATTCTAACATAATCTCTATTGATTAAAACTGTGGTAATTTTTCATCGTCTGAATTTTGTGGTTGAAAACTTTTTCTTGCTAGTGATTTAAAATCATTTTTTGGACAAAATATTCAATTATAAACCATGCTAGTACCTTTTGTAGATCGTGCTTAACCTTTTCTGATATATCTTTATAAGTGAGATTTTGACCGATTGTATTTAAAAGTTTTGAGAAATATTTATTTCTTGTCTTACAGCTGTATGTCGAGATGTTTGAGTTGATGAGTCATCTTGTGTTTCTTTTAATTCTAGTATGGATAGAAAGCTATAAATGATTGAAAACCCATTGTTTGTGAATATTGAATTTGCTCTTTGTGAATTTTGGTGTTGTATATTTTTTATATAGTCTGTGAAAAATTTTGAGAATTCTATATCTACATCACCTATTTGTATTTGGTGTGGTGATGCGATTTCGATTTTAAATATACCATAATGTGATGTGATATTACATATATCCTTTAGGTAGTTTTATTTGTACTTCAGGAAATTTTTGTTTACATGGGCTAATTCCTTTTCGAATAAATTTCCAATTAGGTTATAACAAAAGTGTACTTGTCCTCGGAAGGGGTCATTTTGAGGTTTTATGAAAAATGGACGTATCGAGTTATCGTCGAAATTTTCGTTGTACTCAATCATGTTTTATTTTGTAAAACTGTTAGTTTGTAACATTCAATGTGTCGTGTTCATTGATTCCAATGATATAGACGTATTAGTTTGATATTATATGACTTTTTGAATTTGCTTTTTCTTGTTATTGATGATGGTGTTCTGGCTTCTGAGTCGGAAAAAAATGTTTGGTCGTCGATCGGGTTATTTTTGTTTATTGAGTCTTTTAAATCTTGAAGTTCCTGTATTTCGTTTGTTTCTGATTCTGAGACTGTATTTCTTCGTTTTGAAAACCGTTTTCTGATAATCGGTTTTTGTTTTGTTATGATTGTGTTTTTTCGTGTTTGTCTTTTTGATCTAATATGTCCTATTGTTTGTCTGTGTTATTACAAGGTCGTAACTTCCGTTTTTAATTAAACAATTATATAACACGATTGTTTGTTTGTTACCTTGATTATCTCTTGACCTAACTTTTAGGATGATAGATGCAATAGTTTTCAGTTACAGGTTTTTAATTTCTTAAACTGTTAGTCCTTACGCCTTTTGTGTGGTTATCTTATCTTGGGGCATAGATTGTCGTGGTTTGACGGGTTGGAGAGAGAGTAGCATATCAAATCGTGAGAATGATTTTTTTACTTTCTCGTGACTAAGTTCTAAGACTCTCCTAATCTTACTTAATTAAGACTCATCCTAATCTTACTTAGGTTCAGGTATAATTAAAACGCGGTTCAGGTATAATTAGAACGCGAGTAGATCGTTAGATACTTTTTGATGACTTACTAGATTTAAGTGTTTTAGCCTGGGTCATCTAAGAGGAAGGGGATCAAGTGCAGGATGAGTAACCGAATTTCTTCACTGTTTATCTTAAATAAAATGGTTAGTTCTTTCAAAAACTTTTATTAGTCCTGGGTCGTTGATAAGCGTTGGGTAGTGAATTGACGTTTGAGGTCGTTAGACACTTCAAAAATGTGGAAAGGGGGAACAAAAGTGTTCTGTTTGATCCAAGGGAAGCCTTGATGATCTGTTGTTAAAGAAATTTAAATTAAGTGATTTTAAAGATCCAAGGAAAGCCTTGATGATCTGATATTTAAGTTAAGATAATTTAAAGGAAAACAAGCATAAGCCTTGATAAGATTTAATGTAAAAGTTTAAGTTTGAAAGGTTTAAGATTAGTGTTTAGATGATGTTAGTTTTTTGTAATTTGCTGTTATTTTTTATGCGATGAAGCTGGGATGAAGAAATAATGTGTCTAAATTTTTGAAACTAACATTATTTTTTATAATGACTAATTTTTATATTTTTATTCAATAAACAATTTTATTGAAAAAGTTTCAATTTACTGCAGATTTTTTGGGGAGAACGACTTGTGGTGTTTTTATTAGTCGTTATTGTATAAATAGTAAGTTTAGCACCATTTAAATTTACCGCGGAAAGGATTCTAAATACATAGTTTTGTTCCGGTTTCCGTCGTACTATCATGAAATGAATCGGTAGATTTCTTCCTAATCGTAGATCGTTCCTTGTCCTCGGTCTTCTCGCAATGCCTGGTATTTCTCGTATTGTTTGGAAAATTGGCGGCGATCTATTGAGTTGGACAGAAATTTCTAATAAATTGTCTATTTCATCTAACATTTTGCAATTTTGCAATTGCCTTATTCTAAAATCTATTTTTTCTAATTTCAAGTTAGTTAAGGTCTTGTTCGAGACTTTTGGTCGCACCAGATGAGTTATGTCCTATCTGGTTATACTCATAGAGTAATTTCAGATAAGGTACACCGTCTGCTCGTCAATCTTATTTTCGGCCGGATAGATTCGCGCAATTTCTGAGTCTAATACCGATCTGAATCTTACTTTTATAACTCCTAGTCTCAATAGATCTAGTGTATACTGGTTTATGCGAGTTAGTTGCCAGAAGGAGAACAACTGTATACTAAGTTTTATTCAAGTTGCTCTGGTGCTGAAACTACAAGTATTTTCAGCACTTACAAATAAGTGTTAAGGTTAGAGATGGAATATGATTGGTTAGTTAGAACTATTTTATATGAATAGAAAATTATACTTATAACCAATTATAAATTCTAGTTTAGAACTGGTTCCAAAACGGAACTAAAAATTCTCAAAAAGACATTTTGATAGCAAACGGTAAAACCAATGAAGTTCTTGTTTTCTATTAAATCATTTCTGTTTTTCATGGACCTGAAGGCGCAACTATTGCGTGTAGTCATCTGCTCGTCCAACTATTTGACTTTTCTCCTATTCCTGAAGGGTTAAACTTCCTCCCAGCCTTTTTTCAAAGATATCAAACAGAATTTTTTTCGATTTTTGTCCATTGTCATCGTTTAATTGTGGCAAAACTGTGAATTGAGGTTGTTGTTATCATATTGCTCTGAAGACCCGGGTTGACCTCCATAGACCAAAAATGCATATCATACAATTCCATAAACTAAATCTATGAAAAAATACTACTCATATAAATTTCATACATTTTGCTAAAATGGTGTCATCGAACTATCGAGGAACTTTTCTCTTGTTTTGGCATAAATTTTGGTGTATCGTACTAAATAAAAAAGAAAAACTTTTTGTCAAAAAAATGCCAATCATACAGTTTCCATATATGAAAATTGTATGACTAGCATTTTTTTGATGGCGGCAACAAACGTTTTTTCAAAGTATTTTTTCCTTTTCTCTTGATAACATGTTTCAAAAATGCTCAGGACTCCTCTTTTTTTGTATGGCATGTTTTTGTATGCCTTGATCAGTGTCTGGTAATTTGAAAACTCAAATTTTAGAAAAAACCATCTTTTGCCAAAATTTAAAAGTTTGATACTTTCGTTATAATATTTGCGTGAGACATAATTGAGACATTGCAGGCTGTTTCCAAAGCATTTTTAATGCGAGACGGCCAAAACTTTCGTTACTACGCTTGAGAAAAATTTTGAGAAATTAAAAATTGTAAAAAATCAATATTTTTGGTTTATGGAAAAAATCTAGTCATACAATTTCCATATATGAAAAAAGACTAATCATAGACCTTTCATGCAATTTTCTGTACGTATGGAATTGTATGGAAAGTGAGTGACTAGCATTTTCCATATATGGAAATTGTATGACTAGCATTTTTGGTCAACCCGGAGAACTGTTTGGAATAAAACAATCTGTTTGATTTGTAAAAAATTTGTATCCAATGTGGAACAGAAAGTTTCAGATTGTTCTTTCAGTTAAAATTTTTCACTACCGTTTTGGTTATTAAACAGTAGTGGGTTTACATATGAGAAAAAGAAGTGTAGCAAAAAGCATGCTTGAAGAAATTTGGCGGCCGGTATTTATTGAACAGAAATCTCAATGGTGTTTACAATCATTTGTTTTGAATCAAAATCTTTTCCAAGATCGAAAACAGTTTAAGACAATATAAAGCATTTTCCAGCAAAACTTCTAATAAAATTAGACAAATTATCGACCAGAAAATCCATTTAATTCAAAAAAACTCAGGTAAATTTCTATTGGGAAAATTGCGTGTTTGTACTTGACACTTTTTCTTGTAAAAAATATTACGAGGTCAAACTGTGCTCTGGATAGGAGTACAATTTTGTGTCTGTTTGTTCCTGGATTCCAGAGACAAGTTTCTAAACATGTTTAATTTTTGGCGGAACGATCAAAGAAATGAAAGAACAAAAGAAGAACAAAGGGAGCGTCCTTGTCACGGAATCCGCTTACAAGGCACAAAATGCACAGTTTGGCCTCGTAATGAAAGTTCACGGGAGCTGATTGAAATTTCAAGTAAAACAATTAGGTTTTCAAGTAATTTTTTTCAAGTGTGTCAAGGGGAGCTTTTTTGCTCACTTTTTAAATTGATTTTTGCTGTGAAAATTAATGCATTTCAAGGAGTCGTCTAGAGAATCTATAAAAGCACTGCGCAATTTAATAATTTCGTTGTTCTATTTGAATGAAAATGAATAAAAAACCAAATATTTTAAATGAAATTTCAAGTAGGTCTCTCGGCCTTTTTTCACAAGATTTTCTCGAGTAAAAACAGTTTTTTTTTTCAAAACTGAAAAAATGTGATTATTTTTAAGATTGAACGCGGCGTTCAGTTCGTAAGAGTAGAAATTAAGCAACATTGTTAAGAGCTTCATTGTTAAGAGCTTCATTTATTAAGCAACATTGTTAAGTTTCAGTTTTTAAGCTGAAGAAAAGTATCTATAAAAATCAAAATAAATTTTTTGAACTAATTTGCCTCTTTTTTGTTGCTTCTTGTTTTTGATTGGTGTGAGTGAGCAACTGGTCCAAATGTTTAAAATTAAAATCAAGAAAAGTTTGACTTAAGTGCACATCAGAACAAAGTTAAACAAGACTTAACGTGTACGAAAAAATGACTTAAAAGCAAATGAGAACAAAGCCCTGAATGTTCCGACTTAGTTTAGGTCTATGAAGAAATTTTTTTAAATTGTTGCAATTTTCATCAAAAAAGTTTCGAGTTTTTTGGAGTTCATCTCCCCAGGCGCAATATTAAGTACCAGGTAATAAATTTAGCTTCCAGTAACGTAGCAATTATGACAACTAGCCTGCCGGATTGATCTCTATACAAAAAAAAATGCTAATAATAAAACTCCATACAAGAAAAATGCTTATCAGATAAGTTCAGACAGAGAGTTTTTAAAAAAAATTGTTAACCATACATTTTCGAAATACGATAGTTGCATGATACGCTAGTTTTAAACTGCTGCAAAAAATTCGAAGTGAAATCCAAGTTTGAGGAAAAACTTTGTTTTTAGATTTTTGATTGCAATGTCATTTTCATGGTCGTGCAAGCATTGTTCGAAAAAAAAGTTTTTTCTTTAACGTAATCCAGGTTGAATGTTTCATTCTAAAGAACCCAAGAAACATATCTAACTGAAGAATTTTGTGTGAATCCAAACTTTTTCTGAATTTTTTATTGCTTTTATATTTTAAGTTATCTTCAATTTGTCGAAAAGCCACCGTTTTCTATAACTGAAATTGTTGGCCCAAACATTCTGCCAAACACGAAGCTTTAAGGTTTTTTCATAGTTTTGAGTGAACTTTGAAATTACTATGCCCTACTATTACTACTCAAATGCGAATAACTGTGAGATTTTCCCCGCACAACTAATGGGGTTTCTGATTGCAGACTAGCTTTGGTTATCATAATTTCGGACAAAACAAAAAAAAATTGGAAAACCAGAAAACTTATATTTTTCTTAATTTTGGAGAAAAATTTGTCGCCTAATTTTCATTTTGTCGCAAGTAGCACAAAAGATTCGGACTATAATTTTAATAAACAAAAGTTCTTTAAAATAGTGTAGTTTTTGTGCGTGGTGGGATGATGAAACTACACAGAGGCGTTGAAAGTTAGTAAATTAGGCATAACGAACACCAGCTGACTTCAAAAACAGAATAAAATATGAGAAAATTAAAGTGAAGTTTCATTTTTTAACAATATTTCTCACAATTAAAAACAAAATTTGTGCTTTCATAACTAGTTTCCGTTTTTCGAAATATTAGGCCTTTTTAGCCTAGATGACCAATTTCACAAGTTATTATTACTTGATTTGGTCAAAATTAGAGGAAGAACAAAAATTTCAAACCGATTTTTCTCGACACCTGGATTTTTTTGAAAGTTTTAATGTCGTTCCAATCAAGACTGATAAGGCTTTGATTTGATATATCGCTCAACCCAGTCATTTTGGGTACCCATTTTTGCGTGGAAATAAAAAACAGCTAAAACACACCAGAAAACAAAGTTCCTCCCAATTTTAAATGGCTGGAACAAAATTGCTCATCGTTGAGATTTCTTATAACTTTTTGTACACATGTAATAGTACGAAACTGTATGATAAATATTTTTCAAGATAAGAAAACTTGCTGACAAGCCTTTTTGGTCAAACCAAGCTGCTTCAACAAATTTGAACGATTTTAAAGACAGATTACATCTCTGCCTACGCATTAATAAAGCGGAAAATATCGATTTGCAAAAGTTATTAACAAGTGAAGTATTTTTTTTTTGATTTTGAGCTCAGGACATCAATTATCTTCGAAGGATATTTAAAAGTTAACAATGCTATTTAAAACGTCAAAATTTTTCTGGAGAAAAAAAACTGCACAAAGCACAAATATTCCATCAATTTCTCAAAAAATATTCGGAAATTTTACATTAAAATGATGCAAACACCCTGCTGACTAAAACTCAAGCTTTTTGTCTAAAAATTAAGCAGTAAATTAAATTAAAATAATAGATAAAATTTTCAAAAAATGAAAAAAAAATTAGAATTTTTTTCGTTTTTTTTCTAAATTCATCCCCCACACGCTATGTAAAATACAAATTAATATATTTTGCATACAGAAAATTATTCAATACACCAAACAGCATGCAGCAACCCAATTTGAAACATTTAATTGAATGTTCAAAATTGAACGTTAAATGTTTTAAAATTGCAAAATTGGCAATTTTTAAACCTCTCTATTTTCCGAAAATGATTAAACTGGTAAAATATATATTTTCTAAGTTTGAGCTCAAGAAAACGATACTTTCTTTCGAGCCATATAAAAAATTTCGTTCGAAATTGCTAGTTAAAAATTCGAAATCTGTCTGGAGAAAACCACCCCGAGCACAGTTATTCCGTCATGTTCTTCAAAAATATTCGGAACAATGAGCTAACGGTACATGTAGGTACAATCTTTCACGCATTTGAAGACTACGATTTTTAGCTGCGCAATTTAGGTAACGATAAAAGTAGTTAATATTGAATGTCACGGTCGTTCTTTGGTGTCATCCGAAAATTCACATTTGCAGCTGCTTACATCGCTAGACGTCGTTTTTACCAGTCTGGCGTTTTCAACGCCGAGCAATTGGCAAGCGAATACATTGGTAAAAAAAATACTTTCTTATCTCAGCTTCACGTTTGTTCAAAACATTTTGTATTAGATTTGACGAAATTTCATGTTTTTTTTTGAAAAAGTATGTGAATTATTGTAGTGGATTTACGGAAGGGGGATTTGGGAGGACTTATTTCCTCTTTCTTTTCATCGTCATTTTTTAATTGCATGTCGAATCACTAAAAACACTTCAAAATACAAGGAAGGAACCTGTTTAAAATGTGCGATTGAATGGCAATACCCCAGAATTAGAAATTACCTTCCTGGAACCTGATCTAAACTACATTTTATGATTGGATAAATTAGATATTTTACCAATGTAAAGTATTTAATATTAACCAATCATGATCCATCTAACTAACAACCCACTTATTTGTAAGTGCTGAAGTTACTTGTAATTTCAGCACCAGAGAGATTTGAATTTAACTTAGAAATTAGTTGGACTCTCCCGAGCACTTCAGCAGCCGCAATAAACCAGTATACCCTAGATCTATTGAGCCTAGCAGAGACTAGTTAAACAACCTGAGACTAGATAGTATAAGAGTAAGATTAGGATCGGTATTAGACTAAGAAGTTGCACGAATCTATCCGGCCGAAAATAAGATAGCGTGACGAGCAGACGGTGTACCCTATCCGAAATTACTCTATGAGTTAACCAACTCGGTTATAACTCATCTGGTGCGACCATAAGTCTCGAACAAGACCTTAATAGCTTAGAATTAACCAAAATAGATTTGAAATTAGACAAAAACATTTACAAAATGTTATACGACAATAATTTAATCGAAATGTCTCTACGACTCAATAGATCAGAGCCAATATTCCGAACCATAACAGAACTACCCGGAATTGGAAGAAGACCTCGAACCAGAGACGACATACGACAAAGTAGAAACTTGCCATATAGCTATATGATAGTTAGGCAAAAACCAGAGCAAACTTTTATATTTAGAATACTACTGGCAATGAATTTAGATTTTCATTTGCAAACATAAAACCTTGAAGTTAATCTTCAAAATCATTTCAGGCGCTAAACAAAATTATTAATATACAATAACGATTGATAAAAAGATCTAAGATCGTTTTCCTAAAACTCTGCAGTAATATACAAAATATGTTTGAAAAATATTTATTGAAAAATAAAAAATAAAAATTAGTAGCATGA
This sequence comes from Symsagittifera roscoffensis, assembly GCF_963678635.1. Classification (NCBI taxonomy): domain Eukaryota; kingdom Metazoa; phylum Xenacoelomorpha; order Acoela; family Convolutidae; genus Symsagittifera; species Symsagittifera roscoffensis. The sequence continues at coordinate 62,975,312 of NC_087062.1, forward strand.
CAATAAATGGTTAGTAATCATAAATCATCCTGTTGTTCCAGCTCCATCACCTAAAACATAACAGCAATCATAAACCCACTAATATCATCAAAACACTAAATCTTTCCTTTACACACATTTAAAAATTTATTAAAACTTAAATTCACTTAATTTTAAAACCAGATCATCAAGGCTTATCCTTGGATCTTAAATCATTTTCTACTTAATTAAATTTCAAATTTGATCATCAAGGCTTATCCTTGGATCAAACAGAACAACTTTGTTCTCCCCCACCCACTTAATTAGTGTCTAACGACCTCAAACGTCGATTCACTACCCAACCCTTTCTAAAGACCTAAGACTAATAGAAATTTTTAAACAAAACTAATCATTCAAATTAGGATAAACAGTGAAGAACTTCGGTTATTCATCCTTCACTTGACCCCCCCTCTTAACAGACCCAGGATAAATCTTAGACTTAGTAAGTTTAAAATAGTATCTAACGAACTACTCGCGTTCTAATTATACCTGAACCTTGTGGATCGATTTACTATTCTCCAACCCTTGAACACAATCACTACCCCTAAGTAAGATTAAGTAAGTTAACACCTTAACTTATACTAGCCACGAGAAAGTAAAAAATCATTCTTCGGAATCGATATACTTTTCTCTCCAACCCTGAACAAATAGACCCAGGTTAAGCTAACCAAAAAATCGTAAGAACTAACAGTTTAGGAAAATAGAAATCATTTAACAACCTTTTGCATCCGTCATCCTAAACCTTATGTCATTTAAAAACCTAGGAAATAAACAAACAATCGTTTTACACAATTGTGAAATAGATAACAAAAAATACGACCTTGTAATCACACCTCATACACAAACAGTTGGATACATTCGAACAAAACGACAAACACTAAAAAGAAAAATAATAACGAAACAAAGACAAATAACACGAAAAAGATTTTCAAAAATCGAAACGCATTTTCAGAATCAGAAACCAACAGTTTAGACGAACTTTACAAACTAAAAGAATCAATAGATAAAAATTGCCCACTTCACGATCAATTATATTTTTCTGACTCAGAAACAACTTCAAATTCATCACAAAGAGGAAAAAGAAGAATAAAAAAACAGTACAAACACAAACCAGTACATCTATACAATTGGAATCAACCAATTCGACACATTAATAATTACATATTAACAGTCATCGAACGGAAAAATGAGTTCAACGCACACCCCAGGTGACGAAACTCCAGATGATGATGAAATCTTTCCTTTTATAGTAGATGCAGATACTGATAGAGGACAACACATATTCTGTCAAAATTTACTCGTAAATTTATTTGAACCCGGAATCAGTCCATGTAAAACAGAGTTCCCCGATGTAAAAATCAAAAGACAAATCATAGATCACTATCTAAAAGATATATGCAACATAACACAACAGTATGGAATCTACTCTATAGAATTCACTTCCCCAAACCATAATAATAGAACATATACTATTCAAACAGACGATCTTGACTTAGAATTTTCAAAAGTTTTTTCAGAATATATAAAAAGCATCCAATACCATAACTCACAAAGAGCAAACTCCATTTTCACCAATGAAGTTTTCGCAATAATATATAGTTATATTTCGATATTAGAAAATGAAATCCCAATAACAAATGTCTCACCGACAGAAACATCTAAACATTTAAGAGTACGACATGAAATCACACTACTCTCTAGTTATTTAAACATCTATAAAGAAAATTTCACGAAAGACGACGTTTCACAACATACCAAACACGATTTACAAAAAATTTTGGCATGGTTCATAATAGATTATTTCACACACAATATTGATTTAATTGCACAAGCAAGAAAAAATTTTAGACCCCAAAATTCGAACGATGATACCGCTATCACAGAACAATCAGATTATGTTTGGGACCCCGAATGGTCTCATCCCGCATTTATAAGCTTTCCACAATCAATCTCAAGTCAAGCAATAGGTACAATATCTTACATAAGAGATTATGTAAGAGTAATACCCTTAACAATTGATGCAACACCATTAAACTATAATACATTTTTACCCGATACACAAAATAATAGTTTAAACTCTACAGTCATACACAACGAAAACCTCAATGGAACTAGGAATCTTACTCAACAAGATATACAGACACCATCACACTTCATAAATGAAGAAATTGTACACACAACAACTACACAACAAAGTATTTCACCAATACGCCCGAATTTAACAACACCAAGAAATACAAATCTTTCACAAACACAAGTAACCTTACAATCAACCGTTAAACCTTCGGTTGCTCCAAAATATTCACATATGGATTACCAAACATATAGACCCATGACAATACCATCAAAAACACGCAAAACATTCACTAGAAACAACTTTACAGACCATAATTATAATTATACACATCCATCAAAAACATATAATCAACCACAAAGAAATTTTAACCAATATACAAGATCTCGAAATTGGGATAACCCAATGACCCAACCTAATTCAATAAATTTCCAAACAAATCCTCCACAGGATCACAGTGAAAATTACCCATTTTTTCAACAAAATAAAAATAAAAAACAGACATCTTATCAAATGGATTATTTATCCTCAGATGATGATTTCTTACAACCAGATATATTTGCACAAAATACTCAAGAATATCGTAGACAAGGAATACAGAAAACACGTACAAATCATAGAAATTTTTCTCCACAACCAATAGATGCACAACATCAACAACCAATTCAACAACAAAATCTAATTAATACACAATCTTTTCAACCAATTCAACAACAAAATCCAATGACTGCACACTCGTATCAAGCATCACAAATGCAAAATGAAATACCACTCCCATATTATCTCCAACAACATGAAATAACAAGAAACCAACTTTCAAATTTTTCTCAAATGCCAAATGCAGCAGAATCATTACAAATGACAATGAATCCATACCTTATGGGTGGATCATCAATAACATCAAACAAACCTTTAATGGTTTTCACAGGAACAGACCCTGAATACTCTGTAGAAGATTATTTAAATGCAGTAACAGCAAACCTGATTTTAAATATTGGACCTGAACCAATTAATACGCCACTACATCAAAATTGGATACATCGACGCACAGCGTTAATACAAACAACCTTAGATGGCGCAGCCCAAAAATGGTTTTCAGTACTACCTCTAGAAATAAAATCAAACTGGAAAAGGTTTACACAGGAATTTTCAAAAATGTTTGACTCCGAAAGAAACAAACAACAACAAAGAGTTTTATGTAATGAAATTCGCAGATTACCAAACGAAACCATCAAGCAAATAGCAGTACGAATCGAAACACTAGTTCGAAAAGCATACTCACTAAATACACATGACTATAAAAACACAAAGATGACAGAAATCTTAATGATGACCTTAACACCACAATTAAGGAAAATAGCAATAAAAAAGAGAGCATCCCATCCTTCTTCAATTCGAGAACCCGATTTAGATTTTCGAAAACTAGTAGACAAATTAGAACAAGCAGAAATCACGATGAAACTAGAAGAAACGGAAAATCTGAAATTACAATACGTTAACAGAATTGAAACGACTCCCACTAATATTAATAATATACAGGAATCAGAGACAGACCTCGTTGAAAAAATCACTGAAATACTCAATATTTACGAAAAGAACCCAAACTTTAAAGGCAAACCATCTTTCAAAAAATGGTGTAATTATTGCCGACGATACGGACATAGTATTTCCGAATGTAGACAAAAACAGCAAGACAATCAAAATAAACCTCAAAAATATAAAGAACCAAATAAATCATTCTATCAATACATGAAAAAAGATCAAAATCTACCGAACAAAACAGTCTACAGCAACAACAGTTCAGGAAAACCACTCCCGAACAATACAAATTATACAAGAAATCAATCACCATATAACTCAAGTTATAGAGGAAGATCACCAGAACGAAGAAACACGAATAATTCATCACAAAATCACTACAATAGACCAAATAGTCGAAATAACTACTCCAGATCAAATTCAAATACACAACGATTTGTTTCTAGATCTAATTCCCAATCAAGAAATAACTACTATCCAAACAACCAATCACGAAATTCATCATACAATAGGAATAGAAACTACTCCTATAATCGAAATAGAAGTTATTCAAACAACCGAAACCAGAATTACCCGAACAATCAATCAAGGAATAACTCATATAATAGATCGAACTATAACAGACCAAACAATAATTACCAAAACAGATCGCGAAATAATTCACAGAATCGACACTCAAGTTATATTAATCGTTATAGAAATTATTCCCAATCACCACACCGGAATAATAATAACTATAATAATTCTAATAATCGCCACAGAAGTAGTACACCTAAACATCAAAGACATATTAATCAAGTACAATCTAATCCAGAAACAACATCAGACCCTCCAGGTATTGATGTCACAGTAACTGATACGTTACAACTCAATCAAATAAACTGTACATCATCAGATTCAGAAAGTGATACAGAAAACACTCTTTCTATCAATATGATAAAAGTCGAAAATGACTATGAATCTGTCATATATGAACAACCTTTTTCATCACACATATATGAAAATCAATCAGAATTTCTTCAAAATTATTACACTACACCCATAAATTCCACACCAACGACGCAAGAAACAAATGAGATTAACACTACAAATCAAACCAATAAAAATATCAAAACAAAATGCTTGAATACAAACCACATTTATCAAAATATACAAAAAGAACAACCCAAAGAAAAAATTTGGACAATACCATTTCTCTTAGAAAGCCCAAGAAATAAAGAATTTCAACCACCAGACCTTGAAATAGATTTTTTAATTGATTCAGGAGCAGAATCAAACATAATAAACATCCCCACATGGAATGAAATAAAAACTTTACACCCAAAGCTAACACCTCTTGAAACCTCCAGTAAGTTAGCAACAGCACAAGGATCAACATTGATAAACTACGGAAAAATCCAATTATTTCTCCTCCCCACCAGAACAATGGAGCAAAGCAAAATTTTAAATAAGCCATTTAAACAAATATTCCATATCACTGATATTAAATATAATATCATTGGAATACCATTTATTTCGAAGTATATACCAACAATTAACATACTAAATAGTAAAATATTAATCAAAGATAAATATACAAAAACAAAAGAAACATCCTTAACATTTTTTCAAAGATTAAATAAACAACCACCATTCTTTTCAAAATTCTACCCGATATTTAACCAACAAAGAAAACACTTGAAACCACTATCAGGAAATATCTATAATTTTTCAATCAAACAAGTTCACCAATATGATAAAGAACAAAACAAACAAAAATTTTATATGTCAGATTTTGAATTCAAACCTATTCACAAATTTTTCAAAATCACAATCTCATCCATAAAATATTTGAAAAATTCGAATTCAGATATCATTTCCTTACATGTCTATAACAACACACCTTACCAAGTAACATTACCTTTAGGACTTTTAGGATATTGTGAAACCAACGCTACAATATCACCAATACACGAAAAAGCCTATCGCGTAAATAATATACTCCAATTACTAGATATTTGCCAATCTACAATTCTTAATGAAGAATTATCTATAAATAATATAATAAGTAACGAAAACAGAAATACGGATTATTTCACAAAAACTCCATATTTCAAACCTACATTCAACATAAGTAACTACACAGAGGACCAACAGAAATTTTTAACAATGTTTAATTTCCAACATTCACAAATAACACAAGACGAATTCGAAAAGTTAGCCAAACAGCTAATTAAATATTCATCAGTCTATGCAACATCAAAATTCGATGTTGGAAAAATCAGTTCATCACTACATCTCCCGTTAAAACCAGACGCAGTTTTCAAAAAACAGAGAGCAAGTAAAGTACCAATTCACTTACATGATAAAGTGAACAGATTACTCGATATTTTAGAACAATACAACATTATATCACCAGTTAATAAAGAAGAACAACCAAAAGGGAACACATTTATCAACCCCGTTATCATTCTAGCTAAAGGAGAATCATTAAAAATCGTTCTCGATGCTAGATACCTCAATTCACTTATAGATGAATCAAAATGTAATTGGCCCATTGAACCAATACAAGTTATTTTAACAAAAATAAACGGCAAATACTTTACAACCGCCGATATGAATAGTGCATACAATCAAATGCCACTAGATGAACAATCACGACGTTTAACACAATTTGTTATCGGAAACCAACAATATGAATTCAACCGCTTATTCTATGGAATATCCATAGGACCAGCAGCATTTTCAGCTTTTATGAGCAAAATTTTTAGACCACTAATACTCAAGAAAAACGCAATCACCTATTTAGACGATGTTTTTATGCAATCACAAACAAAAGACGAGATGTTCAATGTTTTAGAAAAATATCACCAAATACTTCAGAACGAAAATCTGAAGGCCGCCCCCGATAAATCACACTTCTTTTTGACAAGAGTTAAATTCTTAGGACATAATATAGAAAGAAAAACAATCACTCCATTGAAATCACGCATTGACGCTATTCAAAAACTTCAACCACCAACAAATAAAAAGAAAATCCAAGAATTTCTTGGAATGTTAAACTTTTTAAGTAAATATGTTTATAAAATGCAATTATATCTACGACCATTTTATAACATCCTTAGACAACAAAATAATTTTGAATGGAACACAGAACATCAAACACGATTTGAAGAAATAAAGAAACTTTTAACTGAACAAATTTCAAACACAATTCCAGATTCAAATCAACCATTTTATGCAATGTGCGATGCTTCGAACTTTGGCATCGGTGCAGCACTATTACAATCACATAATGGTACAAATAAAATGAACCTCATATCAGCAAATTCTCGATTATTCACTCAAGCAGAGCTACGACTCTCAACTCTAATGAGAGAATGTACAGCCATAATATATACACTGACAGAATATGAATTTCTGATACTTGGATCAAAACACCCCACAGTTTTATTCACAGACCATAAACCAATCATCTTTCTCTTTACACAAAAATCTAACCCAAACCACCGAGTTTACAGATTTCAACTAATTCTAATGAAATTTCCAAACTTACATATAGTTTGGACTGCAGGAAAAAATCTTGCATTACCAGACACCTTAAGTCGAAATACACCACCTGAATTACTTACACGAAAAACAACAGTTGAAATACCCAAAAACATAAAATTCTACCTTGCAGAAAACGAAACATCACCCCGATTGGAATGCAAATATGCAGTAAAAACTGATATTGAACAATCACAAATAAATAGTTTACAACATTTCCCACTTTATTTAGATTGTCAAAATAATCATTATGAAGTTGATCTACTTGGAACATCAACTTTCAAACCAATCCCATATTCTCAATGGATAAAAAATAACACCCAACAAAAACGAACAAAACAACACCAAACTAAAAAAGACCATTTTCCACTAATAGAAAAAGAAGATTTAACTGATAAAATAAATTTATCAGGACCACAAACAAATGATTCAAAATACACAATAAATCAAGTTTTTGACCTTCACGACCCACTTGATACAATACCCTTATCTAAATTAGAAATCGAAAACATTTTTCTCCCCCCAACAGAAATAATTACAATTTCAACACTGAAACAATATCAAAACCTTGACCCAGTAATTCGACAACTGAAATCATGGCACAAATATAAAACTAAACCTATCAAAGCAGATTCAACCATTCTAGGAAACAAAACACTCCTCCGATACTTTCGCAAATTTAACAACACAACAATTAACGAAAATACAGACCTTTTAGAGTATAACCTGAATGAATCTACAGTTCCATGTCTCCCTTTAAGTATGATTCTTATAGCTTTTAATATTTCACATACACAAAATATTAAAGGACACTCTGGATCAGAAAAAACATATTCAAATTTTATACAAAATTTTTACTTTCCAAATGCACCAATTTGGATAAAAGTACTATGCAATGACTGTATAGTATGTCAACTAAATAAACCTTACCCAAATCAAAAACAAATTGCACAAAAACAAGATTTTAAAGGACAAAGCTTGTACTTTAACCATCGTATCTCATTTGATACCAAAGGACCAATTTCACCCTCATCCGAAGGAAACTCCTACATTATGGTAATTGTTGACGCATTTACACATTATGTAGCAATTAACCCAGTACCACATTGTAACGCTTATTACGCTTACACAACACTCTATGAACACTGGATAGCAAAATTCGGACTACCAGAAACTTTAGTTACAGACAACGGTACAGAATTCATAAATAATGAAATTATCACACTATGTCATTTATATAACATTAAACACAAACCACGTACATCTCATGCACCTTGGACAAACGGCTTAGTCGAAGGTATGAACCGTTCATTACAAGAATATCTTAGATGTATCATCAACGGAAATGATACAAAATATACCGAATGGTCAGCAGATGTAAAATTATTTCCCTTAGCGTATAATTCACAAATTACGACAACTTTAGGAATGTCACCATACGAAATGGTTTTTAACCAAAAGCCACGCAAACCAATAATGTTTACAGCAAATTCTCATAAAAACGCACAAGGTTATTGTCAACCAAATAAAGACTCAATTTGTTATAACCTACCTTTACATACACACGATGAAGATCATTTTCATCACCCACAAATTCTTAAACTAGCCTCCGGTACACACACCGAATGGATTCTAAATAGAGATAAAAAACACAATGAAATTTATCAAAAAATAACAAAAAAGTTATTACAAAGACAAAACATTAATGAACAAATCAATTCACGTTTTACACCAGCGTCCGAATTAAAAATTGGAACATTTGTTTTAATACCTAATTTTAATACTCAAAAAGGAATTTCTAAAAAATTACAACCCCTTCGAAAAGGACCATACCAAATAATTGCAAAACCCACTGATGTCACATATAAAATTACCGACTCAAACAAAAAAGAAATCGTTCAACATCGAAACAACCTATTACCTTATTACCCAAAAGAATACGCACTCCGCGAATTAACTCAATTATATTCTTTCACAGGATTAAAAATCATTCAAAATGAACCACATCTGAAAAACACAGAACAAAATGATAACCCCACCGAAAATCAAAACACAAAACCAACCGCCACCAAAAACAATACACAAAACCATAAAGAATCTCCAAAACAAAGAAAAAATAGAAAAATGACCGAACAAATAATACCCCAAGAACAAATCGACAAATCAGAAAATAGAAAAACAACAAGACTCCGAAATCAACCACGTAAAAACTATAAAATATTCATCCCCCAATCTAAAATTTTAAAGAAAGTGGAATTTCAAAAGTAATTTTAACATTATACTTCACTATCTTGAAACCTTCGAAACATTTTTCATTTACATTTTTCAAAATAACATGCTGACAAGTACGTAATAATTCTAGTTCAAAATAGACCAATAGGATTCATCCAATCCGTCACTTTCTCTAACTCAAACTAAGACCAATTAGACGAATCATATAGAACTCCAGGCACATCTATAACTATAACTTTACGACCTCCAGGTCAAAAATAAGCAAACCACTCCAACTTGACAACTAAAATAAATATCACCATAATACCATACCCCTCCCTTATCTAATAACCCAAAGATCAACAATATTTCCCCAACTCAGACCACGAATACCCCCAAAACAAATTTGTTAACTTAGCCTAAAGTAACAAAATGAACATTTTAATTAGCCTAAAGTATAAAAATCTCACCATACCCCGGATCATTTGACAAACAAAAATAAAGAAAAAGACGACCTCCCGATCACCATGAAAATTGCCCCCAACAATTTTTTACAAATTCAACCCACTTGTCAAAAAACTAATAAATAATCCGACCACACTTGAAAATCGCCTCAAACAGCAAAAAATATTCGACCAAGAGATCATTTCTTAAATGCTCTTCTCTCAATCAGTTACTCAAATACTCATAAATCTTAAACATTTTTTTACAATACTTGAAACCTTTATAATATTTCTTTTTGATATACTTGAATCTTTTCTAATAATCCTAATCATTTTTTGTAACATTTTTTTAATTTTCTACACTATACTCGAACTATTCCTCCAACTTTCCAAAACCCTTGATTATATCCACAGGTACGATTTATACAACTTGTCTAAATGATACGAACAATTTTCAGTAGAACTGATATTTTTTTATTGTTTGTAATTTTCATAACATTTTTATCATCCCTCATTTTGACAATATGCAAATGTATAAAGAAAGCAATCATCACATTTGCCCTAGCAACAATTTTTCTAATTATTTTTTTGGAAGAATATTATAATAAACATAAACCTTCCCACTAAAGTAACAATTCAAAAATCCATCAAAAATTGCTACCCAACAGTCACAGAATCAGTCTTCACCGACATCATCCCAAGATAACCCAACACCACCTTCAACTACTCAAAATCCTCAAACATCTACACGAATTTCTTTTCAAGACAATCCATACACTTTTGAAGAACGACATGCTCGTTTATCAGAACCACTAGAACCAGTTCAACGACAAGCACCTTTAAGCGAACCAACATATAACCTATACCCAACACTACCACAAGAACTAAATAGAATAAGAAATTCTAGTCAAAACCAAAATACAGTCGAAATAAATAGACAAATTATACATCCTCGACGAAACAGAAATTTTCAAATTCCCCGAGTTCATTTTGATATACCTCAATCCCCATCACAAAACACTCCAGAAAACCCCATTGGTATATTACCAGAAACCCCTACGCTTCTTTCACAACGTAGCACCTCAAGCCTACCATCAGATTACTTAGGTTCAACACCAACATCTGAGCAAATACGTGAAAATCCTTTCAACCCTACAAACCAAACATCACGATTTCCATATTGGACTACACATTCATTTACACAAGGTGAACCAAATTTAGTCAATGACCCCATAGATATTTCTACGGATACAACAACATCCTCATCACTACCAGAAACATTATCACTACCATCAACACCATCAATAAGCAAGATTTCACCACCACCTTTTAACTTAAATTTTCCAAATAATCTCGACGCCAGATATCGAGAACAATCATCAATAAATATTCCTTTAAGACTAGATTGGAATACATTTACAGCACCTCCACCACTATTTGGACAACATCAAGAAAGTAACCGCCTTCATAACTGGGCACTTAATAGATTACAATATCGCCAAGATATTCACAACGATATCCGTGATCACAATATTCAAATACTCCAACAAAACAGTTTACAATTAAAGTTTGAAATCACAGTTAAGTTAAACAATATTACCCAACATCCCTACCCATTAAACCCACCTAACATAACAGCTCAATCACTACCACCACCGTTTATAACTACTGAAGTAATATACAAATACGACAGATATACCAAAAACACAATTGGCTACATTACATTTTATAATCCATACTCAGGATTATCATACACATGTATATTCTAAAATTATTAATTTTTCTCCAACTCCTTTTTCTAGTAATCTCAAATCAAAACATAAACCCTTCCCCTCGTACAGGACCACAAGATTTATTAGTAACACATTACGATTGTGAAGAAAATGAACAAAAAACACTACACAAATATGCAATAAATCAAGTATCACAATGTGAAACAGAACCACAAACTATAGAAACCACAAATGTAATAGCAACACTCTATTCAAAAGCCCGAGCAACAACAGTTACAGGTTATAAATTCACAGCAACATTTTCCGAAAAGAAAGTACATTGTTCACAAGTCTCAAACGGAAACAAAAACCGACTTGACCATGAATCATTCTATCAGAGTAATATAGAACGTCTTTTACATCTCAATCCCGACGATTGTAAAAATGAACTACTTAGACTAAACATCACACAAAATAAAAACTCCGAAAGAAAGTTAGTTAACTTTCAAGTTTTTTCAGACTCTGTACATCAATCACAACTTGAAAGACACCAAGGACATATAAAACTAGACGAAAAATACCCGTATAACGGCGCACACGGACGATTAACCTATGACCTACACGATAAACATTGGATACCACACATTGGTATAAATAACCCATCAAACTGCAAAGCAGACACAAAAAATAAAGGATACCAAGAAATAATGTTTTTCGATTGGAAAATACAACTCGAAAAAATACAACTAACACGAGATTTATCAGATAATACAATGATCTATCAAGGAATCCGATTACCTTGTAAAAATGATCAAGGTTATTGCGACCCTACAACGAGAACACAAGCAACAATTGTTTGGTTCCCCGAAGACACATGTACAACATTTCAAGTAGCAAAAATACACGCTCGTATGATAAAATTTCACGAAAAATACTTTATACAATCAATTCCATATGAACAAGTACATCCATCACGAAAACAAAGTACTAATTTTAGAAACATACACAATATAGAAAATAAATTGACACGTTTTCAAATATATCAAGAAACAGAACTTGCATGTAAATACAGGAATCCACTTCACAGAACACAATACTCTGAAATATTAGTTGAATACGAAAAAGGATTCGACATGACCACTGGAAAAATAAAACTTGACCCATATGCCACAGGTCATCCTCCAAACGAAGGAACATCCTATATACCAGTTAATTTTGAAAAAAGCAACGGACAACCTGGTGGACATCTAAAACCCCATGACACCAGAAGCACACGCTTACAAGAATTATCACTAATGAATACTACATATTTCGGTAATATCCACTATGATATTCATTTAGATATGAAACTAGATTATACAATTAGCCGAATTTTTCAAGAAATGTCACTCTCCGAATTAGAAACACTACACCAACTATGCGAATTAGAACGAACACAAATATTACAATCACTTGCACTAGCAGTATTAAAAATACCCTATGCAGGATACTTATTATCTAGAAATAGATCAAATTTTTTAGACTATGAAGGAAACATCTTATGGTTTTATACTTGTACTAAAAAAGTATCACCACTATACGTTTTTGAAGATAAACGATGTTATAAAAGAATCCCTATCTTTTATAAGAATAAAGTACATTTCGTGGATACACTTTCACGAAGAACCTATTTCTGGGATACCGCAGTCCCATGTGGATCAGAAAACAGCCACAATGTAGTACAACTAAACCCTGATGAAAATAAATATTATCTTCTCACTCCATATCCCACATTAATGCAATCACTCAAAAAATTTTCACCAGAAAGCATTCGCGCTATTGCTCGAAACCCAAATATAGACTTACAATCAATAGGAATCTATTCAAAATCAGATATTCAACATCACATTAGAACACAACAATTCCAAGAATTATTAACACAAATGGACACTATACAAAGACAATCAATAGACCAAAATTTACGCAAACTTGCAGAAACCGCAGGATTTGCCGATATCTACACGCAGGACTATAGCGGATATTTTAAAGACATTAAAGATTATATATATCTAAACGATGAAAAATACCGTCCCCAAGATATATCACCAATTAACATTTTTAACTTTGTTACACTCAAAAATGAGATCCTCGATTTTCTAGGATGGCCCTACTACATCTTAGAAAAATTGACTACTTTATACGCAATGTTTAACTTTATTGGATTTCTTTTCTCACTTTTAAAAGGAATCTACAACACATGTGCTATACACACACAAGTAAACAGACAAGCAAGCGTAGCACGCATACTCTTCGCAGGATTTTTTGGAATCTTTTCTACATCTATAAACAAAATTCTTTTAGACGCACAAATAAAAGAATATAACACAAAAATAGCAACACGACAAAATACATACGACGAAGAACATAACAATGTAGACATAACGCCAACGGCACCACAATTACCACCCCTACCAAATAACCATCCACTATCCCTAGTCCCACGAAATTTTCGAAATTTAGCCATCACACATAATCCAAATTTTCGACTCAATACATCACAAAGTCCCATCCAACATATAATGACACACCAGTCACAAGATGATAATACTTATGAACAAATTATTGAACAACCCCATACCACCGCTTTTCAGTCTCAAAATAATCATTTTTTTAGCCCACGATGAGCCGCCAACTTGGATCACTACACCGATCAAATTCCCACCCAACCAATCTTACCTCTCCAATCCCAATAATACCACTTTTTGCTTTTCCGCCACCCGACTTTTCACCTAGTAATGTAACATCAGGCATGAATTCCGACACTAATTCACACATCTCAGTTTTATATTCCATCTCACAACTCAATAACCCGAATATTGAAACCCCCGATGAATTTGCCGACTCAGAACCATCCCCATCCAATAATTTTCATAACTCTTCTAATTTTTCTCAACCCCCTTTTCAACCCATATTATCCAATAACCCTGACCCAATCACTCCCACACCCTCTTATGCTTCCCAAGTTACCCCAACCTACTCCTCATACCATTCTGACCAATCATCTCATTCTCCAGACACCCCCCGAATCTCCCCAGAGCTAGATAATTTTATTACCCTTCAACAACAACCCTACCACCTCCATACCCCAACAATAAACCAAATCTCCTCCACAATAAATTCATCCAACCCCCCTACCCCTACACCCTCTTCAAATTATACTGAATCATTAGCACCATCATCCACATCAACTGAATCTTCACTCAACACTAATAGAGCTTACCGCACTTTTAAAAGAAAGTTCCCCAACCATCCTTTCCCAGCAAAACCAGGAACAGCCCGTGAATACATCAACCACCCCAAGCATACTAACACAAAAGAATTTTTAGCCATCACCTTACCCTCATTCCCACAATACACCTTAAACACCCCCCACGACACTAACGAAACACGCAACTTTGTAGATGAATACGTTTTAATGCCCACTCTCTCTTGGACCTCATATTATCATTTTACTAACCCTCTTTGCTTACCTTTATCTAACACTCACATCGATATAGAGCGAAATACGGACATGCTATATCGACTCTCTACACCACTAACCGCTAGACAATTTACTTACGTTGGATATAAAAAATCACTAAAAACACACACTGCACCTAGAGCTAACGAATATACACTCGAATACTATGATCACAACATCATCAGAGCTAACCAAGATCAATTCTTAGACGACGATCGCTTCGCTAATCCACAAATTACCGAGAAATTTTTCATCAAGACACCATATACATTCACACTAAACATCTTCGACCGAAAGTTTGATCACATTATTTCAGAAGCACTAACAGACACACAAGCATACGAAAGTTTTAAAGAACGCTTCCAAATATTTTCACTAACCTTTCATTTCCTTGCACCACACGAAAGAGATTTACACTGCTCACACGATATTATGTTGCGCACTAAACAAACCCACACATATAGTTATTATCGCTTCATCCAAAATCACTTTGACCTACACACACCCTCTAGACAACCACACCATCGTTTTCAATTCATTAATTCCAAATACACTTCACCATTTTTCCTAAATTTCACATATTGTATTAAAAACACTAACCTCCATGGTATTCTTCGTAATTATGACCCCATAACCCAAATGTACATCTTCTGTCCCATCACCAAGACCTTCAACGCCGAAGAATCCCGACCCTTCCTTATCCCGCACGAGTTTGTACAACCTATAGAAATCCCAATTTTAGAATTCATCCACAACACTAAATTTAATCACAAATTATATAACTTAATCCAAAACACACCTTATGAGTTTGCAGTAGGCACTGAAGAACTAACCACTATTAAGGCACTTCAATTGCTTTGGCCACTGCTTCAGACTAAAAATATCATCCGCATTCTAGCTAAACTACTAACAACTTCAGAACTAATTCACGACATCTTCCCCCACGGTTTTTTCCCCGACGACTAACAGGTAAGTATGAATTAAGTAAATATTACTAACTAATTACAGTATTAAAAACTCACCATTCTTTATTCATGTTTTCCTTAGATTTTTAGCTTTCATCCGACAATCACCTACAAAAACCACAAAAGAAACAATAAAAATCACAATTTTCATCAAACAATTTTAAAATTCTATTAATCTCTTACACTTATAAATTTCTAAATTTAATATCAATGCAGTAAATTCATCTATAATATTTTCCCCCAAAGCAGTAAATCTAATTATGATGAAAATTTGTATCTTAATATTCCCCCATGACTAGCAGTAAATTTCTAAATTCTATGTAGTAAATTAAATAAATGCAAATGCAGTACTAACCTTTTGATATTTTCATTCATTCGCACAGAAATTCTATCCACACTCGCACAGCTCGCCCACGAAGAATTGTTTAAAATAATGAATTTCAGTTTCAAGTTCTCACACTCAACAACTCTAACATATAATAACATGTTTCAAACCTTCCTTTAACCCGGTTGGAAAGGAATCATATACTAAACAAAACTAACCAACGCAGCTTACTAAATACCACAAATCATAGAATAACAGCATGACTAAGAAAAGGAAACCAACGGTACCCAAACCGGATTAACCCAGTTTAAAACTGGATAATTTATTCTTTTGAAGACTATTATAAAGTCTAAGAAAGAAATAATAAAACACAAAAAAGTCGAAAGACAAACCCATACCACGAACAATTTGCTTTTTGGAAAAATGACATAACCAACAAGACATAAGAAAAACCACAACAAACCCAACATAAAACGTTGTCACATAACAGGACCCCTCACAAAAACCGCATGCAATCATACTCCCACTCCTGGCCTAACCCACCAGGAAGGACGTCCTGAGCATGCTCTATAGCCGGCCTAACCCACCGCGCTACATCCACGCTTTGTGACCACACCTCTATTTTTAATAAGAGCTACTCAAGGGTGAGTAACTCTTCAAAATAACCGAACTAAAACAAAAAGCTTTTGTGAAAACAACTAACTAAAATCATAATTAAAAAATATTAAACTAATAAATGTTTTATAAAATGTAAATTACATTATGCAATACATAGATCAGAATATAACACCAAGGACGAACATCTAAAGACAAAACGACCCCACTACACTCGAGAGAGAATGGCCAACCACAATCGATATGCCACTCACAATCACAACTCAAAGGATTTAGAGTACGACTTGACTTCGCAGAAAAGGACTTCATTGAACTAGACCAATGACCACCTCGATGTTCAAGTATACGTACAGATCCGAGTAACCAGGCATCCCCTCCACGCACAATCTCCACGCCATTCCCAAATTAGATCAGACACAAAAGAAGTTCTCCACGCAGAACAGAAAAACCTGACATAGCCAACCATTCTGAAATCAGATTTGAGTTTGTTGCAAAGACTTAGTCGTTGTCACTAGAAGACACAACGTCTTATGTCTCTAACTCCAGCTTCCTGGAACTTCTTTAACAAAGAGGAAACGGAAGAAAATGATGTTCGCCAAAAACCAACGTCCATCATCCATCCTTCGAATCGCAGAAGAACTATTCTAAAAAACTCTGTAAAACCCGGATGGGTGGAACCTGATCTAAACTACATTTTATGATTGGATAAATTAGATATTTTACCAATGTAAAGTATTTAATATTAACCAATCATGATCCATCTAACTAACAACCCACTTATTTGTAAGTGCTGAAGTTACTTGTAATTTCAGCACCAGAGAGATTTGAATTTAACTTAGAAATTAGTTGGACTCTCCCGAGCACTTCAGCAGCCGCAATAAACCAGTATACCCTAGATCTATTGAGCCTAGCAGAGACTAGTTAAACAACCTGAGACTAGATAGTATAAGAGTAAGATTAGGATCGGTATTAGGCTAAGAAGTTGCACGAATCTATCCGGCCGAAAATAAGATAGCGTGACGAGCAGACGGTGTACCCTATCCGAAATTACTCTATGAGTTAACCAACTCGGTTATAACTCATTCCGCTTGACTTTTTAAGATTCAAGCGGAAGTTAAGCGGAACTGAACTCCATTGGGAAGCTTTTGTAGTGATAATGCCAATTTGACTGATATCAAAACAAAATTTAATTTGCTAAATGGTGTGAATTGCCTCTGTTTAAAATATCCAATTGAACTGTTATTGTTCCCCAGCTATAGAAACGACTGCCTCTACGAATAGGTCAAACTTCAAGCTTGAGAACTACCTTCCGCTTGACTTTTTAAGATTCAGCGCTCCTGTTGTAAGAATCCCTGGTTGACCAAAAATGCTAGTCACGCAATTCTCATATATGGCCATTTAAAAATTGCATGAAAACAAAATATGATTAGCATTCTCGCATTTATGAGAATTGTATGACTAGCATTTTTTCATAAATATGCAAATTGACTGGAACCAATTCAAATTTTAATTTGGTAAATGGAGTGAACTGTTTCGTTTGGTTTGCTCGCAGCTGTTGGATTAAAAACGAGCCAACGCAAGCTCCTTTTTGTTTGAGTAGCTAAACAGATTTAACTAAGCGCAAACTTTATTTAAAATTAAATTGAACTCCAAATCAAAACCAATTTTAGGCGATTAAAGTGGAATTTGTATTTCTTTGGCAGTTGAAACTTTTTCATTACAGTTGAAAGCGTCAACGAGCAGCGGATGAATTTTTCTAGATTAATGGTTTTTCTTAAGTTACAACAGTTAAAAAACGACCAAAACGACAAAATGCTATAATAAAAATCAATTGAATAAGAGCGATATATCTGCATCATGAAAATCGGTTGCATAAGTTTTTAATTTCATTCTCTTAGAAATATTTTTGAAATTAATTTTCTTAGTCATAACTTTTTGTTTTTGTTCGCTTTTTGAAGATAATTTTTGTTTATTATGCGTAGTTCTCTCATGCAACGCGCAAAAAACGACTATTATATGAAAAAAGAACCCATTGCACAGCAAACGTCTTTTCTTGTTGTTTATCTTGCTTCGTTCAAATAGTTTTGCATAAATTTTTGGTAAGTTCAAAACTTGGGTTTTCTTTTTTTCCATAACCCACGCATTAGTTAGAATATCAAAAAAAGAAATTGTGTTTTTCCTCTTATGGCTTCTTATTTTAGTGACTCTCATAACCTGGGTTGATAAAATGTGCTTATCATGCTATGATTGACAAAAAATACAATTTTATACTATGGAAAAAAATGCTTATTATAAAAAATTTCATGCAATGTCATAGACCAAAAGAAACTGTATAAAAACAGCTGAATAACCATTTTTTACTTGCAAAACAATTTTTTAACAAAAGTTTTTGGCTCACTCTGGATTTAAATAACCAGTTTTTTTGTCAAACTTTTGATCAAAAAGCTGTGCGCAAATAGCAGAGGCAATTTTTTTCAAACTTTAAGAAGTTTTATGCTAGGCATTTGTTTCATAAATGAAAATGCAAAAAACAATGTTTGGATATTTTTTGTTTTTTATCCAACAACACAAAAGTCTAGAGTTTCTAGCATAAGAAAACCCATGTTAAGTGGCAATTATTACGCAGATAAGCTGCATTTGGTAATATTAGCCATGCAGGATAATGCTAACATTTTCACTCAGAGTTATAAACTAAAAACGTAAATTATGGCTAGAAAATTTTTAATTTGAGAACTTTGGTGATTGAGAATTTAGGACTATTTTTTCTACAAGTTTAAGTTTAGCTCAGCAAAAGAACTCGCTAAGTGATTTTTTGGTTTTTTCGTTACAAAACTCAACCTGGACTACGTTATAGACACAAAATATCAATCTTTGCATGCAAAACTTTTTTTATGAACTGTTTATTTCGGCACACAAGCTATTTCACAATCAAAAAACGGATATATTTATGTTGCCTGAGAATTGTATTTTTCCTGTTGAAATGAAAGCATATCATATAATTTTATTATATGAAATTCTTAATGAATGTTTTGTTCAAATTATTTTTTATACCAAAGTTGCTTTCATGTAGCCAAAACAGCCATTAATTTGTGCTGTTTGAGTCTTAAACCAATTCAAAATAATTTTCGAAACAGTGGTCTATCGAGAAAATGCTTATCATAACATTTTTCTTCTATATAAATTGCATGACAATCATTTTTCATGCATGGACGTCAATCCATGAATTAAATTTTGAATGTTTAATTTTTTTCCAGTTTTTTCAAAATGTATAAAAACTTTTCCAGCTAAAAACAAAAAATCGTTCAAAACGAGTTCGTCTGTAAGTGATGAAAGAATTGTTTTGGGCTAATTAATTGTTGTTGCTCCGACTAGCGCAAAAAGTGAGAAATTTATATGCCTGAGGTTTTTTTAAAATTCAGAACAATTCTACAAAAATTGAGAGCGTATCGGTATCAATCCGGAAACTTTAGATTTTCAAGCAAGTATGCTTGCGCTAGACTAAAAAGCGGTTAGCTCGAATAATATTTGAATTCTTTCATTTTTTATTCGTGGCAAATTATCGCAAGCATAATTCTTCCAACTTCAATTGAGGCCAACTATGATTGTTCAAACTGAATCTCATCAAATATTAGCTCTTGCATTTGATATTGGCATTATAAAATTTATAGTTTATCTAATAAAGTTGGAATATTCGAGCTTGAGGTTTTGCCCTGATATGTAAGCAGTGTTGTTTATAGCTTATAATGGATTACATTGACCATCGTTTCCTAAGTTCAAAAACAATTTTTTAAAATCAAAACATTGAATATTTGATATTATAAAGGATAGCGAGAATGCTCCTTTCAAGGGCTAGCCCAGATGTTCAAAGTTTATGTGGCAGTGTTCGCTTTAAAAAACTGATAAGTTTTTCAAAAACAGAAAACTTAAAAATGTTCAGATTTTTTCAAAAAAAACATCTTCTCACAGGTCATACAAAACAATAGATTTTGCTCCAAGTAACGTAGTAATTCTGTGGTATAAAGCCTGGTTGATCCGTTTTGGAACCATTTCCCAGACGGATTAAGCCTCCGCATGCCTGTTAAAAACACGAAATATATCCAGCGTTAATTTTCCAAAATTGGCAATTTTTAAACCCCCATAACTTTACGAAAAATAATCAAAGGTAAAATATCTTTCCAAATTTAAGCTCACAACAACAATACTTTTTGAATGATATACAAAAATCCCGTCAAAAATGGCTAGTTAAAAAGTCGAATTTGTCTGAAGAAAAAAAACCACCCCGAGCACAAATAGTCCGTTACTTTCATTACGAAATTCGGAACAATGATACTCTGTGTTAAAATCCTTAGCACTGGCTGTACTTAATAAATTATCTTGATCATACTTGATCAAAATTAACACTTTCAAAATGAACACATTTTATTGCAACAATATTTGCGACTTAGGTTGGAAAAAAAAGAAACTATAACACAAGCATTGCTGGTGTAAAAACACAGAGGCGAAGCTGAACCTATTTTCGATTAAATTCTTAATCTCAGATTTGGACGGTAGATTTAGAGAAAAGTCAAAGGCTTCCGAAAAATAGTCAAAATTTCATAATTAGACAATTTATATTCCGATTTTTTTTTCCCACAAAAATAAGGGCATAGGCGTTTCCAATTCTGCGGATAGGAGACCTTACAGCGGTTCTTCCATTTGAATCACTGATCTCAGATTTTTGGCAGTGTAGTTTTCGAGAAATATTTTAAAACTATTTTCAAAATATTGAAACTGGCATAACTTCACAAAAATTGATGACAGCTGAAACACGTTTTCATTCGTAAACTCAAAAGTCTTGAAACAAAAGTTCACTGAAATTTTCGTCTTACTTCAGAAAAACTGCAGCGTTTCTGAAGCCGTCAGTTGCCAGTTTGTTGACAGTTCTGTCGGACAAGTTATTTTGTTGTCAATCAACACAGCGTAGAAGTACTCTAAATGACAAAAAGAGCAGTCATTCAGCGCTAATTCACTCATTAGCTCTTAGTTTCATATCAATAGCAACTGCTGGCCAATTTTAAGCCGGTATGGTTTTAAGTCGGGATGGTGCTTGGAATGGTTTTTTCTCCAGACAGGCTTAGACTTTTTAACTAAAATTTTTTGTCAGAATTTCTTATATCATCCAAACATACTATTGTCTCAATTTCAAAAACATAGACATAATTCACTTCTGATCGTTTTTTGTAAAAATATGGGGAATGAATTGAAGATTGTCATTTTTGGTCCATTTGGGATTTGTAAGGCGCGATAGGTTTTGTTCTTTAAACGCGTCAGCTGAGATTAAACTTCTCTTAGA
Organism: Symsagittifera roscoffensis; assembly: GCF_963678635.1. NCBI lineage: Eukaryota > Metazoa > Xenacoelomorpha > Acoela > Convolutidae > Symsagittifera > Symsagittifera roscoffensis. The sequence continues at coordinate 62,997,573 of NC_087062.1, forward strand.
AATTGTTCCAAAATGAAACAAGACTGCTCGTATCAGGGCGAAGCCATGAATGTTCCGACTCCCTGTTAAGGTCTATGGAGCAGTAATAACATGAAAATATTTCGCTCCTATGAACAAATCAATTGTGGCAACTAAGCTTCCTTTAACAGATTTGGAACGATATAATAGCGCGAAAAATATCGCGCGTTAAACGACCCAAATTGGCCAAAATGGCAATCTTTAAACCCCCATAAATTAAAAAAAAAGTGATCGCAGATGAAATATTTTTCAAATTTAAGCTCAGGACAACAATACCTTTCAATTGATATTTAAAAAAAAAATGCGTCAAAAATGGCTAGTTAAAAGGTCGAAATTTGTCTGAAGAAAAAAAACCCACCCCGAACACAAATATTCCGTTACTTTCGTTACGAAAGTGGGAACGATAAGGCTAGCTACTTACTCTATAAAATGCTTTGCTTTATACAAAATATATCACTGTGTCTTTGGATTGAGTGTGGGCAAGCTTTTTTAAAAACTCAACCAATTTTTTTTCACAACGAACACTTCTACGTAGAGCTTAAAAGGCAGTCGGAAATTTCTGGCTTTCTTTTCATACGAACGAGCAGTCTTGTTAACTTTTGTGTTCTCAACTTCAGCATGTTTTTCTCCAAAATTTTGTCTCCAAAATTTATCATATTCAAATTTGAAAGCATAATAAAGCTCAGCGTATTGAAAAAAACTACTATCTATTTGGTCTTATAACGTTTTATCATGTGGTGGTGTTGGTATTATTCGGCGTGTGTGGCTATAAAGAGAGCCTGAGGGGCGCGTGAGATAGCATGAGGTTGTGAATGTGAGTGCGAGAATCAGAAGATGAAATTGGTTGGGTGGACACGGAACGGGGTTGGTAATTACTGAACGAGAATAGGGGTTGTGTTGGCAGGACGAAGTTGAAGTGCGTTTCTCTGAAAATGATTTTGTTAACAGTGGAACCTGATCTAAACTACATTTTATGATTGGATAAATTAGATATTTTACCACTGTAAAGTATTTAATATTAGCCAATCATGATCCATCTAACTAACAACCCACTTATTTGTAAGTGCTGAAATTACTTGTAATTTCAGCACCAGAGAGATTTGAATTTAACTTAGAAATTAGTTGACTCTCCAAGAAGACTTCAGCAGCCGCAATAAACCAGTATACACTAGATCTATTGAGCCTAGCAGAGACTAGTTAAACAACCTGAGACTAGATAGTATAAGAGTAAGATTAGGATCGGTATTAGACTAAGAAGTTGCACGAATCTATCCGGCCGAAAATGAGATAGCGTGACGAGCAGACGGTGTACCCTATCCGAAATTACTCTATGAGTTATACACTTAGGTCATAACTCATCTGGTGCGACCATAAGTCTCGAACAAGACCTTAATAGCTTAGATTTAACCAAAAATAGATTAGAATTTAGACAAAACATTTTTAAAATGTTACACGACGATAATTTAATCGAAATGTCTCTACGACTCAATAGATCAAAACCAATATTCCGAACGATAAGAGAACTACCCGGAATTGCAAGAAGACCTCGAACCAGAGACGACATACGACAAAGTAGAAACTTACCATATAGTTATATGATAGTTCGGCAAAAGCCAACACAAACTTTTGTATTTAGAATACTACTAGCAATGAATTTAGATTTTCATTTGCAAACATAAAATCTTGAAGTCAATCTTCAAAATCATTTCAGGCGCTGAACAAAATTATTAATATACAATAACGATTGATAAAGAGATCTCAGATCGTTTTCCTAAATTCTGCAGTAATATACAAAACATGTTTGAAAAATATTTATTGAAAAATCAAAATAAAAATTAGTAGCATGACAATAAATGGTTAGTAATCATAAATCATCCTGTTGTTCCAGCTTCATCACCTAAACATAACAGCATTCATAAGCTCACTAATATCATAAAAACGCTAAATCTTTTCTCTACACAAATTTAAATCATTTTAAACTTAAATTCACTTAAATTTAAAATCAGATCATCAAGGCTCATCCTTGGATCTTAAATCATTTTCTATTTAATTAAATTTAAAACTTGATCATCAAGGCCTATCCTTGGATCACAAAGAACAATTTTGTCCTCCCCCACCCACTTAGCTAGTGTCTAACGACCTCAAACGTCGATTCACTATCCAACCCTTTCTAAAAACCCAGGACTAACAGAAATTTTTGAATAAAACTAATCATTCAAATTAGGATAAACAGTGAAGAACTTCGGTTATTCATCCTTCACTTGATCCCCCCTCTTACCAGACCCAGGATAAATCTTAGACTTAGTAAGTTTAAAATAGTATCTAACGAACTACTCGCGTTCTAATTATACCTGAACCTTGTGGATCGATTTACTATTCTCCAACCCTGAACACAATCACTACCCTTAAGTAAGATTAAGTAAGTTAACACCTTAGCTTATACTAGCCACGAGAAAGTAAAAAATCATTCTTCGGAATCGATATACTTTTCTCCCCAACCCTGAACAAATAGACCCAGGTTAGGCTAACCAAAAAATCATAAGGACTAACAGTCTAAGAAAATAGAAATCATTTAACAACCTTTTGCATCCGTCATCCTAAACCTTATGTCATTTAAAAACCTAGGAAATAAACAAACAATCGTTTTACACAATTGTGAAATAGATAACAAAAAATACGATCTTGTAATCACACCTCATACACAAACAGTTGGATATATCAGAACAAAACGACAAACATTAAAAAGAAAAATAATAACCAAACAAAGACAAATAACACGAAAAAGATTTTCCAAAAACCGAAACGCATTTTCAGAATCAGAAACCAGCAGTTTAGACGAACTTTATAAATTAAAAGAATCTATAGATAAAAATTGCCCCATTCACGATCAATTATATTTTTCCGACTCAGAAACAACTTCAAATTCATCAAAAAGAGGAAAAAGAAGAATAAAAAAACAATATAAACACAAACCAGTACACTTATACAATTGGAATCAACCAATTAGACACAACGATAGTTACATATTAACAGTCATCAAACGAAAAAATGAGCTCAACACACACCCCAGGTGAAGAAAGTCCAGATGATGATGATATCTTCCCCTTTATCGTAGATGCAACCACTGATAGAGGACAGCCTATATTTTGCAAAAATTTACTCTTAAATTTGTTTGAACCCGGAATCAGTCCATGTAAAACAGAGTTCCCAGATGTAAAAATCAAAAGACAAATTATCGATCACTATTTGAAAGATATATGCAACTTAACACAACAATAAGGAATCTACTCCATAGAATTCAGCTCACCAAACCAGAATCACAGCAAATATGTAATTCAAACAGACGACCTTGATTTAGAATTCTCAAAAGTATTCTCAGAATATATAAAAAGCATACAATATCATAACTCACAAAGAGCAAACTCCATATTCACCAATGAAGTTTTTGCAATAATATATAGTTATATCTCGATATTAGAAAACGAAATGCCAATCCCAAATGTCTCACCGACAGAAACATCTAAACATATAAGAGTACGACATGAAATCACACTACTCTCTAGTTTTCTAAATATAATTAAAGAAAATTTCACTAAAGATGATGTTTCACAACATACAAAACATGACTTACAAAAAATCTTGGCATGGTTCATAATAGATTATTTCACACATAATATTGATTTAATTTCACAAGCAAGAAAAAATTTTAGACCCCAAAACTCAAACGATGATACTGCCATTACAGAACAGTCAGACTATGTTTGGGACCCCGAATGGTCTCATCCCGCATTCATAAATATCCCACAATCAATTGCAAGTCAAGCAATAAGTACAATATCTTATGTAAGAGATTATGTAAGAGTAATACCATTAACCATTGATGCAACACCATTAAACTATAATACATTTTTACCTGATATGCAAAATAATAGTTTAAACTCCACAGTCAAACACAATGAAAACCTCAATGGAACTAGAAATCTCACCCAACAAGATATTCAGACACCATCACACTTCATAAATGAAGAAATCGTACACATAACAACTACACAACAAAGCATTTCACCGATACGTCCAAATTTAACAACACCAAGAAATATAAACCCTTCACAAACACAGGTAACTTTACAATCAACCGTTAAACCTTCGGTTGCCCCAAAATATTCATACATGGATTATCAAACATACAGACCCATGACAATACCGTCAAAAACACGTAAAACGTTCACTAGAAACAATTTTGCAGAACATAATTATAATTACACACATCCATCAAAAACAAATTATCCCCCACGAAAAAATTTTAATAATTATACAAGATCTCCAAACTGGGATAACCCAATGGCACAAACTAATTCAGTAAATTTTCAAACAAAGTTACATCCTTCACAGGATCGTAGTGAAAACTATCCATTTTTTCAGCAAAATAAAAATAAAAAACAAACATCTTATCAAATGGATTACTTATCCTCAGATGATGATTTTTTACAACCAGATATATTTGCACCATATAATCAAGAATATCGTGGACAAGGAGTACAGAAACCACATACAAATCATAGAATTTTTTCTCCACAACCGATAGATACACAAAATCAACAACCAACTCAGCAACAAAACCCAATTAATACACAATATTTTCAACCAATTCAGCAAAAAAACCCAATGATCACACACTCGTATCAACCGACGCAAATGCAAAATGAAATACCACTCCCATATTATCTTCAACAACACGAAATAACAAGAAATCAACTTTCAAATTTTTCTCAAATGCCAAATGCAGCAGAATCATTACAAATGACAATGAATCCATACCTTATGGGTGGATCATCAATAACATCAAATAAACCTCTAATGGTATTCACAGGAACAGACCCTGAATATTCTGTAGAAGACTATTTAAATGCAGTAACAGCAAATTTGATTTTAAATATAGGACCTGAACCAATTAATACGCCACTACATCAAAACTGGATACATCGACGCACAGCGTTGATTCAAACAACTTTAGACGGCGCAGCCCAAAAATGGTTTTCAGTATTACCTATAGAAATAAAATCAAATTGGAAGAGATTTACACAAGAATTTTCAAAAATGTTTGACTCCGAAAGAAACAAACAACAACAAAGAGTTTTATGTAATGAAATTCGCAGATTACCAAATGAAACCATCAAACAATTAGCAGTACGCATCGAAACACTAGTTCGAAAAGCATATTCATTAAATACACACGACTATAAAAACACGAAAATGACAGAAATCTTAATGATGACCTTAACACCTCAATTAAGAAAAATAGCGATAAAAAAGAGAGCATCCCATCCCTCCTCAATTCGAGAGCCCGATTTAGATTTTCGAAAACTAGTAGACAAACTAGAACAAGCAGAAATCACAATGAAACTCGAAGAAACAGAAAATCTGAAATTACAATATGTTAACCGAATCGAAACAAATACCACAAGTATCAACAATATACAGGAATCAGATACAGACCTCGTTGAAAAAATCACTGAAATACTCAATATTTACGAAAAACACCCAAACTTTAAAGGCAAACCATCTTTCAAAAAATGGTGTAATTATTGCCGACGATACGGACATAGTATTTCTGAATGTAGACAAAAACAGCAAGACAATCAAAATAAACCTCAAAAATATAAAGAACCAAATAAATCATTCTATCAATACATGAAAAAAGATCAAAATCTACCGAACAAAAATGTATACAGCAACAACAGTTCAGGAAAACCACTACCGAGCAATACCAACTACACGAGAAAACAATCACCACATAACTCAAGTTATAGAGGAAGATCACCAGAACGAAGAGATACACAAAATTCGTCACAAAATCATTACAATAGACCAAATAGTCGAAATAACTACTCCAGATCAAATTCAAATACAACACGATTTGTTTCTAGATCTAATTCCCAATCAAGAAATAATTACTATCCACACAATCAATCACGAAATTCATCATACAATAGAAATAGAAACTATTCCAATAATCGGAATAGAAGTTATTCAAACAACCGAAACCAGAATTACCCGAACAATCGATCAAGGAATAACTCATATAATAGATCAAACTATAACAGACCAAACAATAATTACCAAAACAGATCACGAAATAATTCACAAAATCGACATTCAAGGTATAATAATCGTTATAGAAATTATTCCCAATCACCACACAGGAATAATAACCATTATAATAATTCTAACAATCGCCACAGAAGTAGTACACCTAAACATCAAAGAAATATTAATCAAGTACAATCAAACCCAGAAACAACATCAGACCCTCCAGGTATTGATGACACAGGAAATAACGAACTACAACTGAATCAAATAAACTGTGAATCATCAGAATCAGAAAGTGTTACAGAAAACAATATCTCCATAAATATGATAGCAGTTGAAAATGATTACGAACCTATTATATATGAACAACCTTTTTCATCACATATATATGAAAATCAATTAGAACTCCTTCACAATTATTATATTGAACCCATCCATTCTACACAAACAACACAAGAAACAAACGAAATTAACACTACAAATAAATCCAATGAAAATGACAAAACAAAATGCTTAAATACAAATCACATCTATCAAAACATACAAAAAGAACAACCCAAAGAAAAAATTTGGACAATACCATTTCTTTTAGAAAGTCCAAGAAGCAAAGAATTTCAACCACCAGATCTTGAAATTGATTTTTTAATTGATTCAGGAGCAGAATCAAATATAATAAACATTCCCACATGGAATGAAATAAAAACCTTACACCCAAAGCTAACACCTCTTGAAACCTCCAGTAAACTAGCAACAGCACAAGGATCAACATTGGTAAACTATGGAAAAATTCAATTATTTCTTCTCCCCACAAGAACAATGGAGCAAAATAAAATTTTAACTAAACCATTTAAACAAATATTCCATATCACTGATATTAAACACAACATCATTGGAATACCATTTATCTCTAAATATATACCAACAAACAACATATTAAACAGTAAAATACTAATCAAAGATAAATACACAAAAACAAAAGACACATCCCTAACATTTTTTCAAAGATTAAACAAACAACCACCATTCTTTTCAAAATTTTATCCAATATATAACCAACAAAGAAAACACCTGAAACCACTATCAGGAAACATATATAATTTTTCAATAACACAAGTTCACCAATATGATAAAAAACAAAATAAACAACAACTCTATATGTCAGACCTTGAATTCAAACCTATCCATAAGTTTTTCAAAATCACAATCTCATCCATAAAATATTTGAAAAACTCGAATTCAGATATTATTTCTCTACATGTATACAACAATACACCCTATCAAGTAACATTACCTTTAGGACTTTTAGGCTATTGCGAAACCAACGCTACAATATCACCAATACACGAAAAAGCATATCGCGTAAATAATATACTCCAATTGTTAGATATTTGTCAATCCACAATTCTTAATGAAGAATTATCCATAAATAATATAATAAGTAACGAAAAAAGAAATACGGATTATTTCACAAAAACCCCATATTTCAAACCGACATTCAACATAAATAACTACACAGAGAATCAACAGAAATTTTTAACAATGTTTAATTTCCAACATTCACAAATAACACAAGACGAATTTGAAAAATTAGCCAAACAGCTAATTAAATATTCATCAGTCTATGCAACATCCAAATTTGATGTTGGCAAAATCAGCTCATCACTACATCTCCCATTAAAACCAGACGCAGTTTTCAAAAAACAAAGAGCAAGTAAAGTACCAATTCACTTACACGATAAAGTGAACAGATTACTCGACATTTTAGAACAATACAACATTATATCACCAGTAAATAAAGAAGAACAACCAAAAGGTAACACATTTATCAACCCTGTTATCATTCTAGCCAAAGGAGAATCATTAAAAATCGTTCTCGACGATAGATACCTCAACTCACTCATAGATGAATCAAAGTGTAATTGGCCTATTGAACCAATACAAGTTATTTTAACAAAAATAAACGGAAAATACTTTACAACCGCAGATATGAATAGTGCATACAATCAAATGCCATTAGATGAACAATCGCGACGTTTAACACAATTTGTTATTGGAAACCAACAGTATGAATTCAACCGCTTATTCTATGGAATATCCATAGGACCAGCAGCATTTTCAGCTTTTATGAGCAAAATTTTTCGACCACTAATACTCAAGAAAAAAGCAATCACCTATTTAGACGATGTTTTTATGCAATCACAGACTAAAGAAGAAATGTTCAATGTTTTAGAACAATATCACCAAATACTTCAGAACGAAAATCTGAAGGCCGCCCCCGATAAATCACACTTCTTTTTAACACGAGTAAAATTCTTAGGACATAACATAGAAAGAAAAACAATCACTCCATTAAAATCACGCATTGACGCTATTCAGAAACTCCAACCACCAACAAACAAAAAGAAAATCCAAGAATTCCTTGGAATGTTAAATTTTTTAAGTAAATATGTCTATAAAATGCAATTATACCTAAGACCATTTTATAATATATTTAGACAACAAAATAATTTTGAATGGAATACAGAACATCAAGCACGATTTGAAGAAATTAAAAAAATTCTAACTGAACAAATTTCGAACACAATTCCAGATCCAAATCAACCATTCTACGCAATGTGCGATGCTTCGAACTTTGGCATCGGCGCAGCGTTATTACAATCACATAATGGTACAAACAAAATGAACCTTATATCAGCAAATTCTCGTTTATTCACTCAAGCAGAGCTAAGACTCTCAACCCTAATGAGCCATAATCTATACACTTACGGAATATGAATTTCTGATACTTGGATCAAAACATTCAACAGTTCTATTCACAGATCACAAACCAATCATTTTTCTCTTCACACAAAAATCCAACCCAAATCACCGAGTTTACAAATTTCAATTAATTCTAATGAAATTTCCAAACTTACATATAGTTTGGACAGCAGGAAAAAATCTTTGCATTACCAGACACATTAAGTCGAAATACGCCACCTGAATTACTTACACGTAAAACTACAGTAGAAATACCCAAAAATATAAAATTCTACCTTGCAGAAAACGAAACATCACCCCGACTAGAATGCAAATATGCAGTAAAAACTGACGTTGAACAATCACAGATAAATAATCTACAAAACTTTCCACTTTATTTAGATTGTCAAAATAACCACTACGAAGTTGATCTACTTGGAACATCAACTTTTAAACCAATTCCATACTCACAATGGATAAAAAATAACACCCAACAAAAAAGAGTAAAACAACACTCGCATAAAAAAGACCTTTTTCCATTAATTGAAAAAGAAAACCTAACTGATAAAATAAATTTATCAGGACCACAAACAAACTATTCAAAATACACAATAAATCAAGTATTTGACCTCCATGACCCACTTGATACAATTCCTTTATCTAAATTAGAAATTGCAAACATTTTTCTCCCCCCAACAGAAACAATTACAATTTCAACATTGAAACAATACCAAAATCTTGACCCAGTAATTAGACAACTAAAATCATGGCACAAATATAAAACTAAACCCGTCAAGGCAGATACAACTGTTTTAGGAAATGAAACACTCCTCCGATATTTTCGAAAATTCAATAATACAACAATTAACGAAAACACAGACCTTCTAGAATACAAATTAAATGAATCTACAGTTCCCTGTCTCCCTTTAAGTATGATTCTTATAGCTTTTAATATTTCACATACACAAAATATTAAAGGACACTCTGGATCAGAGAAAACATAAAAGTACTATGCAATGATTGTATAGTATGTCAACTAAATAAACCTTATCCAAATCAAAAACAAATAGCACAAAAACAAGACTTTAAAGGATAAAGTTTGTACTTTAACCACCGTATCTCCTTTGATACAAAAGGACCAATTTCACCCTCATCCGAAGGAAACTCCTACATTATGGTAATTGTTGACACGTTTACACATTATGTAGCACTTAACCCAGTACCACATTGTAACGCTTATTACGCTTACACAACACTCTATGAACACTGGATAGCTAAATTCGGACTACCAGAAATTTTAGTTACAGATAACGGTACAGAATTCATAAATAATGAAATTATCACACTATGTCATCTATATAACATCAAACACAAACCACGTACATCTCACGCACCTTGGACAAACGGCTTAGTCGAAGGTATGAACCGTTCACTACAAGAATATCTTAGATGTATCATCAATGGAAATGATACAAGATATACTGAATGGTCAGCAGATGTAAAATTATTTCCCCTAGCATATAATTCACAAATCACGACAACTCTAGGAATGTCACCATATGAAATGGTTTTTAACCAAAAGCCACGCAAACCAATAATGTTTACAGCAAACTCTCATAAAAACGCACGTCTTTTCTTGTTTGTTTATCTTGCTTCGTTCAAATAGTTTTGCATAAATTTTTGGTAAGTTCAAAACTTGGGTTTTCTTTTTTTCCATAACCCACGCATTAGTTAGAATATCAAAAAAAGAAATTGTGTTTTTCCTCTTATGGCTTCTTATTTTAGTGACTCTCATAACCTGGGTTGATAAAATGTGCTTATCATACTATGATTGACAAAAAATACAATTTTATACTATGGAAAAAAATGCTTATTATAAAAAATTTCATGCAATGTCATAGACCAAAAGAAACTGTATAAAAACAGCTGAATAACCATTTTTTACTTGCAAAACAATTTTTTAACAAAAGTTTTTGGCTCACTCTGGATTTAAATAACCAGTTTTTTTGTCAAACTTTTGATCAAAAAGCTGTGCGCAAATAGCAGAGGCAATTTTTTTCAAACTTTAAGAAGTTTTATGCTAGGCATTTGTTTCATAAATGAAAATGCAAAAAACAATGTTTGGATATTTTTTGTTTTTTATCCAACAACACAAAAGTCTAGAGTTTCTAGCATAAGAAAACCCATGTTAAGTGGCAATTATTACGCAGATAAGCTGCATTTGGTAATATTAGCCATGCAGGATAATGCTAACATTTTCACTCAGAGTTATAAACTAAAAACGTAAATTATGGCTAGAAAATTTTTAATTTGAGAACTTTGGTGATTGAGAATTTAGGACTATTTTTTCTACAAGTTTAAGTTTAGCTCAGCAAAAGAACTCGCTAAGTGATTTTTTGGTTTTTTCGTTACAAAACTCAACCTGGACTACGTTATAGACACAAAATATCAATCTTTGCATGCAAAACTTTTTTTATGAACTGTTTATTTCGGCACACAAGCTATTTCACAATCAAAAAACGGATATATTTATGTTGCCTGAGAATTGTATTTTTCCTGTTGAAATGAAAGCATATCATATAATTTTATTATATGAAATTCTTAATGAATGTTTTGTTCAAATTATTTTTTATACCAAAGTTGCTTTCATGTAGCCAAAACAGCCATTAATTTGTGCTGTTTGAGTCTTAAACCAATTCAAAATAATTTTCGAAACAGTGGTCTATCGAGAAAATGCTTGTCATAACATTTTTCTTCTATATAAATTGCATGACAATCATTTTTCATGCATGGACGTCAATCCATGAATTAAATTTTGAATGTTTAATTTTTTTCCAGTTTTTTCAAAATGTATAAAAACTTTTCCAGCTAAAAACAAAAAATCGTTCAAAACGAGTTCGTCTGTAAGTGATGAAAGAATTGTTTTGGGCTAATTAATTGTTGTTGCTCCGACTAGCGCAAAAAGTGAGAAATTTATATGCCTGAGGTTTTTTTAAAATTCAGAACAATTCTACAAAAATTGAGAGCGTATCGGTATCAATCCGGAAACTTTAGATTTTCAAGCAAGTATGCTTGCGCTAGACTAAAAAGCGGTTAGCTCGAATAATATTTGAATTCTTTCATTTTTTATTCGTGGCAAATTATCGCAAGCATAATTCTTCCAACTTCAATTGAGGCCAACTATGATTGTTCAAACTGAATCTCATCAAATATTAGCTCTTGCATTTGATATTGGCATTATAAAATTTATAGTTTATCTATTAAAGTTGGAATATTCGAGCTTGAGGTTTTGCCCTGATATGTAAGCAGTGTTGTTTATAGCTTATAATGGATTACATTGACCATCGTTTCCTAAGTTCAAAAACAATTTTTTAAAATCAAAACATTGAATATTTGATATTATAAAGGATAGCGAGAATGCTCCTTTCAAGGGCTAGCCCAGATGTTCAAAGTTTATGTGGCAGTGTACGCTTTAAAAAACTGATAAGTTTTTCAAAAACAGAAAACTTAAAAAATGTTCAGATTTTTTCAAAAAAAACATCTTCTCACAGGTCATACAAAACAATAGATTTTGCTCCAAGTAACGTAGTAATTCTGTGGTATAAAGCCTGGTTGATCCGTTTTGGAACCATTTCCCAGACGGATTAAGCCTCCGCATGCCTGTTAAAAACACGAAATATATCCAGCGTTAATTTTCCAAAATTGGCAATTTTTAAACCCCCATAACTTTACGAAAAATAATCAAAGGTAAAATATCTTTCCAAATTTAAGCTCACAACAACAATACTTTTTGAATGATATACAAAAATCCCGTCAAAAATGGCTAGTTAAAAAGTCGAATTTGTCTGAAGAAAAAAAACCACCCCGAGCACAAATAGTCCGTTACTTTCATTACGAAATTCGGAACAATGATACTCTGTGTTAAAATCCTTAGCACTGGCTGTACTTAATAAATTATCTTGATCATACTTGATCAAAATTAACACTTTCAAAATGAACACATTTTATTGCAACAATATTTGCGACTTAGGTTGGAAAAAAAAGAAACTATAACACAAGCATTGCTGGTGTAAAAACACAGAGGCGAAGCTGAACCTATTTTCGATTAAATTCTTAATCTCAGATTTGGACGGTAGATTTAGAGAAAAGTCAAAGGCTTCCGAAAAATAGTCAAAATTTCATAATTAGACAATTTATATTCCGATTTTTTTTCCCACAAAAATAAGGGCATAGGCGTTTCCAATTCTGCGGATAGGAGGCCTTACAGCGGTTCTTCCATTTGAATCACTGATCTCAGATTTTTGGCAGTGTAGTTTTCGAGAAATATTTTAAAACTATTTTCAAAATATTGAAACTGGCGTAACTTCACAAAAATTGATGACAGCTGAAACACGTTTTCATTCGTAAACTCAAAAGTCTTGAAACAAAAGTTCACTGAAATTTTCGTCTTACTTCAGAAAAACTGCAGCGTTTCTGAAGCCGTCAGTTGCCAGTTTGTTGACAGTTCTGTCGGACAAGTTATTTTGTTGTCAATCAACACAGCGTAGAAGTACTCTAAATGACAAAAAGAGCAGTCATTCAGCGCTAATTCACTCATTAGCTCTTAGTTTCATATCAATAGCAACTGCTGGCCAATTTTAAGCCGGTATGGTTTTAAGTCGGGATGGTGCTTGGAATGGTTTTTTCTCCAGACAGGCTTAGACTTTTTAACTAAAATTTTTTGTCAGAATTTCTTATATCATCCAAACATACTATTGTCTCAATTTCAAAAACATAGACATAATTCACTTCTGATCGTTTTTTTGTAAAAATATGGGGAATGAATTGAAGATTGTCATTTTTGGTCCATTTGGGATTTGTAAGGCGCGATAGGTTTTGTTCTTTAAACGCGTCAGCTGAGATTAAACTTCTCTTAGAAATTGTTCCAAAATGAAACAAGACTGCTCGTATCAGGGCGAAGCCATGAATGTTCCGACTCCCTGTTAAGGTCTATGGAGCAGTAATAACATGAAAATATTTCGCTCCTATGAACAAATCAATTGTGGCAACTAAGCTTCCTTTAACAGATTTGGAACGATATAATAGCGCGAAAAATATCGCGCGTTAAACGACCCAAATTGGCCAAAATGGCAATCTTTAAACCCCCATAAATTAAAAAAAAAGTGATCGCAGATGAAATATTTTTCAAATTTAAGCTCAGGACAACAATACCTTTCAATTGATATTTTAAAAAAAAATGCGTCAAAAATGGCTAGTTAAAAGGTCGAAATTTGTCTGAAGAAAAAAAACCCACCCCGAACACAAATATTCCGTTACTTTCGTTACGAAAGTGGGAACGATAAGGCTAGCTACTTACTCTATAAAATGCTTTGCTTTATACAAAATATATCACTGTGTCTTTGGATTGAGTGTGGGCAAGCTTTTTTAAAAACTCAACCAATTTTTTTTCACAACGAACACTTCTACGTAGAGCTTAAAAGGCAGTCGGAAATTTCTGGCTTTCTTTTCATACGAACGAGCAGTCTTGTTAACTTTTGTATTCTCAACTTCAGCATGTTTTTCTCCAAAATTTTGTCTCCAAAAATTATCATATTCAAATTTGAAAGCATAATAAAGCTCAGCGTATTGAAAAAAACTACTATCTATTTGGTCTTATAACGTTTTATCATGTGGTGGTGTTGGTATTATTCGGCGTGTGTGGCTATAAAGAGAGCCTGAGGGGCGCGTGAGATAGCATGAGGTTGTGAATGTGAGTGCGAGAATCAGAAGATGAAATTGGTTGGGTGGACACGGAACGGGGTTGGTAATTACTGAACGAGAATAGGGGTTGTGTTGGCAGGACGAAGTTGAAGTGCGTTTCTCTGAAAATGATTTTGTTAACAGTGGAACCTGATCTAAACTACATTTTACGATTGGATAAATTAGATATTTTACCACTGTAAAGTATTTAATATTAGCCAATCATGATCCATCTAACTAACAACCCACTTATTTGTAAGTGCTGAAATTACTTGTAATTTCAGCACCAGAGAGATTTGAATTTAACTTAGAAATTAGTTGACTCTCCAAGAAGACTTCAGCAGCCGCAATAAACCAGTATACACTAGATCTATTGAGCCTAGCAGAGACTAGTTAAACAACCTGAGACTAGATAGTATAAGAGTAAGATTAGGATCGGTATTAGACTAAGAAGTTGCACGAATCTATCCGACCGAAAATGAGATAGCGTGACGAGCAGACGGTGTACCCTATCCGAAATTACTCTATGAGTTATATACTTAGGTCATAACTCATCTGATGCGACCATAAGTCTCGAACAAGACCTTAATAGCTTAGATTTAACCAAAAATAGATTAGAATTTAGACAAAACATTTTTAAAATGTTACACGACGATAATTTAATCGAAATGTCTCTACGACTCAATAGATCAAAACCAATATTCCGAACGATAAGAGAACTACCCGGAATTGCAAGAAGACCTCGAACCAGAGACGACATACGACAAAGTAGAAACTTACCATATAGTTAAATGATAGTTCGGCAAAAGCCAACACAAACTTTTGTATTTAGAATACTACTAGCAATGAATTTAGATTTTCATTTGCAAACATAAAATCTTGAAGTCAATCTTCAAAATCATTTCAGGCGCTGAACAAAATTATTAATATACAATAACGATTGATAAAGAGATCTCAGATCGTTTTCCTAAATTCTGCAGTAATATACAAAACATGTTTGAAAAATATTTATTGAAAAATCAAAATAAAAATTAGTAGCATGACAATAAATGGTTAGTAATCATAAATCATCCTGTTGTTCCAGCTTCATCACCTAAAAATAACAGCATTCATAAGCTCACTAATATCATAAAAACACTAAATCTTTTCTCTACACAAATTTAAATCATTTTAAACTTAAATTCACTTAAATTTAAAATCAGATCATCAAGGCTCATCCTTGGATCTTAAATCATTTTCTATTTAATTAAATTTAAAACTTGATCATCAAGGCCTATCCTTGGATCACAAAGAACAATTTTGTCCTCCCCCACCCACTTAGCTAGTGTCTAACGACCTCAAACGTCGATTCACTATCCAACCCTTTCTAAAAACCCAGGACTAACAGAAATTTTTGAATAAAACTAATCATTCAAATTAGGATAAACAGTGAAGAACTTCGGTTATTCATCCTTCACTTGATCCCCCCTCTTACCAGACCCAGGATAAATCTTAGACTTAGTAAGTTTAAAATAGTATCTAACGAACTACTCGCGTTCTAATTATACCTGAACCTTGTGGATCGATTTACTATTCTCCAACCCTGAACACAATCACTACCCTTAAGTAAGATTAAGTAAGTTAACACCTTAGCTTATACTAGCCACGAGAAAGTAAAAAATCATTCTTCGGAATCGATATACTTTTCTCCCCAACCCTGAACAAATAGACCCAGGTTAGGCTAACCAAAAAATCATAAGGACTAACAGTCTAAGAAAATAGAAATCATTTAACAACCTTTTGCATCCGTCATCCTAAACCTTATGTCATTTAAAAACCTAGGAAATAAACAAACAATCGTTTTACACAATTGTGAAATAGATAACAAAAAATACGATCTTGTAATCACACCTCATACACAAACAGTTGGATATATCAGAACAAAACGACAAACATTAAAAAGAAAAATAATAACCAAACAAAGACAAATAACACGAAAAAGATTTTCCAAAAACCGAAACGCATTTTCAGAATCAGAAACCAGCAGTTTAGACGAACTTTATAAATTAAAAGAATCTATAGATAAAAATTGCCCCATTCACGATAAATTATATTTTTCCGACTCAGAAACAACTTCAAATTCATCAAAAAGAGGAAAAAGAAGAATAAAAAAACAATATAAACACAAACCAGTACACTTATACAATTGGAATCAACCAATTAGACACAACGATAGTTACATATTAACAGTCATCAAACAAAAAAATGAGCTCAACACACACCCCAGGTGAAGAAAGTCCAGATGATGATGATATCTTCCCCTTTATCGTAGATGCAACCACTGATAGAGGACAGCATATATTTTGCAAAAATTTACTCTTAAATTTGTTTGAACCCGGAATCAGTCCATGTAAAACAGAGTTCCCAGATGTAAAAATCAAAAGACAAATTATCGATCACTATTTGAAAGATATATGCAACTTAACACAACAATACGGAATCTACTCCATAGAATTCAGCTCACCAAACCAGAATCACAGCAAATATGTAATTCAAACAGACGACCTTGATTTAGAATTCTCAAAAGTATTCTCAGAATATATAAAAAGCATACAATATCATAACTCACAAAGAGCAAACTCCATATTCACCAATGAAGTTTTTGCAATAATATATAGTTATATCTCGATATTAGAAAACGAAATGCCAATCCCAAATGTCTCACCGACAGAAACATCTAAACATATAAGAGTACGACATGAAATCACACTACTCTCTAGTTTTCTAAATATAATTAAAGAAAATTTCACTAAAGATGATGTTTCACAACATACAAAACATGACTTACAAAAAATCTTGGCATGGTTCATAATAGATTATTTCACACATAATATTGATTTAATTTCACAAGCAAGAAAAAATTTTAGACCCCAAAACTCAAACGATGATACTGCCATTACAGAACAGTCAGACTATGTTTGGGACCCCGAATGGTCTCATCCCGCATTCATAAATATCCCACAATCAATTGCAAGTCAAGCAATAAGTACAATATCTTATGTAAGAGATTATGTAAGAGTAATACCATTAACCATTGATGCAACACCATTAAACTATAATACATTTTTACCTGATATGCAAAATAATAGTTTAAACTCCACAGTCAAACACAATGAAAACCTCAATGGAACTAGAAATCTCACCCAACAAGATATTCAGACACCATCACACTTCATAAATGAAGAAATCGTACACATAACAACTACACAACAAAGCATTTCACCGATACGTCCAAATTTAACAACACCAAGAAATATAAACCCTTCACAAACACAGGTAACTTTACAATCAACCGTTAAACCTTCGGTTGCCCCAAAATATTCATACATGGATTATCAAACATACAGACCCATGACAATACCGTCAAAAACACGTAAAACGTTCACTAGAAACAATTTTGCAGAACATAATTATAATTACACACATCCATCAAAAACAAATTATCCCCCACGAAAAAATTTTAATAACTATACAAGATCTCCAAACTGGGATAACCCAATGGCACAAACTAATTCAGTAAATTTTCAAACAAAGTTACATCCTTCACAGGATCGTAGTGAAAACTATCCATTTTTTCAGCAAAATAAAAATAAAAAACAAACATCTTATCAAATGGATTACTTATCCTCAGATGATGATTTTTTACAACCAGATATATTTGCACCATATAATCAAGAATATCGTGGACAAGGAGTACAGAAACCACATACAAATCATAGAATTTTTTCTCCACAACCGATAGATACACAAAATCAACAACCAACTCAGCAACAAAACCCAATTAATACACAATATTTTCAACCAATTCAGCAAAAAAACCCAATGATCACACACTCGTATCAACCGACGCAAATGCAAAATGAAATACCACTCCCATATTATCTTCAACAACACGAAATAACAAGAAATCAACTTTCAAATTTTTCTCAAATGCCAAATGCAGCAGAATCATTACAAATGACAATGAATCCATACCTTATGGGTGGATCATCAATAACATCAAATAAACCTTTAATGGTATTCACAGGAACAGACCCTGAATATTCTGTAGAAGACTATTTAAATGCAGTAACAGCAAATTTGATTTTAAATATAGGACCTGAACCAATTAATACGCCACTACATCAAAACTGGATACATCGACGCACAGCGTTGATTCAAACAACTTTAGACGGCGCAGCCCAAAAATGGTTTTCAGTATTACCTATAGAAATAAAATCAAATTGGAAGAGATTTACACAAGAATTTTCAAAAATGTTTGACTCCGAAAGAAACAAACAACAACAAAGAGTTTTATGTAATGAAATTCGCAGATTACCAAATGAAACCATCAAACAATTAGCAGTACGCATCGAAACACTAGTTCGAAAAGCATATTCATTAAATACACACGACTATAAAAACACGAAAATGACAGAAATCTTAATGATGACCTTAACACCTCAATTAAGAAAAATAGCGATAAAAAAGAGAGCATCCCATCCCTCCTCAATTCGAGAGCCCGATTTAGATTTTCGAAAACTAGTAGACAAACTAGAACAAGCAGAAATCACAATGAAACTCGAAGAAACAGAAAATCTGAAATTACAATATGTTAACCGAATCGAAACAAATACCACAAGTATCAACAATATACAGGAATCAGATACAGACCTCGTTGAAAAAATCACTGAAATACTCAATATTTACGAAAAACACCCAAACTTTAAAGGCAAACCATCTTTCAAAAAATGGTGTAATTATTGCCGACGATACGGACATAGTATTTCTGAATGTAGACAAAAACAGCAAGACAATCAAAATAAACCTCAAAAATATAAAGAACCAAATAAATCATTCTATCAATACATGAAAAAAGATCAAAATCTACCGAACAAAAATGTATACAGCAACAACAGTTCAGGAAAACCACTACCGAGCAATACCAACTACACGAGAAAACAATCACCACATAACTCAAGTTATAGAGGAAGATCACCAGAACGAAGAGATACACAAAATTCGTCACAAAATCATTACAATAGACCAAATAGTCGAAATAACTACTCCAGATCAAATTCAAATACAACACGATTTGTTTCTAGATCTAATTCCCAATCAAGAAATAATTACTATCCACACAATCAATCACGAAATTCATCATACAATAGAAATAGAAACTATTCCAATAATCGGAATAGAAGTTATTCAAACAACCGAAACCAGAATTACCCGAACAATCGATCAAGGAATAACTCATATAATAGATCAAACTATAACAGACCAAACAATAATTACCAAAACAGATCACGAAATAATTCACAAAATCGACATTCAAGGTATAATAATCGTTATAGAAATTATTCCCAATCACCACACAGGAATAATAACCATTATAATAATTCTAACAATCGCCACAGAAGTAGTACACCTAAACATCAAAGAAATATTAATCAAGTACAATCAAACCCAGAAACAACATCAGACCCTCCAGGTATTGATGACACAGGAAATAACGAACTACAACTGAATCAAATAAACTGTGAATCATCAGAATCAGAAAGTGATACAGAAAACAATATCTCCATAAATATGATAGCAGTTGAAAATGATTACGAACCTATTATATATGAACAACCTTTTTCATCACATATATATGAAAATCAATTAGAACTCCTTCACAATTATTATATTGAACCCATCCATTCTACACAAACAACACAAGAAACAAACGAAATTAACACTACAAATAAATCCAATGAAAATGACAAAACAAAATGCTTAAATACAAATCACATCTATCAAAACATACAAAAAGAACAACCCAAAGAAAAAATTTGGACAATACCATTTCTTTTAGAAAGTCCAAGAAGCAAAGAATTTCAACCACCAGATCTTGAAATTGATTTTTTAATTGATTCAGGAGCAGAATCAAATATAATAAACATTCCCACATGGAATGAAATAAAAACCTTACACCCAAAGCTAACACCTCTTGAAACCTCCAGTAAACTAGCAACAGCACAAGGATCAACATTGGTAAACTATGGAAAAATTCAATTATTTCTTCTCCCCACAAGAACAATGGAGCAAAATAAAATTTTAACTAAACCATTTAAACAAATATTCCATATCACTGATATTAAACACAACATCATTGGAATACCATTTATCTCTAAATATATACCAACAAACAACATATTAAACAGTAAAATACTAATCAAAGATAAATACACAAAAACAAAAGACACATCCCTAACATTTTTTCAAAGATTAAACAAACAACCACCATTCTTTTCAAAATTTTATCCAATATATAACCAACAAAGAAAACACCTGAAACCACTATCAGGAAACATATATAATTTTTCAATAACACAAGTTCACCAATATGATAAAAAACAAAATAAACAACAACTCTATATGTCAGACCTTGAATTCAAACCTATCCATAAGTTTTTCAAAATCACAATCTCATCCATAAAATATTTGAAAAACTCGAATTCAGATATTATTTCTCTACATGTATACAACAATACACCCTATCAAGTAACATTACCTTTAGGACTTTTAGGCTATTGCGAAACCAACGCTACAATATCACCAATACACGAAAAAGCATATCGCGTAAATAATATACTCCAATTATTAGATATTTGTCAATCCACAATTCTTAATGAAGAATTATCCATAAATAATATAATAAGTAACGAAAAAAGAAATACGGATTATTTCACAAAAACCCCATATTTCAAACCGACATTCAACATAAATAACTACACAGAGAATCAACAGAAATTTTTAACAATGTTTAATTTCCAACATTCACAAATAACACAAGACGAATTTGAAAAATTAGCCAAACAGCTAATTAAATATTCATCAGTCTATGCAACATCCAAATTTGATGTTGGCAAAATCAGCTCATCACTACATCTCCCATTAAAACCAGACGCAGTTTTCAAAAAACAAAGAGCAAGTAAAGTACCAATTCACTTACACGATAAAGTGAACAGATTACTCGACATTTTAGAACAATACAACATTATATCACCAGTAAATAAAGAAGAACAACCAAAAGGTAACACATTTATCAACCCTGTTATCATTCTAGCCAAAGGAGAATCATTAAAAATCGTTCTCGACGATAGATACCTCAACTCACTCATAGATGAATCAAAGTGTAATTGGCCTATTGAACCAATACAAGTTATTTTAACAAAAATAAACGGAAAATACTTTACAACCGCAGATATGAATAGTGCATACAATCAAATGCCATTAGATGAACAATCGCGACGTTTAACACAATTTGTTATTGGAAACCAACAGTATGAATTCAACCGCTTATTCTATGGAATATCCATAGGACCAGCAGCATTTTCAGCTTTTATGAGCAAAATTTTTCGACCACTAATACTCAAGAAAAAAGCAATCACCTATTTAGACGATGTTTTTATGCAATCACAGACTAAAGAAGAAATGTTCAATGTTTTAGAACAATATCACCAAATACTTCAGAACGAAAATCTGAAGGCCGCCCCCGATAAATCACACTTCTTTTTAACACGAGTAAAATTCTTAGGACATAACATAGAAAGAAAAACAATCACTCCATTAAAATCACGCATTGACGCTATTCAGAAACTCCAACCACCAACAAACAAAAAGAAAATCCAAGAATTCCTTGGAATGTTAAATTTTTTAAGTAAATATGTCTATAAAATGCAATTATACCTAAGACCATTTTATAATATATTTAGACAACAAAATAATTTTGAATGGAATACAGAACATCAAGCACGATTTGAAGAAATTAAAAAAATTCTAACTGAACAAATTTCGAACACAATTCCAGATCCAAATCAACCATTCTACGCAATGTGCGATGCTTCGAACTTTGGCATCGGCGCAGCGTTATTACAATCACATAATGGTACAAACAAAATGAACCTTATATCAGCAAATTCTCGTTTATTCACTCAAGCAGAGCTAAGACTCTCAACCCTAATGAGCCATAATCTATACACTTACGGAATATGAATTTCTGATACTTGGATCAAAACATTCAACAGTTCTATTCACAGATCACAAACCAATCATTTTTCTCTTCACACAAAAATCCAACCCAAATCACCGAGTTTACAAATTTCAATTAATTCTAATGAAATTTCCAAACTTACATATAGTTTGGACAGCAGGAAAAAATCTTTGCATTACCAGACACATTAAGTCGAAATACGCCACCTGAATTACTTACACGTAAAACTACAGTAGAAATACCCAAAAATATAAAATTCTACCTTGCAGAAAACGAAA
The DNA here is from genome assembly GCF_963678635.1 of Symsagittifera roscoffensis. Lineage (NCBI taxonomy): Eukaryota > Metazoa > Xenacoelomorpha > Acoela > Convolutidae > Symsagittifera > Symsagittifera roscoffensis. The sequence goes on from NC_087062.1 coordinate 63,020,496, forward strand.
CATCACCCCGACTAGAATGCAAATATGCAGTAAAAACTGACGTTGAACAATCACAGATAAATAATCTACAACACTTTCCACTTTATTTAGATTGTCAAAATAACCACTACGAAGTTGATCTACTTGGAACATCAACTTTTAAACCAATTCCATACTCACAATGGATAAAAAATAACACCCAACAAAAAAGAGTAAAACAACACTCGCATAAAAAAGACCTTTTTCCATTAATTGAAAAAGAAAACCTAACTGATAAAATAAATTTATCAGGACCACAAACAAACTATTCAAAATACACAATAAATCAAGTATTTGACCTCCATGACCCACTTGATACAATTCCTTTATCTAAATTAGAAATTGCAAACATTTTTCTCCCCCCAACAGAAACAATTACAATTTCAACATTGAAACAATACCAAAATCTTGACCCAGTAATTAGACAACTAAAATCATGGCACAAATATAAAACTAAACCCGTCAAGGCAGATACAACTGTTTTAGGAAATGAAACACTCCTCCGATATTTTCGAAAATTCAATAATACAACAATTAACGAAAACACAGACCTTCTAGAATACAAATTAAATGAATCTACAGTTCCCTGTCTCCCTTTAAGTATGATTCTTATAGCTTTTAATATTTCACATACACAAAATATTAAAGGACACTCTGGATCAGAGAAAACATAAAAGTACTATGCAATGATTGTATAGTATGTCAACTAAATAAACCTTATCCAAATCAAAAACAAATAGCACAAAAACAAGACTTTAAAGGATAAAGTTTGTACTTTAACCACCGTATCTCCTTTGATACAAAAGGACCAATTTCACCCTCATCCGAAGGAAACTCCTACATTATGGTAATTGTTGACGCGTTTACACATTATGTAGCACTTAACCCAGTACCACAATGTAACGCTTATTACGCTTACACAACACTCTATGAACACTGGATAGCTAAATTCGGACTACCAGAAATTTTAGTTACAGATAACGGTACAGAATTCATAAATAATGAAATTATCACACTATGTCATCTATATAACATCAAACACAAACCACGTACATCTCACGCACCTTGGACAAACGGCTTAGTCGAAGGTATGAACCGTTCACTACAAGAATATCTTAGATGTATCATCAATGGAAATGATACAAGATATACTGAATGGTCAGCAGATGTAAAATTATTTCCCCTAGCATATAATTCACAAATCACGACAACTCTAGGAATGTCACCATATGAAATGGTTTTTAACCAAAAGCCACGCAAACCAATAATGTTTACAGCAAACTCTCATAAAAACGCACAAGGTTATTGTCAACCAAATAAAGACTCAATTTGTTATAACCTACCTTTACATACACACGATGAAGATCATTTTCATCACCCACAAATTCTTAAATTAGCCTCCGGTACACACACCGAATGGATTTTAAACAGAGTTAAAAAACACAATGAAATTTACCAAAAAGTAACAAAAAAGTTGTTACAAAGGCAAAACATTAATGAACAAATAAATTCACGCTTTACACCAGCCTCCGATTTAAAAAATGGAACATTTGTTTTAATACCCAATTTTCATACTCAAAAATGAATTTCTAAAAAATTACAACCCCTTCGTAAAGGACCATACCAAATAATTGCAAAACCCACTGATGTCACATATAAAATCACCGACTCAGACAAAAAAGAAATCGTTCAACACCGAAATAACCTATTACCTTTTTATCCAAAAGAATACGCACTCCGCGAACTAACTCAATTATTATCTTTTACAGGTTTAAAAGTTATTCAAAATAACCCACATACGGAAAATACAACAAAGGAACAAAAAGATTTTCACCTCAAAAACCAAATAACAAAATCAACCACCACAAAAAACAATACAAAAAATCTAGATCAAAATACATCTCAAAAAGAAAGAAAAAATAGAAAAATGACAGAACAAATAATACACCAAGAACAAATCGACAAATCAGAACATAGAGAGTCTTCACGACTTAGAAATCAACCACGTAAAAATTATAAATTATTCATCCCACAATCTAAAATATTAAAGAAAGTCGAATTTCAAAAACAACTTTAATTTTGTATTTCACAATCTTAGACCTTTGAAACATTTTGAATTTTCATTTTTCAAAATAACATGCTGACAAACACGCAGCGATTCTAGTTCATAATTAGCCAATGGGATTCATCCAATCCGTCACCTTCTCTAACTCTAACACAGATCAACTAGACGAACGATATTAAACTCCAGGCATATCTATAACTATAACTTTGCGACCTCCAGGTCAAAAATAAGCAAACCACTCCAACTTGACAAATAAAATAAATATCACCATAATATCATAACCCTCCCTTATCTAATAAACCAAAGATCAACAATATTTCCCCAACTCAGCCCTCAAATACCCCCCAAACAAATATATTAAATTAGCCTAAAGTAAAAGAACGACCATTTTGAATTAGCCTAAAGTATAAGAATCTCGAAATACCCCAGATCATTTGACAAATGAAAATAAAGACAAAGAAGACCTCCCGATCACCATAAAAATTGCCCCCAACAATTTTTCACAAAACTCAGCCCACTTGTCAAAAAACCAATAAATAATCCGACCACACTTGAAAATTGCCCCAAACAACAAAAAGTATTCAATCAAGAAGTCATTTCGTAAATGCTCTTCTCTCAATCAGTCACTATAATTATCACAAACCTCAAACAATTTTTTACGATACTTAAAACTTTTATAATATTTCTTTTTGATATCTTTGAATCTTTTGTAATAATCTTAATCATTTTTTGCAATATTTTTTAAATTTTCTATTCCCTATTTGAACTATACCTCCAACTTTCAAAAGCTATTGACTATATCCACAGGTACGATTCACAAAACTTATCTAAATGATCCGAACCATTTTTAGTAGAACCGATATTTTTTTACTATTTGTAATTTTTATAACATTTCTATCATCCCTCATCTTGACAATATGCAAATGTATAAAAAAAGCAATCATCACATTCGCCCTAGCAACAATTCTCCTAATTCTTTTTTTAGAAGAATACTATAATAAACATAAACTTTTTCACTAAAAGATTAGACCAAAAAAGCTATCAAAAATTGCTACCCAACAGTCACAAAGTCAGTCTTCACCGACATCATCCCAAGAAAACCCGACACCACCTTCAACTACCCAAAACCCCCAAACATCTACACGAATTTCTTTTCAAGATAACCCATATACCTTTGAAGAACGACACGCTCGCTTATCAGAACCACTAGAACCAGTTCAACGACAAGCACCTCTAAGCGAACCAACATATAACTTATACCCAACACTACCACAAGAATTAAGTAGAATAAGAAACCCTAGTCAAAACCAAAATACAGTCGAAATAAATAGACAAATTATACATCCTCGACGAAACAGAAATTTTCAAACTCCCCGAGTTCATTTTGATATACCTCAATCCCCGTCACAAAATACACCTGAAAACCCCATTGGTATATTACCAGAAACCCCTACGCTTCTTTCACAACGTAGCACCTCAAGCCTACCCTCAGATTACTTAGGTTCAACACCAACATCTGAACAAATACGTGAAAATCCCTTCAATCCCCCAAACCAAGCATCACGACTACCATATTGGACAACACATTCATTCACACAAGGTGAACGAAATTTAGTAAATGATCCAATAGATATTTCTACGGATACAACAACATCCTCATCACTACCAGAAACATTATCACTACCATCAACACCATCAATAAGCCAGATTTCACCACCACCTTTTAACTTAAATTTCCCAAATAACCTCGACGCTAGATATCGAGAACAATCATCAACAAATATTCCTTTAAGACTAGACTGGAATACATTCACAGCACCTCCACCATTATTTGGACAACACCTAGAAAGTAACCGACTCCACAATTGGGCACTAAATAGACTACAATATAGACAAGACATTCACGAAGACATTCGTGCTCATAACATCCAAATACTCCAACAGAATAGTCTACAATTAAAATTTGAAATCACGGTTAAATTAAACAACATTACTCAACATCCCTATCCATTAAATCCACCAAATATAACAGCTCAATCCCTACCACCACCATTTATAACAACTGAAGTAATATACAAATACGACAGATATACCAAAAAGACAATTGGTTACATCTTATTTTATAACCCATACTCAGGATTGTCATACACATGTATATTCTAAAAATTTTAATTTTTCTCCAACTCCTTTTTCTAATAACCTCAAATGAAAACATAAACCCTTCCCCCCGCACAGGACCCCAAGATTTATTAGTAACACATTACGATTGTGAAGAAAACGAACAAAAAACACTACACAAATATGCAATAAATCAAGTATCACAATGCGAAACAGAACCACAAGCCATAGAAACTACAAATGTAATCGCAACACTTTACTCAAAAGCCCGAGCAACAACAGTTATAGGATATAAATTCACAGCAACATTTTCTGAAAAGAAAGTACATTGTTCACAAGTTTCAAATGGAAATAAAAACTGAATCAAATGAATCATTCTACCAGAGTAATATAGAACGACTTTTACATCTCAATCCCGAAGATTGTAAAAAAACGAGTTACTCAGACTAAATATCACAAGAAATAAAAACACAGATAGAAAACTAGTATATTTCCAAGTTTTTGCAGATTCTGTACATCAAGCAGAACTTGAAAGATATCAAGGACATGTAAAATTAGATGAAAAATACCCATACAACGGCGCACACGGAAGATTAACTTATGATATACACGATAAACACTGGATACCACACATTGGTATAAATGACCCATCAAACTGCAAAGCAGACACAAAAAATAAAGGATATCAAGAAATCATGTTTTTTGATTGGAAAATACAACTCGAAAAAACACAACTCACACGCGATTTATCAGACAACACAATGATCTATCAAGGAATTCGATTACCTTGTAAAAACGATCAAGGATATTGTGACCCTACAACACGAACACAAGCAACAATTGTTTGGTTCCCCGAAGACACATGTACAACATTTCAAGTAGCAAAAATACACGCTCGTATGATAAAATTTCACGAAAAATATTTTATACAATCAATTCCATATGAACAAGTCCATCCATCACGAAAACTAAGTTCTAATTTTAGAAACATAGACAATATAGAAAATAAATTGACACGTTTTCAAATATATCAAGAAACAGAACTTGCATGTAAATACAGAAATCCACTTCACAAAGCACAATACTCCGAGATATTAGTTGAATACGAAAAAGGGTTCGACATGACCACTGGAAAAGTAAAAATTGACCCATATGCAACAGGTCATCCTCTAAACGAAGGAACATCATATATACCAGTTCATTTTCAAAAAAATACAGGTCAACCTGGTGGACATTTAAAGCCCCAAGACGATCAAAGTACACGTTTACAAGAACTATCACTAATGAATAGTACATATTTCGGTAATATCCACTATGATATTTATTTAGATATGAAACTAGATTACACGATTAGCCGAATTTTTCAAGAAATGTCACTCTCCGAATTAGAAACACTACACCAACTATGCGAATTAGAAAGAACACAAATATTACAATCACTTGCACTAGCAGTATTAAAAATACCCTACGCAGGATATTTACTATCAGGAAATAGATCAAATTTTTTAGACTACGAAGGAAACATTTTATGGTTTTATACTTGTACCAAAAAAGTATCACCACTATACGTTTTTGAAGACAAACGATGCTATAAAAGAATCCCTATCTTTTATAAGAATAAAGTACATTTCGTTGACACACTTTCAAGAAGAACCTATTTCTGGGATACCGCAGTCCCATGTGGATCAGAAAATAGCCACAATGTAGTACAACTAAACCCTGATGAAGATAAATATTACCTTCTTACCCCATATCCCACATTAATGCAATCACTCAAAAAATTTTCACCAGAAAGCATTCGCGCTATCGCTCAAAACCCAAATATAGACTTACAATCAATAGGAATATACTCAAAATCAGATATTCAACATCACATTAGATCACAACAATTCCAAGAATTATTAACACAAATGGACACAATACAAAGACAATCAATTGACCAAAACTTACGCAAACTTGCCGAAACCGCAGGATTTGCAGACATCTATACGCAAGACTATAGCGGATATTTTAAAGACATTAAAGATTATATATATCTAAACGGTGAAAAATACCGTCCCCAAGATATATCACCTATCAATATTTTTAGCTTTGTTACACTAAAAAATGAAATTCTCGATTTTCTAGGATGGCCCTACTACATCTTAGAAAAATTGACTATTTTATACGCAATGTTTAACTTTATTGGATTTCTTTTTTCACTTTTAAAAGGAATCTATAACACATGTGCTATACACACACAAGTCAATAGACAAGCAAGTGTAGCACGCATACTATTTGCAGGATTTTTTGGAATTTTTTCTACATCAATAAACAAAATTCTTTTAGATGCACAAATAAAAGAATACAACACAAAAATAGCAACAAGACAGAACACATACGACGAAGAACATAACAATGTAGACACAACGCCAACAGCACCACAGTTACCACCCCTACCACATAACCATCCATTATCCCTAGTCCCACGTAATTTTCGAAACTTAGCAATAACAAATAATCCAAATTTTAGACAAACCATATCACAAACACCCATCCAACATATAATGACACACCACTCACAAGATGAAAATACCTATGAACAAATTATAGAACAACCCCATACCACCGCTTTTCAGTCTCAAAATAATAATTTTTTTAGCCCACGATGAGCCGACAACTTGGATCCCTACACCGTTCAAATTCCCATCCAACCAACCTCACTACTCCAATTACAATAATACCACTTTTTGCTTTCCCGCCACCCGATTTCCCAACCAGTAATGTAACATCAGGCAAGAATTCCGATACTAATTCACACATCTCAGTTTTATACTCCACCTCACAACTCAATAACCCGAATATTGAAACCCCCGATGAATTTGCCGACTCTGAACTATCTCCATCCAATAATTTTCACACCAACCCCTCAATTTTTTCCCAACCCCCTTTTCAACCAATGCTACCAAATAACCCTGTCCCCACCAATTCTACACCCTCTTATGCTTCCCAAGTCACTCCAACCTATTCTTCATATCATTCAGACCGATCATCCAATTCTCCAGATACCCCCCAAATCTCCCCAGAACTAGATAATTTTATTACATTACAACAACAACCCTACCACCTTGACACCCCCACCATAAACCAAATTTCATCCACAATAGATTCATCCAACCCTCCTACCCCTACACCCTCTTCAATTTCTACCGAATCATTAGCACCATCATCCACATCTACTGAATCTTCACTCAGCACTAATAGAGCTTACCGCACTTTTAAAAGAAAGTTACCCAACCATCCTTTCCCAGCAAAACCAGGAACAGCCCGTGAATATATAAATCACCCAACTCACACTAATACAAAAGAATTTTTAGCTATCACCTTACCCTCATTTCCACAATACACCTTAAACACCCCTCACGACACTAACGAAACACGTAACTTTGTAGACGAACACGTTTTAATGCCTACCCTTCCTTGGACCTCATATTATCATTTTACTAATCCCCTTTGCTTACCTTTATCTAACACTCACATCGATAAAGAAAGAAATAAGGACATGCTATATCGACTCACTACACCACTAACACCTAGACAATTTACTTACATCGGATATAAAAAATCACTAAAAACATACACTGCACCCCGAGCTAACGAATATACGCTAGAATATTACGATCATAACATCATCAGAACTAACCAAGATCAATTCTTAGACGACGACCGCTTCGCTAACCCACAAATCACAGAAACATTTTTCATTAAAACACCATATGTATTTACACTCAATATATTTGATCGCAAATTTGACCACATCATCTCAGAAGCACTAACAGACACGCAAGCCTACGAAAGTTTTAAAGAACGCTTCCAAATATTTTCACTAACCTTTCATTTCCTTGCACCACATGAAAGAGATCTGCACTGCTCACACGATACTATGTTGCGCACTAAACAAACTCACACATATACATACTATCGTTTTATTCAAAATCACTTCGACCTACACACTCCCTCTAGACAACCACACCACCGTTTTCAATTCATCAATTCCAAATACACCTCACCATTCTTTCTTAACTTCACATATTGCATTAAAGATACTAACCTTCATGGTATTCTTCGAAATTATGATCCCATAACCCAAATGTATATTTTTTGTCCCATCACCAAGACCTTCAACGCAGAAGAATCCCGACCCTTCCTTCTCCCACACGAATTTGTTCAACCTATAGAAATCCCCATTTTAGAATTCATCCACAACACTAAATTCAATCACAAATTATATAATCTAATCCAAAACACACCTTATGAGTTTGCAGTTGGCACTGAAGAACTAACCACCATTAAAGCACTTCAATTGCTTTGGCCACTGCTTCAAACTAAAAATATCATCCGCATCTTAGCTAAATTACTAACAACTTCAGATCTCATCCACGACATCTTCCCCCACGGTTTCTTCCCCGACGACTAACATGTAAATATGAATTATACATATTATTAACTAATTAAATTAAAATTAGAAACTAACTATTCTTTATTCATGTCTTCTTTAGAATTTTAGCCTTCATCCAACGATCATCTGAAAAATTCACAAAAGAAAATAAAAATTGAAAACTTCTTAAAACTGTTTAAAACTCTATTAATTTTTTGCACCAAACAATTAAATTAAAAAAATACCAATGCAGTAATTTAATTTATAAATTTTTTCCCAAATGCAGTAAATCTAATAATGATGAAAATTTGTAACTTAATTTTCCCCAACAACTAGCAGTAAATTTGCATTTCTATGTAATAAATTGATAAAACGAAAATGTAGTACTAACCTTTTGATATTTCCATTCATTCGCACAAAAATTCTATCCACACTCGCACAGCTCGCCCACGAAGAATTGTTTAAATAATGAATTTCAGTTTCAAGCTTTCACACTCAACAACTCTAACACACGATAACAAGTTTCAAACTTTCCTTTAACCCGGTTGGAAAGGAATTATATACTAAACAACACTAACCAACGCAGCTTACTAAACACCACAAATCATAGAATAACAGCATGACTAAGAAAAGGAAACCAACGGTACCCAAACCGGATTAACCCAGTTTAAAACTGGATAATTTATTCTTTTGAAGACTATTATAAAGTCTAAGAAAGAAATAATAAAACACAAAAAAGTCGAAAGACAAACCCATACCACAAACAATTTGATTTTTGAAAAAAGGACATAACCAACAAAACATAACAAAAACCAAAACAAACCCAACATAAAACGTTGTCACATAACAGGACCTCTCACAAAAACCGCATGCAATCATACTCCCACTCCTGGCCTAACCCACCAGAAGAGGACGTCCTGAGCATGCTCTATAGCCGGCCTAACCCACCGTGCTACATCCACGCTTTGTGACCACACTCCTATTTTTAATAAGAGCTACTCAAGGGTGAGTAACTCTTCAAAATAACCGAACTAAAACAAAAAGCTTTTGTGAAAACAACTAACCAAAATCATAATTAAAACACCAAACAAATAAAAATTTTATAAAATGTAAATTATACCTTGCAGTATATAGATCAGCATACAACACCAAAGACGAACATCCAAAGACAAGATGACCCCACTACACTCGAAAAAGAATGGCCAACCACAATCAATATGCCGCCCACAATCACAACTCAAAGGATTTAGAGTACGACTTGACTTCGCAGAAAAGGACTTCATTGAACTAGAACAATGACCACCTCGATGTTCAAGTATACGTACAGATCCGAGTAACCAGGCATCCCCTCCACGCACAATCTCCACGCCATTCCCAGACAAGGTCAAACACAAAAGAAGTTCTCTACATGAAACGGAAAAACCTGTCATAGCCAACCATTCTGAAATCAGATTTGAGTTTGTTGCGAAAACCCAGTCGTTGTCTTGAGAAGACACAACGATTGAATCTGGGACTTCTCTAATAAGAAAACCCAGAAGAAATAAGATGTTCGCCAAATACCAACTGTAAAACCCGGATGGGTGGAACCTGATCTAAACTACATTTTATGATTGGATAAATTAGATATTTTACCACTGTAAAGTATTTAATATTAACCAATCATGATCCATCTAACTAACAACCCACTTATTTGTAAGTGCTGAAATTACTTGTAATTTCAGCACCAGAGAGAGATTTGAATTTAACTTAGAAATTAGTTGACTCTCCAAGAAGACTTCAGCAGCCGCAATAAACCAGTATACACTAGATCTATTGAGCCTAGCAGAGACTAGTTAAACAACCTGAGACTAGATAATATAAGAGTAAGATTAGGATCGGTATTAGACTAAGAAGTTGCACGAATCTATCCGGCCGAAAATAAGATAGCGTGACGAGCAGACGGTGTACTCTATCCGAAATTACTCTATGAGTTATACACTTAGGTCCTAACTCAACAGGTTGAAAATAATCATTTTGCAAAAACTTTTATTAATTATTGAAAAAGTTTAGAGCTCCAGTATGTTGAGAAAAATGGAAACTATCTTGCCCTTCTTATTTTGAACACATTTTTAATATTATTATAGAAAATCTGTTGAACACCATCACTCAGTAAAAGAGAAAATAATCGATTATATTATAATTATAATCATATTCTTAGCAAAATTATATGATTTTTATTGTTTCGAAAAAAAGCAACATTATAATCAAATTTTAATTGATTGTAATCAATTATTTTTGAAATTTATGAAGACTGACAATGAAAATCCATTATAATCGATTATTTTCCCTTTTTACTGAGTACGGGCAAGTAAAGTTTATTGGATATAATAATATTCATCTTGGCAATATAGTATATTACAAATACGGGAACTAACAGATTCCAAGCTTTTGTCAATTTTCTGGTGTCGATAATAGATAAACAGGCTCTTTGAAAATCCAATTAAAATACGTCCAGGTAGAAAAACGGAAACAAAAACTTGTTGGCTGACGTGTTCAAAAACTGCTTTTTCAGTGGAAAAAAAATCAAAAATTTCATGAATCGTTCATTTCAAAACTACTAGCTACCTGGTTAATGAAAACTAAAAAAAAATACAAAAGTAAACTAATCCAAAGCTAAAACTATCCAAGCGTGGAAGTGTTTAATGACTTAATTGGAAACAAACGTCTGATAAAAACGGAAAACAAAACAAAGATAGAACAGATACAGACAATTAAAAAAATTGCAGATGGACTCATCCAGGGGGCGGATCTAAGTTTTTTTTTGAGGGGGGCGGGCTTTCGAAAACTTTTCGAAAATTTAGTCGACAATTTTTTTTTTAGGTCAACCAAATTGAGTTTCTGAGCATCTCAAGAATGTTATAAAGAGTGAATCCTAAATTATCACCAAAGCTAAAATTATTCAAGAATGGAAGTATTTAATAACTCAACTGAAAAAAAAACATCCCGCAAATACAGAAAAACACAAAACAAAAATAGAACAGATACGGATGATAGAACAAAATAGCATATATACTCATTTCAGTTTATTCAAGATTAAGTACAAGTTGGATGTTTAAGTTCACTTTTTTGTTTTATTTATTTTCTCTGATCTGTCAAAAAGCTTCACTGAAGCTTTGGGGCGCTACGGTAGTGATAATGCCTAAAACATATGATTGCTAGTTCCAATCGCACGTGCGCTGCAAGCTGCTGGGTGAGTTCTTGCAAGTAAGTCATATCATATTGAGTGCTGGTTATATTCGCTGGTTATTATCAATCTAAATAATTAACCTTCGGGTTAAACATCCGGGTTGGTTGACTAAAAGAACCGAGTTGGTTTTAAAAAAATTACTTTACAAAATAAATATTTCGACAGATTTTATAGGATTAGATATATGATTGAACTTTATAGGACTGGGAAGGCAACTAATACTGCTAATATCCCAGCAGGTGAACAGTCTCTTTTTGTTCCGACTTTCGAAGAAAGTGAGGAAAATATAGGCCCGGGGTGGTTTTTTATTCAAATCAATTTTTAAAAAGTTGACTGCGTATGGACATCGATTCGGAAAACATCTGATTGTCAAGCGAGTGTGCCGGCACTTGACTAAAGAGCAGCTTTGCTGCTGGAATAATACTTTGATAGCTTGTTTTATTACACGAATTAATTATGCGTGGCAAATTATTCGCATTCAAAATCGTTCCAAATTGAATTGAGGCAAGATAATTGGTCCTATTCATTCCAAAAACTACTCAAAATTTAACACTGATATTATTAGCTTAAATTTTGTCATTATTTTATACACCAAAAACTATTCGAGACCTGCTAATGGGAAGTCGGAACATTCAGAATTTTGCAATCTTATTACTATTGAGAGCATTAACAAAAGAGAACATTTTTACCAATGCATGAGGAAAAAAAATTTCGGCTGGTGAGTCTATAGATAACTTTCATACCAATTTCCGTAACTTCAATTGCAAAAAGGAGATAAAATAGAGATAGGTTATTGGAGGCAAAACTTATGATACTCCAGTTTATCTCAATCAAATTATGATCTTCTATTAACACTAACTTTCCCTAAGCTGTTTCGAAATTTCGAAAACAACTATTTTGAAAAAATAACCTGAAAATATAAGGCCAAATTCAAACCTCCGCAAATTTTGTTGACATACATTCCAATAAAATGGAAAAATTTTATCTCTGACTTCATAGTAATTGTGTTTCGTGAACCAAGTACGACTAATTTCCTTAAATTTTCCCCCAGATTACGTATCATTGCTTTATTTTTCCTTCAAATTTCCTTATAATTTCCCTCAAAGCACTTGTGATTGCTGCACTTAATTGAACTTAAGAAACAAAATGTAAAATAAAGAGACTATAAAGAGTGCGAGAAAAAATCTTCGTCATGTTTTGTTTGATATGTTACGATTTTAACTTGTTGTGCATATCCTTGTACCATAGTCTAAAACATTCATTTAAAAAGTTTGACTTCTTCTTGTTCAATTTTTGCAAATTAACAATCCATTGGCAAGAATTAAACAAATTTGCAATCTAATGAATATTTTTCAGATTTTACGCTGATGTTTGTATTTTCAGTGCTTTTTTTAGTTCTTGCAACTCAAAAAACCTAAAGATTATTTTCCCAAGTTGAAAAAAGTAACCAAAGGTAGATTCAAATTATTTATTGTCGAGTTTCAAAAATTCAAATTTCTTGATTGATGGTTAAGAAAGTTTAAAAATTGAACTGTTATATTGTTCGTAATGTTGTACCGCTAATTAATTGAACTATCATTTATTTTCTGCAGAAAAATCAAAAATTGCAAATTCATGATTGATGAAATGTTTATTTTATGTCATCCGAATTTTTACATAGTTCAAAAACTTTCATATTTCAGCAAAAATCTTGCAAAAAAAGGAGAAATATGCATTTCAAACTGCAAGTCAAAACATTGCGCAATCTATTTGAAGGACAGAAACGAATTCAAAAAGCACAAGTTGGTTTTTGGCATTGAATGAACCCATGTCGCCATGAACTCAAATTGAAATTTACTGAGCAGACGATGTTAATGATTTAAACAAAGGCGATCTCATAACATTTTCATCATCCAGAAATAGTGACAATAGAAAAGTCTTTGTTTTTTCACGCACAAAAAAAAATTTTTTAAATGTCGAATTTCAGGCTTTTACCCAAAACACTGTTGTTAAAGTATATACCCGGATTGTCTTGCAGAGAAAATCAGTACTGTTGCAGTATTGTTACAGTAAAATAAAACAGTACTGGTACAGAGATAAATCAGCACTGTAACAGCACTGAAAATTGCAACAACAGCACTAAAAAAAAAAAAAAACGGTCTGAAAAATCTCAAAAACAGCGCTAAAAAATTGCAAAGACAGCACTGAAATAATGAATTAAAAATATTTGCTTTTTTTCTACCAAAAATTACCAATTCCAGGCAAATTTAGTTGCTCAAGCCTTCTAATTATCAAAACTTATTTATTTTCTTTTAATTTCGCAAAACAAACTGCGTTTTTAGGCGGCTTTCAGCTAATTTTAGCTGTGGTGGGTGAAATAGGGACTCTTTCATCTTTTTTTGATTGTAACGACTCTAATAAAACTTTAAATTCAATTCAAAAATTGAAAAAATACAGTACTGTTCAAGGACAAAAAAGTGATATAAATACAACAGTATGGTAACAGTACTGTTCCAGTACTGCAACAGTTTTGTTTTCTTTTGTTTCAGTGGGTTTTTCCTGGAAAAGTACTGAAAAAAAACATATAACTATTTTTACTTTGAATTAGTACTGGCAGAACAATCTGGGTAAAAGATTTTAAAAGCATATGGCAATCAAAAAAACAATTGGTGAAAAATGCTCATTGTTTCTCAAAAATACACTGCATTTCAAAAAAACTCTTTCAAAAAGACTAAACTATCTGCGGAAGAGTTTGACCAACATTAAAAGTTAGATTTTTTTCTTTTCAGTTGCTGCATCACTCATAGCATATTAGTCAATGAAAAAAAAGCTACAAAAAAGTTAATGAAAACTTTTTAGCTTGGGATGACGATCAAACTAGTGTTTGTTTGATTACAAAGATTCTGATTTTAAGCGTTGTGTGGGTTTCTTTTTACGTATTTTTTTCCGGCTCAAATACTGCTTTTGAGCGATCAACTCGATGATGTTATTTTCAATTTGGTCATGATATAGATTTCAAAAAAAAAGTTTGAAAATTTTTCTTTGACTTGAGAAGAACTGTTCCGAGTATTTTGACTTAATTTCCAATTTCGAACTACACCCAGTTTGATTCATAGGCAAATATCAAATTGGAGCAGCTCGCAGGTTGTTTTTGAAAAAAAAAGCTGCTCGTAACAGGGAGAAACCCTGAATGTCTCGAACGCATTTAAAATTATATGGCCTAGTGTTTGCTTAAAAATCTGATGAAAATTTCACATTTCAAAAAAAAATTAGCAAAGGAAATTTTTCTGTGCTTTTAAATGTTACACCCCAAACACTATTTAAAGTGCAGAAAACATATTTGACTTATGCAAAAAATTCAATAGTCCACCATTCATGCCTTAGTTCAAAATGAAACTAATTCTGAGCGGAGTTAAATCTCCGCTTACGCGTTAAAATTGCGAAATAATTTGCGCGCTAAATATCCCATATCGGCCAAGTTGTCAGTCTTTAAAACCCTTAACTCCATAACTTTACAAATGATGATCACAAGTCAAAAATGGCTCGTTGAAAAGTCAAAAATTGTCAGGAGAAAAGAAATACCCGAGTAAAATTATTCCGTTCTTTTCGTCGAAAGTCGAAATAAACCTGCTCGTATCAAGTCGAAGTACTAAATGTTCCGACTTTAGTTTCCTTAGAGTAGCGAAAAATAAAATTTAGTTGCTCAAGCCTTCTAATTATCAAAACTTATTTATTTTCTTTTAATTTCGCAAAACAAACTGCGTTTTTAGGCGGCTTTCAGCTAATTTTAGCTGTGGTGGGTGAAATAGGGACTCTTTCATCTTTTTTTGATTGTAACGACTCTAATAAAACTTTAAATTCAATTCAAAAATTGAAAAAATACAGTACTGTTCAAGGACAAAAAAGTGATATAAATACAACAGTATGGTAACAGTACTGTTCCAGTACTGCAACAGTTTTGTTTTCTTTTGTTTCAGTGGGTTTTTCCTGGAAAAGTACTGAAAAAAAACATATAACTATTTTTACTTTGAATTAGTACTGGCAGAACAATCTGGGTAAAAGATTTTAAAAGCATATGGCAATCAAAAAAACAATTGGTGAAAAATGCTCATTGTTTCTCAAAAATACACTGCATTTCAAAAAAACTCTTTCAAAAAGACTAAACTATCTGCGGAAGAGTTTGACCAACATTAAAAGTTAGATTTTTTTCTTTTCAGTTGCTGCATCACTCATAGCATATTAGTCAATGAAAAAAAAGCTACAAAAAAGTTAATGAAAACTTTTTAGCTTGGGATGACGATCAAACTAGTGTTTGTTTGATTACAAAGATTCTGATTTTAAGCGTTGTGTGGGTTTCTTTTTACGTATTTTTTTCCGGCTCAAATACTGCTTTTGAGCGATCAACTCGATGATGTTATTTTCAATTTGGTCATGATATAGATTTCAAAAAAAAAGTTTGAAAATTTTTCTTTGACTTGAGAAGAACTGTTCCGAGTATTTTGACTTAATTTCCAATTTCGAACTACACCCAGTTTGATTCATAGGCAAATATCAAATTGGAGCAGCTCGCAGGTTGTTTTTGAAAAAAAAAGCTGCTCGTAACAGGGAGAAACCCTGAATGTCTCGAACGCATTTAAAATTATATGGCCTAGTGTTTGCTTAAAAATCTGATGAAAATTTCACATTTCAAAAAAAAATTAGCAAAGGAAATTTTTCTGTGCTTTTAAATGTTACACCCCAAACACTATTTAAAGTGCAGAAAACATATTTGACTTATGCAAAAAATTCAATAGTCCACCATTCATGCCTTAGTTCAAAATGAAACTAATTCTGAGCGGAGTTAAATCTCCGCTTACGCGTTAAAATTGCGAAATAATTTGCGCGCTAAATATCCCATATCGGCCAAGTTGTCAGTCTTTAAAACCCTTAACTCCATAACTTTACAAATGATGATCACAAGTCAAAAATGGCTCGTTGAAAAGTCAAAAATTGTCAGGAGAAAAGAAATACCCGAGTAAAATTATTCCGTTCTTTTCGTCGAAAGTCGAAATAAACCTGCTCGTATCAAGTCGAAGTACTAAATGTTCCGACTTTAGTTTCCTTAGAGTAGCGAAAAATAAAATTTAGTTGCTCAAGCCTTCTAATTATCAAAACTTATTTATTTTCTTTTAATTTCGCAAAACAAACTGCGTTTTTAGGCGGCTTTCAGCTAATTTTAGCTGTGGTGGGTGAAATAGGGACTCTTTCATCTTTTTTTGATTGTAACGACTCTAATAAAACTTTAAATTCAATTCAAAAATTGAAAAAATACAGTACTGTTCAAGGACAAAAAAGTGATATAAATACAACAGTATGGTAACAGTACTGTTCCAGTACTGCAACAGTTTTGTTTTCTTTTGTTTCAGTGGGTTTTTCCTGGAAAAGTACTGAAAAAAAACATATAACTATTTTTACTTTGAATTAGTACTGGCAGAACAATCTGGGTAAAAGATTTTAAAAGCATATGGCAATCAAAAAAACAATTGGTGAAAAATGCTCATTGTTTCTCAAAAATACACTGCATTTCAAAAAAACTCTTTCAAAAAGACTAAACTATCTGCGGAAGAGTTTGACCAACATTAAAAGTTAGATTTTTTTCTTTTCAGTTGCTGCATCACTCATAGCATATTAGTCAATGAAAAAAAAGCTACAAAAAAGTTAATGAAAACTTTTTAGCTTGGGATGACGATCAAACTAGTGTTTGTTTGATTACAAAGATTCTGATTTTAAGCGTTGTGTGGGTTTCTTTTTACGTATTTTTTTCCGGCTCAAATACTGCTTTTGAGCGATCAACTCGATGATGTTATTTTCAATTTGGTCATGATATAGATTTCAAAAAAAAAGTTTGAAAATTTTTCTTTGACTTGAGAAGAACTGTTCCGAGTATTTTGACTTAATTTCCAATTTCGAACTACACCCAGTTTGATTCATAGGCAAATATCAAATTGGAGCAGCTCGCAGGTTGTTTTTGAAAAAAAAAAGCTGCTCGTAACAGGGAGAAACCCTGAATGTCTCGAACGCATTTAAAATTATATGTCCTAGTGTTTGCTTAAAAATCTGATGAAAATTTCACATTTCAAAAAAAAATTAGCAAAGGAAATTTTTCTGTGCTTTTAAATGTTACACCCCAAACACTATTTAAAGTGCAGAAAACATATTTGACTTATGCAAAAAATTCAATAGTCCACCATTCATGCCTTAGTTCAAAATGAAACTAATTCTGAGCGGAGTTAAATCTCCGCTTACGCGTTAAAATTGCGAAATAATTTGCGCGCTAAATATCCCATATCGGCCAAGTTGTCAGTCTTTAAAACCCTTAACTCCATAACTTTACAAATGATGATCACAAGTCAAAAATGGCTCGTTGAAAAGTCAAAAATTGTCAGGAGAAAAGAAATACCCGAGTAAAATTATTCCGTTCTTTTCGTCGAAAGTCGAAATAAACCTGCTCGTATCAAGTCGAAGTACTAAATGTTCCGACTTTAGTTTCCTTAGAGTAGCGAAAAATAAAATTGTTGATGAAATTCCCTCCCCCCCCCCCCCCCCCCAACACGCTATGTAAAATACAAAATTGTAAATTTTGCATCAAGGAATGTATTAAATAGACTAAAGAGCATGCGTCAATCCATTTTGAACTGTTTCTAGGACGAATTAAATCTCCTGTTACCTGTTAATAGCACGAAATGTATCGAGCGACAAATGTCCCAAATTAGCCGATTGATAATTTTCAAAGCCCCCAAATTGATCACAGGCGAAATAATTTTCTAAATTTGAGCTATAAAATAAAAAGACCCAGTTGCTTTGTTTAGCGCTTTTAAAGTTTTGAGCCTACCCTAGTCGATCAACGAATGTTATCTTGAAAGATCTTGTAAGATTTCTGCAAATGAGGGTTATCTTGTAAGATCTTGTAAGATGGAGGTTATCTAGTAAGATTTTACAAGAGTGAGAATATTTTGCAACAATCTTGAAAGATTTTTGCAAGTTCTTGCAAGATAACTAACCATGAAAAGTTTCCACAAGAAAAATATTCTCAGCGCCAGAAAAAGACCGTGGAGATCCAATTTGACTACGGTAAAATAATTCTGATTTTAGGTTTGGATTAAAATTTAAGGACAAACAATTTTTGAAAATGTTAAGTTATATGCTCATTTTTCAGCTTTCGTAATATAAAAAGTATCAGGTGGTGGTTATAATTGATGCAATTCAGTTCACGATTTCCAAAAATTTTATTTTATTTTATTGGAACAATTCATTTAGTTTGGCAAATTTAGCGATTAAAAATCAGCTTTTCTTATTTTTTGTGAAAACTTTGACCAATAGAGTCAATTAAATTGAGATATTTTGAATGTTTTGTTTAATAATTACGATAAAAAAATACGTTTATTGTATTGTGCGGTTAAAATTTACTTTTTTAATTTGTTTAAGTAATTAAATGTTACTACTGCGCTTTGAATGTTAGTTCCTACACGAACGCTAGAGGGTTATTTTCGCACGTAAAGCTGTTTATCCCAAAAAAAATCAACTCTTTGAAAATCTTGCCTGAAAAAAATTTTTCTTTTAAGGAGGTTATATTGCAAGAATCTTACAATATCTTTTAAAGATCTTGCAAGATAACCCCCTTTGATTGATAGGGGAGGGTTGCTTTTGAGCGATTGCTTATAGAGTAAACTAGGCGAAGAGCAGTGGCAGCGAAAACGAAAACTTCACTCGAAATTTTATTTTGCTTTGGTTTTTTTTGCAATTAATATATTGCAGTTACTGTACAAGTTTATTCACGTATTTTTGTTTTATTTCTGCAGCCCAATTCAATCAAACCCAAAAGCCAAAGAAAACGACAGAAAAGTTTTTTAACACTATGTGCGACATTCTAACTAATAAAACACCGAAAAGTACGCTTCAACCAGAACATAAATTTATGCTGAGCCAAACACTCAGCCAAACGAAAATGAGTGTTAAAAAGACAGCAACCTCTGTTCTGCCCTAAAATTGTACTTGTTTAAAAACACTGAATGCGTGCACTATATTGCGTAACTGCCATACTCAATAAATTATCAGGTTATAATCCAACTTATTACTAGAAATTCGAGAACAGACCAAAAAGAAGCGCCGTAAAAAATTTGTACAGGAGTTAAGCAGTTTGTCGTAGTTTAATTGCGAATGAGGAAGAATAAGACAACGAGCACAGAATATCAATATTTTTTCTTTGATCCCGCTCAGTGTTCAATCAATCCTTGTTCCAGCAATCGTATTTCACTCCTGAAATATTATTAAAATTAGCTATAGCAACATGGCGACCAAATTAAGGGTTGTTTACAATAGTTTACACAATATTTTGTTCCCTCTATTTTTTTGAGCAATTTTCAGCATAATTTGCTCAGAAAAAAAATTATTCAAAATTTGACAAAAAAACTTTTATTTTGTCAATTTTGACATGATGTTCATAATTATTTTGTAGTTTTTGAACAAATTTACAAAAAAAAAATATTTTAAGAAAAAATGATCAATATATCCATAAAACAAAGACAACTTAAATTGCAAAAAACTTGTAAAATTTTTCGAGTACTTTTAAAGACTAACTTCGTCCTCTGCAGCAGCAGCAGCAGCAGCGGCGGCAGCAGCAGCCTCGTTGGCCTCCTCCAGGGCCTTGCCGCCTGCCTTGACCTTGAGAGCCTGCATCCTCAT
Source organism: Symsagittifera roscoffensis (assembly GCF_963678635.1). Lineage (NCBI taxonomy): Eukaryota > Metazoa > Xenacoelomorpha > Acoela > Convolutidae > Symsagittifera > Symsagittifera roscoffensis. Next base: position 63,041,040 of record NC_087062.1, read on the forward strand.
CCTCGCCTGTCGCTTCCTTCGCTCAATCTCCGCCTGGGCAGCTGACTTGTTCAAGTTCACTCCAGTACGCTTCAGGGGAGGCTTTACGCTGTAAATAAACTCAAAATAAAGTCAATTTTTAAAAATTTAGTCGTTCTTCAAAATATCAAGATCGGAGGTTGAATTGTAATTTGAAATGTCGGACATTTTTTATATTATCTTGAAAAAAAAGATTTTAACTGGATTTATCGGTCAAATTAGATCTTAAGTGGGGGAAAACGAAGCTAAAATCCACACCCCCAGTAAAAATTTAGTTTGACTCACTATTTGCCTGTTCCCTCCATGGCTTTTTGCTTGAGATCCATGATCTGAAAGAGTATACATCGCCTAATTATACTTACAATTTAGAACAATTCAGAATTAACTTTTTCATCGGAACTTATTTAGATCATTGACGGGCTTAATTCAAGTCATGTTGAGAGAAAACTATGATTAAGACACAATGGTTCAAGCACTTCGGTAATAACCGACGGCAAAAAAAAATACCTTTGAAATCAAAACGAATTCAATCATTTTTTTAAAAAATTTCCTTATTTAAGGTGCACAGTTAGTGCATTCTTAGTATCTTGAAGATGTTTTGATGAGTTTTCATTAAGTTTAATCCATCGTTAATGTGACATGTGGCACGCGACAGAGTATTCTTTATTAAGATGACAGTTTGTACCTTTTTGTCGTTCTCCTTTTGAGTGTACTCTAAGTCCCACTTCTCCGCCTCGGCCTTCTTGATCTGCTCAACAATCCATTCACAGTACTCCACGAGCTGTCCCTCGTCTAAAACAAAGCCACCGAACATGCACCATCATAGTACTTAATGGCTCACATCCCCTACCGAACTTTTCTCACAATTTCACGTCTGATCATACAATGGTCAGACACTAGCTGTTTTCCAGCTCTGTGCATGTCTGTTTCACATGTGATCACATGATATACCTGAGTCAGACATGACTATAATTTGAGTTTTGGCCTACGGAGTTTTTAAAAAGCATTTTTGATCTAGGTATGATCTTGTAATTTTAGGCATGATCATGTCTGGTCCAGGTATGATCATGTAAGGTCAGGTATGATCATGTCTGCTTCAGGCCTGTCCCAGGTATGATCAGGCCTGTCCCAGTTTTGTCAAATTTTTCAGTGACGCTATCTGTTAAGAAAATACTCTTATCCAACTATGAAAATTATCAAAATGTAAATCCACGGTCAATTATAAGCGTTGGGCTGGAGGATTTGATAATGTATAGAGCAAGATTTGATTTAAAAAACCTAAAATATAGCTGGTTTGATAAAATCATTGATAATCAAAATAATGCATACAAGTTAAGCATTAAAAATTGGTTCATACAAGACTCGAAATCGTTTGCATGAGAAATATAATAACAAACAAAAACAAGGATAGCCGGTTACTGTGAGCAAGTAGCACAGAATGTTCCGACCAGTCTTAAGAAATTACAAAAAAATATATATTGCTGCATTTTGTAAGCGGAATCCACTTCTTGATGTTTTTTTTATCGTCGTAGAGTCCAGAGACAAATGATTCAATTATTCTATTGCTGCAATACACTCTCAAGCAGCAAGATTTGCGGAATCCAGATTTTCAAAAAAAGTTTCGGAATTTTGTCCACCTTTTTTAGGTCGACCAAATTACTTTTCCGAGCTCTCCCAAAGAACTAAATAGTCCCTGTTTTGGCCAAAATGTCTGCGCCGCAGGCAAAACTTTGAAAAAAAACATGCCAAAAAGGCGTTTTTAGAAACTTTTTGGAAAATTTTTTTACAAAAATCGCGTTTTTTTGGCGCGCGCTCCCCCTTTAAAATAATTATATATTGATACCAAAAGTGCTTTTAGAAAAAATTTTAGGGTTCGTCAGCCAAAATTAGATATCTGAGAATAGTTCAAAGAGGGGACCCTATGGGTCGGTAAAGGGTCGAATGAATCCCTGAGGGGGAGGGGGCGTCCAACACCCCCCCCCCCTAAATCCGCCCTTGTGTGCATTCGAATGCGCAGTCGCGCAATCTGCATTTTGTAAGCAGAATCCGCTTTTGATAAAAAAAAATTAGAGGAACCCACTAACAAATGTGGATTTCGCTAAACAGTTTGGAGAACCCAGTAACAAACGAGGAACCTGCAACAACTTGCCAATATTGTTAGGGGTTATGCTAGCAAGTTCTTGCACGTTTAAAGGCTGATCTCCGGATTCAAGAGTCATATTGCGCCTTATGAAAACACAGTTTAGTTTCTTAATAAGTAGCAAAAAAACCACCAGGAAACTGCATGAAAAGTCAAAACATTGGGCTAGGAAGTTTTACAAGTTTTGATCCGACCTATCTCGGTTATGTAGCTAGACTCAGTTTGACTTTATGCTCCGACTTTCAGTTCGATATATACGATATGGCATCCAAAAATTATATCAATAAGAATCTGCGAAAATTTTATTTTATTTGTGCAGAGATTTTATTAGTAAATGAGCAATAACATTCATGTTATTGAGGAAGTTAAGACTGAATTGAATGTACTCACTCTTTCCTTGGGTCTTGAGTGGGGCCACTCTCTCGGACATGACCCTCCTCTTCTCAGCCTCCTCTCGCTCCTTCTCTCTCGCCAACTCCTCCTGCGCCTTCTTCATCAACAAGTTCTACACACACAACACAACACGCAATGAGTCACGTCATGAGTCACGCCATGGGAGCGAAGTTAGACTCAACACATAGAGACATTCTACCAATTATGCCATTGAATATATTGAAACATGCTTTTAAAAATGCAACAATATGTTATTATTTTGCTAATGACTAATGAGAACCCACGCTGAGTTTAACAGGAAAACTTTAAATTTCGTCAAATTATTTGGCAATTTTTTAAGGTTTACTTTTTATCAATGGTTTGGTTTGTCTTAGCTTGTTTCAAAAAAAAATAACTATCTACTAACTTGGCAAAAATTCAAAAGATATGTAGATTATCTACATATCTTTTGAATTTTTGCCAAGTTCAAATAAATGTTTAGTATTCGTCCATCCAATAAACAATCTGACAATATCTATTATCATTTAATAAATATAACTTAAAATTTTCATTCAATTGGATGCGATTAGCGAAAAGGTAAAATTAAAGCCTGACCTTGATGTTGGCCTTCCTGCCACCGCCGGACAGCAAGTGCTTGAAATCCTTCTTCTGAAAACAACATACGCAAACATAAATTTAAACATCATTAATTGTGATCACGATCAGGAAAAACCGACGGGCTTTACACGTATATTTACTTCCATCGATATTTACGGTCGTAATGTAGAAAGAAAGGTTGATAAATAGAATAGACTGCAAAAAAATGCGTTTTTTGCGCCTGGTTAAAGCCATTTGTTCTTGAAAAAGAACTAAGTTGCTTGTTTACTCTTCAAAAAATCGGTATGAGCTTTCTGATTTCGACTAGTATTTTTTTTTGCAAAAATGGGTTGGTTTTTATCGTTCAAGAAAAATTGGCCAAGTCTCTACACTATTGTATATGAAAGAAGCGAGGCTTGAAAAAAGTCGAATTTGTATCAAAAATTGACCTGAATCCACATATTAGCTGTTTTTTTTTTTACCTCAGACATGATGAAGTTTTTTTTGGTTCTGCTTTCAAGAATCTAATGATTAAATAAGGTCAACTGTAATCCACGAGTGTAATCAGTCACGCCGACAGTATCTACGTACTACTAGTGCAGGTTATTATAATACGTTATAAGTCTGGTGGCGTTTTAACTTATTGTTAAAATTAACTAAGGAGCCCAAATGCGACCAAAACAGACCAGAAGCTGAACGGAATGAAGGAAAGAATATCTATCACAGGCTCTCCCGATTTAAATACACGTAGGCTAGGATTACGACTACCGGGTTTTAAATTCCACGAAATTTCATTCTAACTATCTGGAAATTTCGATTCGTTCCTGATAGTAGTTATGGGTTTGCAGGTATCACGCCCGTGCATACTACCAAGTCTACTTTTGAAGACTTCTTAACTTCACAACTTGAGAATTGCAGCTTCAAAATAGTTTGCCCGATAGGCATTTACAATTTCTTCGCAAAAGTTCTGAAAATGGAACAAAATCAAACCCGTATTGAACAGGTTTCGAAAGGTACAAGTAATTTTCACATTTTAGTGTGCTAAATTTGGGCTCAAACTGCTGGAATTGAGATACGAGGTATTTTGCGAGGGAACTGATAAGAGAGTTTACCCAAAGCAAGAGCTCAAATTACATGTTTTAGGTGACCTTTTCTAGTGTTACCCTTTTAAACCACGTTTTAAGTTTTTAATATGGCGCCCATGGTTAGTTTGGACTCAGAGCTATATGTCAATTTCTAACTGTTCCTGACTTGAGAGAAGGCCCAGTTTACCGGGTGTCGCCGAAAGTTAGCTGATATTATACAAGGGTTTTGGTGTTCCCAATCTACCCAAAAACGTGTTCCATGTTTACAATGATAAGGGCTGCAATGGAATTGTTTGCATTTGCCACTGCGTTAATCAAATTTGCTTTCATATTTATTAAACATGATTCGCTTGGCGACAAGGGTTCGTATAGAATGGAAATAAAAAAAAACGAAAGCTGAGCTGCTTTCTTCAAGTATATCAAAAGACTATGATAAAACAATAGAACGAGCGCCTAGAGTCTGATTTCTGAAAATGGACATTTTAGACAAGTGATGGCACTTTTTATTAGATTTCTAACTATTTGTACTCTCCGAGCTAATTTGTTTTTACCGTAATTGACCTCAGTCGTCGTCAGTACATGAAATTTTTGATTAAAAAAACAAATAAAAGTTCTCTGTCTAACTTCTTTTTTTTAAAGTTCGGGAAAACAAGGACAAAATTAATTGAAAAAAAAAAAAAAAAAAAAAAAAAAACTGTTTCTGAGTTTTGATAGAAAGCTTATGAGTAACCTCACAATTGCACGAAAGTTACCAACGAGGGTAATATGTGAACGGTAGAGGTAAAAATTTCCTGAGAAGTTTCGCGCGGACCACCTATATAATCCCGGGTTGAACAAAAGTCAATATCATAGAACTTTTCTAACAAATTCCTGCAAAATTAGGCTCTAAGAATATTACATGATTGTTTTTTTTTCTTATGCAAAAGTTTTAGCATAGTTTAGTGGACGTTTTTTACAGATAGGGGAAATTTCCTAAGCTCATATAAAAACTTCTAAAGTAGGGGAACTTTTGGTAGGATGGTCAGTCCGGGATGGGATATCTTATATGAACAAAAAGTAAAAAAGAAAAAGCGCAAATATTGATCAAGCAACAAACAGATAATAAGCATAAAACTGAACTTTTGCAGAGCGTAGATGACATGCTACATTGGAGCTAAGTATTATTCAGATGCATCTGTACTTACAGGTTTATGCAGTGGCTAAACATTAATAAGAGAAATCAGTACTTATTGGTGCTGTAAGACATGCCAATGCTTCAGGTAGTTGACAAAGATTTTCTTCTATATAAACAAAAGTCAGAGGAAAAAAAGCTTTGTTTTTGACACAGCAAAAAACTTCTCTTTGAAAAATTGCTCAGTACACATTTACCTCATTTTTACTGATTTTGATCCTTTTTAGGAAACTATTCTACATCGGGCCTAGGAAGGTAGACGACAAGCAAAATAGACGACCGCAAAAAATGAGACAATAACTCTACCCGTGCCGAGAAAATTCTTTATTTCTGACCTGGAATACTTTATATCTGATCAAATTTTCTGGTCAGAAACTCTTTGTGAAATGTTTAAAGCAGGTATTTTCTAAAAACTCTTTTTTTCTCTTCTTATTTCTGATCAGAAAATAGGTAAGTCTAGGCTATTTCTAGCTTGAAAATGAGTCTTCTACTGGGGCTCGAACTCCTGATCAACCTTTTAAAAAGCAGTTATTTTAACCGCCAAACCTGATGTTCCAGAATAGGTTTAGCAATGTAATGCAAAGCAAAACTTGTTATAACAAGTGTTAATTTGCATTGCACTGTTACGGCTATTGTGTATACTCGAAGCATGTTTATCTCGTTGCGGTTGAGCAGCGAACTAATTTCTAGTTATTTTTTTTCTAGAAGTTGTTTTTTTTCTAATTTAAGAAAGAAATATATCATTTCTGTACAGAAAACAAAATATTTTGGCTAGGTAACCTATAAAACCTTTCTGTTTAGAAAAACAGACTTCACATGGTACGCGTAGTGAAATTAGACATAAAAACTGGGCCCACTAAACGTTCTGTTTAGAAGGAAGTTACCCAAACCAAAAATAGTATATGATCATAGAATCGATCAAAATTATTATAGTAAGGTAATTATGAAACATTGAATCGAAAAGAAAAAATAAATTTTTGATATGCATAAATCATACAACTGTGACATTAATAACCTGCCCGCACCATAATTTCTCGGGTAAAAATAGGTCATATTGAAAAAATCTTCCCAAAAATGTTACTTTTAATTAAGAATTACTTTTAATTAAGAAAAAAATTAATTACTTTTAATTAAGAAAAAAAAATAAATCATTTTCGAGACCATTATTTTGTATAATAATTCAACTAAATTCTATTTTTATCTCAACATAATCTAAGTATAAAAAGTTTTCGCACCGTAACATTGCAGTAAAATTTATTGTCTTCAACAAAAAAAAACGAAAACAAATCTATTGTCTTTGCGATAAAAACGAAATCAAATCTATTGTTTTTGCCATAAAATAGCAACAAAATCTATTGCTATCGCCATAAAATTGACTTAAAATACAAAAAATCTTTTACCCAAAAACAATGGATTATATCACCTTAAAAATGGAATATATTTTCATTCTAAGAACCATGCTGTTTGAAAACTCAAAACATTAGTTGAATTCGAACAAAATGTCAAAAATTAGGAAAGTAATAAAAAAACAAGTTTTAAGAACAAAAAAATGCAACAATTTTATTAAAATTGTCAACATAAACAAGATTTTAGTTTCAAAAAAATGCAAAAAAATCAAAAAAAATTTCAAAACAAACAAAACTTTGGGCAGAAAAATACACAAAATGGAAAATTTTCAAAATTAACAAGATTTTAGGCACAAAAATATGCATGATTAACAAACTTTTAAAAAACAATTTAACAAAAAAGCCATGAAAATCATCAATATGAACAAGATTCTGTGAACAAAAATATGCAGTAAAAATTGATTGAAAATAATCATTTTAAACAAGGTTTAAAGCCCGAAAAATGCAAAAAAAAATTGATGAAGTGGTCGAAATCAACAACATTTTGAGCACAAAAATAACAATGAATACATGAAATTTATCAACATTAACAAGATTTTGGCCATAAAAATAGGCAGAAAAAAATCACTATGATAAACAATAAGTTGGGTGGGGGCCATGATTAGTTAACTTAAAAACAAAAAAGCAGCAGCTTGCTCTAAATCAACCTGTAAACAAATTAGTGTGAAAAATCAATTTTTTTGGGATCAATTGAGCAACCCCCCCATTCTCGCTTGGGGGAATAAAGCTCAATAGGTACTTGAGACTTGTTTATAACCACTTGAAAATAGTTTGAATGATATGAAATCATTAAACAGATTCTGCAAAATTTCAATATTAAGGTGCTGCGGAGAACGAACAGTGTTTGATATTTAGATACAAGGCTAGATCATCAACCCTGGTAAGTCGCTTTCCTCGATGATGCAATGATTGCCTAGAGAAAAATTTGCAAAAAAAACTTTTTTATAAAATTCTTTTTTTTCTTTTTCAAAATTTTTTCGATACTCGAACTAAAATAAACTTCAGTCGCTCAATTGATTGCGTGCTACGAACACATCAACCATCTACTTGCGTTTGCTTGCGTCTTTTTGTAGCGTTTTACTGTTTTTGCTTGGGGGGAGATAGCTCAATTGGTCATAACGGGGGGGGATTGCTCAATTGATCCTTTTTTGAAAATTTCACGTCCTGGTAATATCTGAAAATTTCGAAGAGTAGCCAGCTTGAAAAATGACTTTTATCAACAAAAAGATTTTTTAAACTTATCTTAGGATATATATTTCAACTCCACCACTACGGTAAAACGTAAATCAAACAAATTTAGGAAGTTTTTTCTGTTGGGTTCCGTCATTATTCATACCTGCCGCTCATTCCACCCATTCAAATCAATTATATTAATTCGAGCTTCGACAGGAGTTTCTTCTTAGGGTTGTTACTTGGATGTTGGGAGGGTGCTTTGGGTTCGTACCGCAAGGTGTCTTTACAGGCGTCATTAGGCCTGGCCCATGAGTCACACATAAGGTTGGGTTGTTGTCTAGTGGTTTATTGCTGCTTTTCTTGCTCAAGCAATTGAATATTTAAAAAGATTGATGTCGTACGTTTTTGTGCAATTGATCAAGTTTTTGAAACACTACAATTGAAGTTATACAAGATTATAGTTCCAATATAATCGACATAAAATGTAAAGAGTACGGACTTTTCACCATGATATGATGGATTTTTTCACCAAATAATCTATTGTTTTTGGGTTTTTATAGTAATTATCTTTTTGACCAGAAAATTTTTTTACATGATAATCTTCGGTGCGGATGATTTGTGGTTGTGGACAACCAGTGTTTACTCAGTCAAAAGATAATTCAAGTGTGTTGTTATACCCACGGAAACGGTAAAGGTAGATGATCTATGTTGAGAGACATAAACGGTCAACAATAGGTTAAAACAAAAGAGAGAGTTTTGTTCAACTTGAATTCATTCAGCTGAAGTTATGTCTGATTCGAATCTGGCCTTTGAAAATATGAGAGAGACAGAGACTTTTAAATATCTGTTGAAAATAGCATTAGTTTTAATAAGAATTTAAATAGATCAGACAGTTATGTTAAGTACAGTTATGTAAATTGTCATTAAAAAGTATGGTCTTACGATCACATCAGGTTGAAGTTTTAATGTTTTAGTGCAAGTCCGTTATTATGGATAAACAACATATCCGTACGGATAACATTTTCACATTTTTGGATATGATGTTACATCATGCCGTTGTTTCCCCCATCTTTTTCCTCACCAATTATCGTGTTTGTTGTTTCTTTGGTGGAGCTCTTCGGTTTTGGTGGCGTCTCTTCTGGTTTGTCTGTAGTTTAAGAGCTAAGTGTATATCCTGAATCTTGCTTTTTCTCCGCTCGCTGTCGGGATGATTGGTGTTCACATTCTTTTTGGAATGTCATCGAGTTTTTAGTCGGTGAGATAGATTTAAGAATGTTCATTGCGGCGTCGAAGTTTTCGATGAATTTAGCGTCCGGGATTTTGTACCCGTTGTTGGTCGGTCAAGGATATACCTTGAGCTTGTTGCTCGTTGCGAAGAAGGTTGTGGCAGTTCGGGTGCTGTGGCTTTTCCGGCGTCGTACGTGTTGCTATCAAATTTTTGATGTGGCGAAGAAGTGGTTGTGGTCGGCTCTGCTCGGATTTTTTCAGGCGTGTTTTGGTTGCTATCGATTTCAATACATTCAATATCCGTCGATACATTCGATGATTCCTTTGCGTTATCTTAGTCTGATTGTTTTACGATTTGTATATCTTCAGATTTTCGTGGTATGTCGCTGAGGGTGATGTTTCCCAATGTAATGTTTCCCTATGAGGTTTCTAGATCGACTTGATTAATAGGAACCACGTTTCCAATTTTTTTTCCGCTAAGGTACTGCTGCGCGCTTTTGTTGACCGTCAGCACTCGGGTGCGATGATATCCTCTGGTGTTCTCTTCAAGTCGATTCTCTTAGCCGCCGGTTTCTGTGGTGACGATCTCCTGCCCCGTAGTTTGGATTCATCTGAGGATAGGGAGATTGAGGTATCGCAGTCAAATGGAGTAAGGGTGTTGTAAGTTCATGGGATATTTTCTGGTCTCCCGTGTAGTGTTGCCCTTCGCGTGTTCTTTTGCGATTTTTCCTCGGTTGATTTGTGATCTCCTTTATATTTCTGTTTGTTGTTTTGTGGTATTCTATTTTTTGACGTAAACGTTTTGAATACCCGTTGTGATCCTATTGCTTTGCGATTTAGCGATAGTCGAAACACTTCTTCGATAGTTTTGGGCGGTTGTCGTCTTGGACTTGCCGATGTTGTTTTTGCCCCTTCTGTTTGTTTGGTACTTGCGGGGTTGCTTTGGGTTTGTTTGTTTTCGTTTTCTCTGTTGTTTCTCCTACTTCTGAATAGTGTGGTTCAGCTCTTAATAAGCACTCATAAGCTGCTAGTTCTTTTAGTTGTGCCGGTCTACATTTTCCAAAAAATCTAGGATCCAGGACGAATGCGAGGATATCATGCCTAAATACCAGCGGTTGTTTGCCATCTTCTCGTATCAACGCAGTGTGTGATGAGTAGTTAATGATGTATCCGTTTTCGATCATGTTTAAATTATGCACCGAACATCCCGGGGTTTTTTGTTTTACGAGCTTTGTTTCCTTATTTTACAGCTACTTGTTCAATACATGTGCCCAGTTTGGGATCAATGGTGTGTTGTCGCCCTTTAAAACGATCTTTTACAAAGATTAATGAATTTTTTTTCCAATCTTCAATCCGTTTTTCCTGTGCGGTAAGCCAACGGATTGGTTTTCGCATTTTTAGTGTAGCGATGTCCGTTTTAGGAGTTTCCGCCAAAAATGCTTTTTTGACCTTAATCTTATAGTATGATTTTTTTTAAAAGAAGATGCGCAGCTATTGGAAATTTCTTCAGGAGCGTCCTGTCGAACTCCTCGTCACTGCTTGTGAGATTTACTATTTGATCGGGCCGACTTGAGTCTTGTTGTGTTGCCTTCTTTGCTTACCGCTATTATTCGATTGGTTGTCCTGGTCTAACGTTGACATGGTTGTTGGTTGCTCACCATTGGTGTGTACGTTGGCTCGGGTGAATACGTGTTTTCTTCATACACTAGGTCGGGTTCATCTTCGCTGTTGGATTCTCGATTCCACATAGCTTCTAGCGTAAGCACTGGTTTAACCAGCCTCTTTTCATCTAAACACCAAAATTTGGTGTTTTTCATGAGCGGTTAGACGCCTTAGGTGGAGTGAAAATTTTACTTAGAGGTGTATTGGGTTTACGCACATAGTGGGCTTCAAAGGGTGTATTTTTGATTCTGTCATGTGGTGTAATGCGCTATGTCTTGATTAGTTCAGCCACGTCGGATGCAAGTTTGTACGGTTGGTTATTTTTGTCGAGTTTCATGACAAGCAATCTAGTTTTTAGGGTTCTAATTAGTCTTTTGATCATGCCCATTGCACGATGGTCGTCAACTGGTGCTAATATTATTTTGATGTTTTTTTTTGCATTATGTCATGAATTTTTTTGCCCTTGTGCCTGGTCGCAACGAATGTTTCGTGGCACGCCGTGGCTTACAGTATGTGTTTCAATGAGTTTATCATGGTGTTGGCCTTATTATTAGCAACGACTTTGTCCGACGGGAAACGTGAGAAACGGTAGACCTTTACTAGAATATACACATCTTTGTTGTTTTCATCGGGTGACGGTCCTGCGAGATTCAACTGGATTTCTTCATTAGGTTCCATCACTGCATCCAGTGCGGTAAAATGATAATTAACTTAGATTATTCGAAGGTTCTTACCCTTTGTTCGGCGTTCTCGGCAGTTTTAGGCTGTTGCCACAGTTTTTCTGTGCAAATAAGGGTACCAGACATGTTCGGCCACCTCAAGCATACCACTCTGGCCTGGGTGTGTTAAGTGAAGCGAATCTTGTATGATATGTCGGAGCTGCTTTGTGATAACCACTCGTTCGTTGTAGAGTAAAATGTTGTCACTTACTGACAGTTCGTCCCTAACATTGTTGAAATATGGTTCGTAGCAGGCCTTTATGTTGTCCCATTTTTGTTGGCGGATCATGTTCAGCAGTGATTGGAGGTTCAGATCTCTTTTGGTAGCGGCTGCGATAAAGTCGATGTCCAGGAATTTACGAAAGCTCTTTCGGTAGATCGGGATATCTTCTTCCATCGTTATCATTTGGCATTCAGCGTCGATTAGATCTGGTTGTGATGTTTGGCATTAGTTTATCTGTTTTGTCATTTGTGACGCGCCTGAAGGTAAAATTTTACTACGACGGAATCAGTTGGTGGGAAACTTCCTTGGTTGAAAGATCCTTATGTGGGAGTGTTTGAAGCAGGCGAAGTTTGTGAGGGGAAAAGATAACGAGTATTGGGAGCCACAATGGTTTTCCCGAAAAAGACGTTTAAATGGCAGCAGTGTCATCCCCGTTTGCAGCTGCCTGTTCATGTTGTATTTTTGACAATTTTGAAAAATTTGTTGAATCGAATTTTTAAGAACTGGAAATTTCAAATGAAAGCAAATTTTGCAGCTTGATTTGAGGCATGGACTTTTCACAGCGAACACAGTTTGCGTTGCAATCGATTTTGAAGAAGCAACGTTTTTATTTCAGTCGAGTTTTTGTGTGCCTAAGAATCCGATTGGATTCGAGTTCATATTTATATTAGACATAGTGCTGTTTTGAATTTTGAGGCAAGATATGAGATCGTCGATAAGAGCTAAGTCAAAATGTTTACCTCATAAGAGCTAAGTCAAAAGTATGCCGGATGTTGGGGTTTTACGACCAGATGGCGTAAAATATAGTCATTCAAATCCATTTTGCTATCGGAAAGATGGTTGATGTCAAAGTCGAAGGGGAGAAGACGGTCTATCTATCTTGTTAGTCGATATGTTTTGTTATTTTTGTTGCTTTGCCGTGCACTTACAAGAGCTTGGTGATCCATAAATAGGGTGAACCTGCGACCGTACAGATAGTTCTTAAAATGTTTTATGGCCTACACCGCGTTAGCATCTGTATTTTGCTTACACAGTAATTGCTTTCACGTGTATTTAGAAAGCGAGACGCGTACGCAAAAAAACTCCAGCCGTCTGGTGTTTCCTGTTCTAAGGCCACCCCGATAGCCTTCTTTATTTGTTTGGATTCCATAGCTAGCTTTATAGTTTGGTCTTTTTTCACAGTTATAACTATAGGACTGATAAATTGTTTATCGCTACAGTTTTCAAGTTTCACAAAATAGTCTTGGTATTTTGGGGATTTTATCTCGTTCTCTACTTTTTCTTGGATGTGAATGGGAATCCTTCATCCCTTTTGTTGGAGGTCTTCAAAGTCGGTGAGAAATTTTGTGTGCAACATATGGCTTTTTGCACGTCCAATGCGCGTGCTTAGTCCTGAATATGTTGTTTTTACCCAGTTAGTTATGATGGTATCTGATTGGCTATCATCCGAGACAAAATTCATTTACTCACCAGTAGGTTTTTGTTGCTGGAGGTGGATTGCGATCAAGACTAGAATGTTGCGGCCCAACATGTTCGTCCTCTTGTCGTCAACCTTAGTGAAGCGTTGTTCACTGTGCAGCCTCCGGATTCAATAGGGCTGACGCTCCTTCCGTATGACGGTATTTTGTAACCGTTGTAGCACACCATTCATTTTACGTCGTCTTTTTCTCCTAGTTGGATTCGTTTCACGTTTTTGACTGAGAGTTGCAGAGTGGTAGCTGTTTTGTTGTTGACAAACGAAGTAGGGAAACCTGTATCGGCAATGAATACTAGGTAGTTACTACCTGCACGCACTCGAATGAGGTGTCCTTTTAGATCCTCCTCCGTTATTTGATCAGCCTGTTGAGTTCGGAAGTGAGCAGCGTTTGTTGTTGTGACATCCGGGTGGATAAGTTCCCTTCCTGAATTGAGGTCCCTTTGCCTGCAGGTAGTTAACTTAAGCTGCTATATTCGTTTCTTGTGATGTTTGTTCAGGTATCTGCTCTTTTTGAATAGCGTTAACTTCGGAGGATATACAGAGTCTGGCATAGTGGCCTCTTTTAGTGTACCTATTGCAAATTTGATTCTTGGCCGCGCATTGTTGAAGGTGGCCGGGCTTAACGGGTTTCCGCATTTGAATTTGAAACCTGACTGTTTCTGAGCTTCTCCCTGGCGTAGGAATTGCCTCTTTGTAGTTGCGTTCGGCATCTGCCGCCTTGTTGGTTCGTCCTGTTTTGGTTTCCTCTCCGCTGTATGAAACCAACTGGTTCAGATTTTATACCTGTTTAGTTGTTAGATGATCCTGGTGCCACTTGCTTTCGGACTTGCAGTTGGTTTTCGAGTCCCTTTTCTCTGCGGATTGCGTTTTCATATGCCTGTCCGGGTGTTTTCACCTCCGCCAGGAGGTTTTTCTTCACTTAGTCGTCTGACATGTTGGCGGTGAATAAGTCCTTATGATTTCTGGTTCCAAACAGCTGTCGTAATAATCGGGGCGTTTAAAGTTCTTTTTTACCATTAAATCCATCAGGCCACAATGGGATTGTTTCAGTGTTTCGATATTGGTCCGTTTTCTGTGAACGCCTCGTATCTGTCGAAAGGTACGTCGCATTCCTTGATGAAAAGGTGTTCTAGTCTTGTCCAAAAATGTCGGGTATCTTGTAATTTAAGGTCTGGCTAGTGTGGGTTGAGTTGGCGTGGATTCCCATTCCCTAGACAGGGGTATATGTAGCTACAAACCTTAATGCCGGCTTCTTCCCACGGCCTTAATACCTTAATCCTTTCTGGGTTCTAAGTTGTCAAGTTGAATGCATTGATTCTCCCACTGGACCCGTTTTTCCTGGTTACGAATGTTCCTATCTCTGGCTTGGCTTTGTGTTTCTCCCTCGATTTGGAGTTCTTGTGGTTTTTTGATTAAAGGTGGGTCTCCTAACAATTTTTGCAGATTGATACCATCTTTTGCGATAATGCCAAGAACTAACTGCTGATTCCACTTTTCCCACTCGATCGGAGGTTACACTGAGGCTTTTTGCCAGAACAGGGTGATTCCGATTGGGTCTTTTGTTACTGCTGACTGCGCCATGTTATACCCACGGAAACGGTAAAGGTAGATTGTCTATGTTGAGAGACATGAAAGGTCAAGAAGATGTTAAGTTTCAAGAAAAGTTTTGGTCAACTTCAATTCATTCAGCTAAAATTATGTCTGATTCGAATTTGGCCTCGAAATCACGAGAGAAACAGAAACTTATAAATCGTTTTTGAATATGGCATTAGTTTTAATAAGTATCTAATAAGATCAGACATCAATACAGTTATGTTAAATAGTCGTTATCAAGTATGGGTTATTATGAAACGTTTACCATCACACCAAGTTAAAGGTTAAATGTTTTAGTACAAGTTCGTTACTAAGGATATACAACATATCCGTACGGATAACATCTGTTACCAAATTGCACGCAATTTGCACGCAAGTAATTGTCTAAATGTTGTGATAATCTCATCTTCTAATTTGCTTGTCGTCTTATTTCCTAAGGTCCATTCTATTTTTATACGGCAAAAATTACAAAGAAGTTGCTAAACTATTACCTCAAAAAAATTCACGAAAAAAAATCACTCAGAAAAATTCATGAATAAAAAGGTTTTCAAAAATGTTTGATTTGTATTGTTTGTAATAGAAAGTTGAGCGAACAAGTTCAATTTTGCATTGATTATTGAGTTCAACAGCAACCCATTGAACAGGAATAAAATGTTTTTCGCATTGAAACCACTTGACTGTCAATTTTTATTGAACTCAAGCAAACAAAAATACTCTGTGTTAAAAAGCGCGCTATAAACCTGGGTAAAATACATCGTTCAAATCCGAATTTTTTTTTTTACCGAAGATACTCTCCAACATTTGTTAAGAGCTAATCAAAATAACACATCTAATATTTCAAAAAAAAAATCATAATATAAACAGTCAAACTCTAGCCAAATTACACTATCGCCAAGTCTAAATTTTTCAAATTTATCTCGGCCAATGTAAATTTATCCCACTTGATCAGAAGGTGCGATATCAAATAATACTAACCAGGTTACTCTGACCACGTCTTAATTTTCAACCTCGCCTTACTAAAGTTCATCCCTGCAGCAGATCAGATTAAAAAAATAGTTGGAAAAATGAAACAGTGTACCTTTCGGTTCTCTCTTCTCACTCTGGGACCGAGGGTGACAGAGTTCAACTTGAGCAGATTCTCCTCTCTCTCCTTCTCCACGTCTATGATATGCTTGGTTGGCACTGACACTTTTCGCTCAGCCAAATCTAACCTCACTTCATTCTCCTGTTCAGTCATAGACTTGACAGGCGCTGATGTTTTCCTCGAAGCTGTTTTCACCCGAACTGTTGGCGCATTTGTCTCGGGCGGGGCTGAAAAAATAAAAGCTTTTACTTTATGAGGGATCGAAAAAATAAAAATTTTAAGTTCTATTGGTTTTTAGCTGGAAAGGAAAACTGCAATTTATTCTTTTTATCTGAAAAACTAACATACAAATTTCAAAAAACTGTTCAGTATTAAAAACTTTTTTGTTAGTTTAAAGAACGATTTAAGTTGTTTTCTGCTCCCGAACTGCACGCTAATTATAACTAACTCACTCTTTGGAGTCGTGACGTCTTGCGTTGTTGGGTTTTGGTGTTCACTAGCATTAACTTTGAGGGTAGCAGTTGCTTTGAAGTTTTGGTTTGTCTTTTTTTGACCCATTGGTGATGATTCACCTTCCTCAGCTTCCTCTATTACGGTCTTTTGTATGTTTGCTTTTCTGCTCTAAAATTCATAACATTTTGTAAAAAAACGTTAGAAGTTTATTGCTTTGCATAAAATTTTATTGTTACGGCTTAAAAACTTACCATTGTAGAATCGAACAGACAAAAGTTCAGCTACCATCTATGAATAAAATCAGCTAAAATGACAACTAGTTGAGACTTTTCTGTGATCGATTAAACTTAAGCTAAGCTATAGTCATTTTGTATTGTTGTTTTCAGACCATAATTTTCTAGAGGTGTTTTCAAAAACAAACTTAAATAATATCTAATGGTTTGTGTTTTTAAAATAGCCGACTTTTACATTGAGCCTAATTTTCAGAAAAAGCACACTAAAAATAATGCACCACCTTTTTAGTTTTACTTTTTTACCCGAACTACAAAATTACCAACCTATATTGGACAAATGTAATTTGCTGTGGTCTTCCAGATCCCGCTACTGTTTATATTGTCATGATACGTCTTTTTTTACACTTCTTTTGCACCTCTTTGACCTACTTAAAAAAAATTTGCTCACTTTTCAGTGATAGGAACTGTTTGCTCTTAGAGATTGTTTTCGACAGGCAAACTTGCAGTTTTGGAATCATCTTCTTACGGTTGCAGTCATAACTTTGCTGAATACTTTTGTTCCAACCATTAAAAATGGGACGAACTTTGAATTGGGTGTGTTTCAGTTATTTTCGTTTTCCACGCAAAATCAGTGTGATACTGCAACTGCAACAGCAGTAACGCAACGTAACCTTGAGTGATGAATATATCTTTTATTTGAATCCTATTATATTGTCCAAGGTCACTGACGTTCAAACCTTCGGTATACGGCTGAATCAATCAGACCAAAATGAACCAACATTGATATCAGCAGCTCTCACAGAGAAAAACTTTTATTTAAAAGACCATTTTAATTCTTTGGAGATATAAATCCGTTTTTATCTCAAGATAGTCATATAGGATATCACATGGCGCAGCCAGCAAGGCTCTCAACTCATGACGGTTGTACTGATATGGGAATACCAGTTTGTTGGGCATCAGTAAACCTAGACCCAGTGTGGAGCAATTTCTAATGGCAGTCACGGTCAAGGAAAGTTTTAACGCGGAGATTATACGTGAAGACCCAAAGTTATACAGGAGAAACCACCCTTAAGACCTGAAAAACCGAGGGATGGGGAAGACGCAACTGAAATAGCAGCAAGAGATCTCAAAGACAAACTAGCCAGAGGCAGAGTGGTACTCGAGAACGAAGAGAGAAGAGCGCGAGGACCGAGAATTTGTCACAAAAATCATTACAACGAAGTGCAAAAGAAGCTGGTATCCAGAAAAGTCCTTTTCCTAGGAACGGAAGGAAAACAGAGGTTTTTGCTAAAGAACCCACACGCGGAAGTATCCAAAATTTCAATCAAGGCAATCATCGAGCTAGCATCGGATTCATTTCGAAAAGTAAAATGCTTAACATACAAAAAAAAACTCTGTACGAAAACGCAGGTACAGGGAGAGACACCAGAGGCATTTCACGCGGCCTTGACTGCACAAGCAGCAAGATCTGAGTTGGGAACTTTGCAGGGCGACATTGTTCGTGACTTATTTATCTCAAAAAAGAAGAACATGACCCTCCAGGATACGCTGACTTTTGAAACGCTCACAACGGAAGAAATCCTTACATGGGTTATAAAATTTGAACATAGCAACCTGACCACAATGGTGTTCCAGAAAAAAATGCGGCAGAGACTGCGGGAACAACAACAACCTACAATTTAGATATTAAATTAAACCAAAGACCAATATGTGCAGTCAGAAATTCAAATGGAGTAACAGAAAAAAAACCTTTTAAACGGGAGAACAATAGAAAACAAAACAGCAAAAGATCTGCAACCTCAGATGGACAAATCGAAATCTGTAACAAGCGTGGTCGCACATTTGAATCTGGACACCTGAAATCTTGTCCAGCCGTGGGAAAGATCTGCAAGAACTGCAATAAACATGTGTAAAACTGTGTAGATCACAACAGGTAAGTGAAATACCGGAAGATTCGGACAAATCAGAAGAAGGGTGGAAAATTTTGGGTCATGCAAAGAAGTCGAGATTACGTCGATACATACAACTATACCAAAGGCGGAAAAGATCTCGTGTCATTTCAAGGTCAGATTAAAGGAAACAAACCAAATAACGAATTTGGAGGTAAAACGATTTAAAAAAAGCGATCTACTTAGAGACCCAAAACTAACAAAGTAAAGTCACTTAACGCTATGCTCCAAATCGAGAATCAATTAACAGAGCTAACGGTGGACACGGGAAGTCCAGTGCCAATCCTCAACTGACCAACAACAAAAGAAATAATAGAAAAGTCGGAAATATCAAGGTTTTTCCCGGAAGAAAAAATAAATCTGGCGTCCCAATTCGTATATTACAACACACAACCGATCCCTATTCTAGGGGCTCTAGGGACAAACCACGTTCGGCAGGCTTGGAGGTGAAGCGAGCAACGTTCCTAGTCACAGAATGCAGAACTAGATGCATAACGGGTCTGGACCTCCAGCGACAAATGGTCAAATCTACCATCCAAAGACCGGCACCAACGAAATTTTCAAGCTTTGACGTGCTTTTTTGCGACTAGTCTGAAGGTTGGAAAAACAAATTTCTAACGCAATTTGAAAAATTGTTTGAAAAACAAATAATTTCAAAAAATCATTCTGTGGGCTCATAACTCAAATATCCCTTTTACCCAATTCAAGAGAATGGGAGGGTGCTACCAACCCATATAAAGGATAAGGTACTAGCGGAAACACATAATTTATTATCGGAAGATCATTTTTTGAAACTGGGCAAGTATACTAGTGACTGTTTCAGTTCACCAACTGTATTAACAGTCAAGAAAGATGACTCAGCAAAATTGGCCTTAGATGCGAAGCCAGTCAATAGCAACTATTCAGAAACAAGTACCAAATGCCCAAATGCCAAATAACGATAAATAAAACGAAGGACTTAATCCAATTGTCACAAAAAAGGGTACGATATAGTTCGCGGTACTCTATCTAAAAAAAAGCCTATAGTCAACTAAAATTGGCTGCAGATACAGCTCGACAGTGCAATTTTAAATTGTAGTTGGTAATGCTACAGGAACTTATAGATTTCTAACTGTCATTTACGGCTTAACAAACATGCCGGCCGAATTCTAAAAAGCCATGGACAGAACGCTTAACCCTGCAAAGAGTACTTTTTTTTGGACGATATTCTCATTGTATCGAGAGGCGAGGAACTAAAACATGATAAGGTAATGAAAAAAAGTTTTGATCTTAGATGAAGAGAACTTGGCATTAAACATTTCAAAGAGTGAATTATTCAAAAACGAGGTGGGTTGATTACGCCATCACCTATCAGAATCGATAGTCACACCAAAGTTCATTAAAATAGAAAATATTCAGTTTAAACAATTCGGATCTTTTCTTGGCAGTATAGGTTATCTAGCAAAAATTATTCCGAATGCAGTAAGCTTTACAGATAAACTCCGGCCACTCCTAAAGGAAAAAACCAAAAAAAAAAAAAAAAATTGAAATGTCTTATCAAGAAATTCGAGTGGAGGCAAAAAATACAACCATTTTCGATGGCATCAAAAGCGCAGTTGCTAATATCTCAAAAATAAATTATTACGATACAAACAGAAACACAGGGTTGAAGTTTGATTCCAGCGACAACGAACTGGGTGCCACTCTAAAACAGCAAACAAACGAAGGGGATTGGAATCCAAATTTTTTTGCATCCAGATACCTAAATATACAATTTTAAAAAAAAAATTGAGCTTCTCGCGGTTGTTTGGTCAGTTGACAGAAATAAAAACAATCACTCTTAGCAAAAAATTCATCATTGCGACCAATCATAAAGCCATAACATCAGCCCTAGGTGAGAAAAAAATCAAACCAAAAGGTATCAATCCCTTGATTATTGCCCTATCAGCTCAAAATAGTTCATATTCCAGGGAAAAACATGGGAGTCGTTGACTATTTGTCAACAAAAAACAGAAAACCATAACGGAAAATATATATGCTTGCTAGTTGCTATTGATAGATTCTCGAAATTTCTGTCAGTAAAAGAAACTTAACCAACGAGTGGAAAGACAACAGCAAAAGTTTTGCGAACATAGATTGATACGCATGGCATTCCAGAATCAATTCGATCAGATCGATTTTCGCCCGATGTACAAACCACAACTGCTGACAGCACAAGACAGGGAAAGTTCAATGGTTCTAAGGAACCTATTAGAGGCGAACGCCAGATCGAATAAAGAACGCAGAGACGCCGTGAAAAATGACATCAGACGGGTTGTGGATGCAACAGGACAATCCAACCCAGATCTCTGAAAGGAGACAATCTACTCCTGGGAAAAAGAAAGAGAAAGGGTTCTCACTGAAAAAAACGATAATTCGTAAAAGCAAACTCAGAAAAATTGGCCATGCGTTGACAAAACCCGTAAAAAGGAAAGATAGCTTCCCAAACAGGGTCTAAAGTGAAAAATCCGGAGGATCAACCTTCCTAAAATTGGACATTGCAGAAAAAAAATCAACTGCAACGAGAACCGATGCACGGCTCGTGTAAGAGTCCATCAGCGAAGCCAAGGCAGAAGCTCCAGAAAATCTGCTGGTCAGAGAAGTTGGAGGAGAGCGACTCGGACAAGGAGCTGCCGCTGCAGTCACAGTAAGCAGAGTCATTGTTCCCCGATGAAAGGTTTCAACAAATTCCAATAATATTCAGGTCTAAGAATACAAAAGCTGGGGGAGGAATAAATTCAGCAATAAAACGGGCAAATTCAAACCAGGGTGGACCAGGCTCATCAAGCAGATCAAAAACACATGAAGAGGTTGTTTTTGAAACATCAGAGAAGAAAAAGAAAACTCTCCAAGAAGCGTGGAAAACAAACTGTGAAGGCAGACAAGGAACCGATAAAAGCGGAGGCGGGAACAATGAAGACGTCACAATCCATCTCAACGCCCCGGATGTAGCAGAAAAGCGGAAAACTAAAGAATGTTAATTTTTCCACTAAGCCCAAGGACATCCTAGACACCTTCCAAAGTTGTGACTTAGCGCAAGCCGAATGGGAAAACTTGGCTGAACAAGTACTAAAGAGAGATTTGCAAAAAATGGCAGTCAAACTCAGAGAAAAAAATCAACCCACTGGAGAGAGGGATGAACGAATTGACCCCCCCCCCCCCACCAACAAGCGTATCTGACGACTGGAGCATGGAGGACACCGGAGTCAAGAGAAGCTCCCGACAATCAAAGAGCAGGGAACCTCAAAAATGTTGGCCACCCAGTCAAACATTCTATAAGATAGTTTTTGGGAAGAGGAACTCTCAGGGGGGGGGGCACTTTTATAGGCGACTCTACAAGAGTACTGGAGACAATTAACATACTTTAAGGCACTAAACGATCGACCAATCGAAACGCTACTGGCGCTTCCAGCAAACATCTCTCAAGAATAAATTTTGGATACGCGACACTAATTGAAACGAGGGAGTAGACTGGAACCCCAGTTGGAGAATTAGTAAAACTGACGAAGACTGAGAGAAAGAAAATCACAATCAAACAATTTTGCAATGGGAAAATGAAATTTAAAAAAAATTGAGAATTGAACTTTTTCTATTAAGAAAAGTTTTTCCAAAAAAGTAAAAAACATTTCATCTGGGGATATTATCTCGGGAACTCTCACAGAGAAAAATGTTTATTCAAAAGAACAGTTTAATTATTTGAAATTATAATTCAGTTTTATCTCAAGATAGTCACGTATGATACCAGAATCAGGTACCACTAACAATCATCGGACTGGGTTGAATGATATATCATATTAAAGTCCTTTAGTCGTGATTCGAATGAGATTTTAAAAAATTCCAAAAACAAAATCCCAGAGTCAAGAAAAGCCTGCATGAAAGTTTTGTTTTTTTTTGTCTAATTTCGACTGAATTAAGTGTTGATAACTTGTTAAACCTGTTTGTGCTTAACGCTCAAATATGTATTGTGAACTTTCATTAGCATCTTGAACATTGTGAACTTTCATAGTATCGAGAACGTTCACGGTATCAAGAAAAACCGGTTTGAATTTTTTAAAATTTTGATATAATTTCGAGATAATAAGGAGACCATATATGCTTACAATAGCTTTTTTAAGCTTGATTTCAGCCGCTGAAAACAATGTTTTATTCAAGTAAAGGTAGTTTCTGGAGTTTTTTAGGAATAAAAACTCGGGAAATTTGGGGAAAAAAACTCGAAAGTTTGAAAAAAAAATTGCAAGAAAAAGTTTTTAAAAATTTAGAAATTTTTTCAAAATTTTTCATTCATTTTTTTTTCGCTTTCCTAGTTATTTTTCTTCGAAAACAGTTTTCCAATTGAAGTTTTAACTCTCAAATATGCCTAAAATCTATTTTTTGTTCAGATTTTTTATCGCAACTTGCAGAAAAAAATTGACATCAATTTGTTAAAAAAAAATTTTTTTGTATTTTTTAAGACTGGCCGGAACATTCTTGCACAGTAGCCGGCTATCCTTGTTTTTTTTGCATTAGCTGCTTCTTGAAAAATCTATTATAATTAGAATATAAATTTTCCCAGTTACAGTCTTAAACAGATTGATTAAACCCAAACATTGAAGAAAGCTTCATGCTACCATAAAAAAACTTACAAAAATCCTCATTCAGAATACGTTTTTACAAACTGCTATTTTCGAAAAAAAATTTCTAATTTTACTACCATATCAGGCCACTAAAAAGGCTTAGATAGTCCGGCTCATTGTGTTTTTTCTATAAAAATAAAGTGGGATAGTATGACGCACTGGAGTTGACTTTTAATTGAATTGAAACCAATTTTTTTGAATGATTTGTTTCATATGATATCACGCTGTCAATAGCGAAGCACCAATATTCAATTCTTTTTACTTTGGTCATAGGTTTTAATCATTTCGCTTACATAAAAATCGTTGCCTGAGTTACTTTTGCAGAGGTTCGTAATTAATGAGAGCTTTTTTTTTAATTGTATTTGTTTATCATGCTGATATGGTACATAACCTTCTCAACTAAATTCATTATAACATTTTTCATTTCGTCTTCACAGTGTATATTTCTTGACCTTTTATGTGAAAGCTAAGAATTGTCTGTTTTTAACAAAAGTAAAAACTGGAATTTAATTTACTTTTCTCCTTTCACTCTATTATTATTTTTAAAATATTGATTCAATTTTGGGCACGTGTCAAAAACAGGTGTAAAAATATTTTCATTGCCAGCAAACTAGGTATACGGCTGCTAAAACAAACATTGGGCAGATCATTTACATACAGCTAAGTAACACTTTTAAGCGAAAAAGTTTTAATGAAAAAGTGGTGTCCTTGGTTTTTTCTGCTCATTTACTCATGAACATGCAAGGCAGAACATAAACATAAATTGGGACAAACTGGGCTTTGAGTAAAGTTCACGAGCACTTCCAATTCAAGGTTCAGCTCATTTTTCCTCTTTTTGTAAGAATTGTGCTTCCTAACCATGTTAGAAACAAAACAATTGGAACAATATTCTACCAATTGACAAACAGGTAGCTCAAAGATTTGGATACATGTGACGTGGGTGTTTTTAGTAATAGAGGGTCTTAATGAGCCCAATTTTTGATGCCCATTTTGCAATTGAATGGGACGAAAGAGGGCTCCATTTTTTCCTTAATTAATAGGTGAACAATCGCTCTACAAACCGGACTCAATAATCTCGTTACCATTAAAAGTATACTGAAATGTGTTGACCTGGAAAAACCTTTCAGCATGCCAAGTCAAACAACTTAACACTTTTACAGTTCACTTTGCTAATTTAATCTACCTTGTTCAGCAAATGAAGAACAGGAAAAGGATAAAAAGAGCAGAAGCCGCTCTAGAAAAATCTGGTTTTGTGTTCACATCCTGCGGCAAGCCCTAATGAAGCAATTTTTTGCCGTTAAACGGTTTCCTATGCTTTCATGAAATGTCGGTTATTTCGTTTTGATTATACAAATTTAGACTTTTTCATTCAAGAGTTCGTTGCAAATGCTTTACTCACTGAATAGTGAATGAAATTTATCAGGCTGTGTTGTGAAACCATTTTCTGTTCCAACATATGAACTCAAAGGTCCTTCCCGAATCTTCAGATATGTTTTTTCTCAAATTAAGGTGCCCTATATAAAAATCTGATGGGGTGAAATTGATATTATACACCACTTGAGATACAACACAAATATAAAAAACAAACAGAAAAAAAATTTTAAATTGAAGAAAAAAACTAGGGGCCCAGCTAAAACAAGGAAGCTGTTTGTCATTTTTGGAACTTTTTTCTACTGATGCGGATGAAATGGGTAATTTCAAAAATTGGTTTTTGCCCAAAACCTTATTTCTTTTTTGACTAAAAAAGTGGAAAAAAATGAAAACTTCCCGAAAACATAACATTTTTTTGACAAAAAAATCTAGGACTCTGTTGTAAACATTTTCGCAATCGGTTCTTTCAATTGAACCCTTCATCTCAGATTTGATCGAGTAGTTAAAAAATACTGCAAAAAGAAGGTTGCGGCTTCTTAGGCAAACAATGTTCCCCAAACCGATGTTCTCGATTGAACACTTAACCTAAGAATTCGCAGAGTTGTTATCGAGAAAAATAGTTTCCAAAGAACGGTCAATAAATCAA
The DNA here is from genome assembly GCF_963678635.1 of Symsagittifera roscoffensis. Taxonomy (NCBI): domain Eukaryota; kingdom Metazoa; phylum Xenacoelomorpha; order Acoela; family Convolutidae; genus Symsagittifera; species Symsagittifera roscoffensis. Next base: position 63,066,270 of record NC_087062.1, read on the forward strand.
AAAATTCCTTTTTCCAAAATGAAAATTTTCGTGTGAAACATTTCGGGCGTAGCCATTTGAGCAGAAATAGTTCTTAAATTCGAACTTCTTGGTCGAACTATTTCCCTAAGAATTGGCAATCAAGTTTTCGAGATGTGTCAAATAATTTCAGATAACGGTAAGACTAAATATAACGACTTTTCGATGGGCGTAGATGATTATGCAAGAAAATTTCCCACAACCAGTTTTTTATTGAACCCATCATCTCAGTTTTATGAGGGTAGATTTTTGTAAAACTCGACAAGTTTCAAACACGTTTCAAAAATCCAAAAAAAAAATTTCCGAAGGCCATAACTTTTTGTATAAACTTTCTTAGACAAATTTCTTTTGCAGGTGAGCTTCTTAGAAGCTGGCTAAGCCATTGAGCTAAAAGTCGTACTTTTGGGAGATTTGATTTCGAGAGCTCAAATCTTCCGCCCCACAAACTTTTTCGAAGGCTATAGACAGTGACGTTAAGTAAAAAAGATACTGGGAGATTATTCAGGCACGCAGGGAAGATGGCAATCAGTCCATTGATAAGCAATTTTTAAAAATTGGCAAACCAAGTTTTGAGAGAACTTACAATTTTGCAGCAAACGAAAAAAGCGTCTCAAAAATTAAAATAAAACAAAAAACCCAATATCATAGATTTTTATGATATCCATTTTTATCAAACAGAAAATCTAGCTTAACATGCCAATTGAGACATTTAGGTTTCACATTAGCAACAGAACAAAACTTAAGAAGCGGAAACAAAACCAATCATCATTGGGAAGAGACCAGCTGAGCCAAAAAAATTGATTGACAAAAACTTCCGAAAAATTTAAGATACTCCTGACATTACAATGATCAAAACGTGCAACCAGCATGATACATGTTTACAACACATAAAACTTCATGAAGTTGCATCCATCTAAGCCGACAAACGAAAGTCTGACGTCTCATTTTTCACCAGTAACTAATTTTCATTTTGATTTATACTTATACAAATGTCCTGCCGGGACTCGAAACGCCTATAGGCTGCAAAAGTACCCGCTTTATCTCCAGAACAAAAAAAGAACCAAGAAGTCGTTAGGGTTCAAAATAAAAGCAAGTTCATTTTCTTGTTAGTTTAGTCAAAATTTTCTATGCAAGTTAAATTCTTTTACTTCATTTCTCGGACTCCCGAGATTGGAAGGATTGAGTAATAAAAAAGAAAAAAAAAGTTGATATTTTTTTGGAGATTTTCTTGAGATTTTCAGAAAGCATCAGCTGTGTTCAGATTTTTTCGTGTCCGCAAGCTTATTTTGTTTCTTTTAATCAGGTTTTGTTTTTTTTAAGTTGAGTTTTGTCATGCTAAAAGTTAATGCCACAACTCGCAAGCAAAGACAACTCGCAATGAAAGACAACTCGCAATAAAAGACAACTGGAAATAATTTACTCACCGACGCAGTCGCGCCAACGTGTTGCGAGCTAGTCAAGCTTGCGAACTAGCCAAGCTTGCGAGCTTAAGTAGGACTTACGAAATTAAACTATATTTACATTCGGATATCGCCGCGATTTCTGAAGTTCTTATACTATTTTTTTTTTTTCAGTTTTCTGCGAGTTGTTGCTTTCCTTAAATTTCGCGAATTGCCTTTTATTACAAGTTGTTTTCTTTTGAGAGTTGTCGCTGTTACACACTAAAAGAGAAACAAACTTTTAATACAAATTTGAGCTTTTTTTTCGCAAGTTTTTTATTTTAAGATGAAAGAGTAGAGAGAAAAATAATCCAAAACTGGTCAGATTTAATCTGGTGTAATTTGCTTTTCGAGCTCCAAGTTTCACAACTGGTCCAATTTTAATCAAATTGAGAATCCAACAAAACCAATGAGTGCCAGCGTTTTTTTAGGCTTCCAGCGCCTTTTAAATTTACAGAGAAAGATTTTGATTTGTTTTATTTAGAAAAAGCATTCAACTTTCTTAACGTATTTAAAAAATCAAATATCAACTATTCTGATTTTTGAATGACTAAAGCACATCGATTCATGAAAACTGCAGGAATTTGTTCTGACAAACGCGCAAAATGTTTTTCTTGAAAAACTTGAACACGCGTATTGAAAACTAGCAAGTGTAGATGAGTTTCTAATTAAGACGTTGATTCTAAAACAATATTTTGAGGCCGATGTCTGATCTCAAACGTTGAAAAAAAAACTGTCACAAGTTTTCACCAAACATGGCTGTTTGTTTCAAAAGATCAAGGTTTAACATCTCAACATAGAGAAAGACCTTTGTTCAACGAGAAAGCAGTTTGACCGAAAAAGAGCATGTGTCAAGCAAACTTTTCAAATAAGCGGATATCAGATTCTCGGTTGGTTAATTAGATCACTGTGTTATTGGCGATTCATACTTCCTACAGAGTCAATGAGGTCAGTTATGTCTTAAAATGCAGGGCGGGATGTAGTTTAATCTCAAAACTGGTAATGGGTGGCCAGTCAATAATGAGTTAGGACCGATGTGGTATAACTCATAGAGTAATTTCGGATAGGGTACACCGTCTGCTCGTCACGCTATCTTATTTTCGGCCGGATAGATTCGTGCAACTTCTTAGTCTAATACCGATCCTAATCTTACTCTTATACTTTCTAGTCTCAGGGTGTTTAACTAGTCTCTGCTAGGCTCAATAGATCTAGGGTATACTGGTTTGTTGCGGCTGCTGAAGTTCTCTTGGAGAGACAACTAACTTCTACGTTAAATTCAAATCTCTCTGGTGCTGAAATTACAAGTAATTTCAGCACTTACAAATAAGTGGGTTGTTAGTTAGATGGATTATGATTGGTTAATATTAACTACTTTACAGTGGTAAAATATCCAATTTATCCAATCATAAAATATAGTTTAGACCAGGTTCCACCCATCCGGGTTTTACAGAAGTTTTAGAATTATCTTTCTGCAATTCAAAGGATGGATGATGAACGTTGGTATTTGGCGAACATCATATTCTTGTCCGGTTCCTCTTGTTAAGGAAGTTCCAGGACGCTGGAGTTAGGGACATCAATCGTTGTGTCGTCTTGTGACAACGACTGTGTTCCCTAATGAAATCAATCTGATTTCAAAATGGTTTGCTATGACGGGTTTTTCTGTATCATGTAGAGAACTTTGTTTTGTGTTCCTCGTCTGGGAATGGCGTGGAGATCGTGTGTGGAAGGGATGCCTCGTAACTCGGATCTGTACGTATACTTGAACATCGAGGTGGTCATTGGTCTAGTTCAATGAAGTCCTTTTCTGCGAAGTCAAGTCGTACTCTAAATCCTTGGAGTTGTGATTGTGGACGGCATATCGGTTGTGGTTAGCCATTCTTTGTTCGAGTGTGATGGGATCATTTTGTCTTTGGATGTTCGTCTTTGTTGTTGTGTGTTGATCTATATACTGCAAGGTATGATTTACATTTTATAAAATTTTATTAGTTCGGTTTTTTGTCATGAATTTAGTTAGTTGTTTTCACAAAAGCATTTTGTTTTAGTTCGGTTATTTTGAAGAGTTACTCACCCTTGAGTACCTCTTATTAAAAATAGAAGTGTGGTCACAAAGCGTGGATGTAGCGCGGTGGGTTAGGCCGGCTATAGAGCATGCTCAGGACGTCCTCTCTGGTGGGTTAGGCCAGGAGTGGGAGTATGACTTCGTGCGGTTTCTTTGAGAGGTCCTGTTATGTGATAACTTTTTATGTTGGGTTTATGTTGGTATTTCTTATGTTTCTTTGGTTGTGTCCTTTTTTCAAAAATCAAATTGTTTTTGTTATGGGTTTGTCTTGCGACTTTTTTGTGTTTTTTTTATTTCTTTCTTAGACTTTATAATAGTCTTCAAAAGAATAACTTATCCAGTTTTAAACTGGGTTAGTCCGGTTTGGGTACCGTTGGTTTTCTTTTCTTAGTCATGCTGTTATTTTATGATTTCTGGTGTTTAATAAGCTGCGTTGGTTAGTTTGGTTTAGTATATAATTCCTTTCCAACCGGGTTAAAGGAAAGTTTGAAACTTGTTATCGTGTGTTAGAGTTGTTGAGTGTGAAAACTTGAAACTTAAAATTATTATTTAAACAATTCTTCGTGGGCGAGCTGTGCGAGTTTGGATAGAATTATTGTGCGAGTGAATGAAAATATCATCTGTATTTTCATTTTATCAATTTATTACATAGAATTTCAATTTTACTGTTTTTTTGGGGGAATTTTAGAGTTATAAATTTTCATCGTAACTAAATTTACTGCTTTATGGGGAAACAATTTATAAATTAATTTACTACATTTGGTATGAATTTTATCATATTATCTTGTGCAAAATATTAATGAAGTTTAGAAGAATTTTAACAAGTTTATTTTTTATTTTTTTTTTCCGTTTTTTGCAGATGATCGTGGTATGAAGACTATAAAATGTAAAAGAAACATGAATAAAGAATGGTTAGTACTAACTTAAATTTATTAGTTAAGAATATTTTTAAATTAGACTTACCTGTTAATCGTCTGGGAAAAAGCCGTGGGGAAAGATGTCGTGTATTATGTCCGATGTTGTTAGTAATTTTGCTAGTATGCGAATGATGTTTTTAGTTTGGAGCAGTGACCAAAGCAATTGAAGTGCTTTAATGGTTTTTAGTTCTTCGGTACCTACTACAAACTCATAAGGTGTGTTTTTAATGAGGTTATATATTTTATGATTGTGTTTAGTATTGTGAATAAATTCTAATATTGGGATTTCTATAGGCTGGATAAATTCATGTGGGATAAGGAAGGGTCTGGATTCTTCGGCGTTAAAGGTCTTCGTGATGGGACAAAATATATACATTTGTGTTACTGGGTCATAATTGCGGAGGATGCCGTGGAGGTTAGTATCCTTGATGCAATAGGTGAAATTAAGGAAAAATGGTGAAGTGTACTTCGAGTTAAGAAACTGAAAACGATGGTGTGGTTGTCTTGATGGAGTATGTAAATCAAAATGATTTTGTGTGAAGCGATAGTATGTATATGTATGAGTCTGTTTAGTGCGTAACATAATGTCGTGTGAACAGTGCAAATCGCGTTCATGTGGTGCAAGGGAGTGAAAGGTTAGTGAAAATAACTGAAATTTGTCTTTAAAATTTTCGTAAGCTTGAATATCATTTAGTGCTTCAGAGATGATGTGATCATATTTTCTATCAAAAATATTAAGTGTGAATACATATGATGTTTTGATGAAAAATTTTTCTGTTAGTTGTGGGTTAGCGAAGCGGTTGTCATCTAGAAAATGGTCTTGATTAGTTCGGATGATATTATGATCGTATTATTCTATTGTAAATTCGTTAGCTCGAGGTGCAGTGAATGTTTTTAGTAATTTTTTATATCCTATATAAGTAAATTGTCTAGGTGTTGCGGTGAGTCTATATACCATATCTTTATTCTTTTCTATATCATTATGAGTACTAGATAGTGGCAGGCAAAGGGGATTAGTAAAATGGTAATATGCTGTCCAGTGAAGTGTGGGCATTAAAACATGTTCATCTACAAAACTACGTGTGTCGATAGTGTCGTTAGGTGTGTTTAATGTATATTGTGGGAATGAGGGTAGGGTGATTGCTAGAAAATCTTTCGTGTTGGTGTGGTGTGGATGATTAATATATTCGCAGGCTGTTCCTGGTTTGGTCGGGAATGGATGGTTCGGGAATTTCTTTTTAAAAGTGCGATAAGCTCGGTTAGTGCTATTAGATGTTTCGGTGGATGTGGATGATTGTGCTAATGATGCAGTGTAAGCTGAGGAGGGTGTAGGAGTAGGTGGGTTTGAGGATTCTATTGTGGATGAAATTTTATGTATGGTGAGGGTGTTAGGGTGTATTAACTGTTGTTGTAGGGTGATAAAATTATCGAGTTCCCGGGAGATTTGGGGGTATCTGGAGAATTATTAGATGATCGGTCGGAATGAAAGGGGGAGTAGGTTGGGGTTACTTGCGAAGCATAAGAAGGAGAGGAAACGGATGGGAGTAAATTATTTAGTGGGATTGGTTGAAAAGGGGGTTTTGAAAAAACTAAGGAGTTGGTTTGAAAATTATTGGATGGAGATGGTTCGGAGTCTGCAAATTCGTCAGGGGTTTCTATATTAGAGTTATTAAGTTGTGAGATGGAGTATAAAACTGGAATATTTGAGTTAGTATCCGAATTCAAGCTTGATGATATATTAATAGTTGGAAAATCGGGTGGTGGGAAAGCAAAAAGTGGGATTATTGGGATTGGATTGTGGAGGTTGGTTGGGTGGGAATTTGAACGGTGTAGGGATCCAAGTTGTCGGCTCATCGTGGGCTAAAAAAATGATTATTTTGAGACTGAAAAGCGGTGATACGGGGTTGTTCTATAATTTGTTCATATGTATTATCATCTTGTGAATGATGTGTCATTATATGTTGTATGGGACTTTGCGATATGTTTGGTCTGAAATTTGGGTTATGTGTTATTGCTAGGTTTCGGAAATTACGTGGGAATAAGGATAATGGATGGTTATGTGGTAGGGGTGGCAACTGTGGTGCGGTACGTGTTACTTCTATGTTATTATGTTCTTCGTCGTACGTGTTCTGTCTTGTCGCTATTTTGTATTATATTCTTTTATTTGTGCGTCTAGAAGAATTTTGTTTATTGATGAAGAAAAAATTCCAAAAAATCCTGCAAATAGTATGCATGCTACACTTGCTTGTCTATTTACTTGTGTGTGTATAGCGCATGTGTTATAGATTCCTTTTAAAAGTGGAAAAAGAAATCCTATGAAGTTAAACATTGCGTATAGGATAGTTAATTTTTCTAAGATGTAATAGGGCCATCCTAGAAAATCGAGAATTTTATTTTTTAGGGTAACAAAGCTAAAAATATTTATAGGTGAAATATCTTGTGGTCTGTATTTTCCACCGTTTAGATTTATATAGTCTTTAATGTCTTTAAAATATCCGCTATAATCTTGTGTATAAATATCTGCAAATCCTGCGGTTTCGGCAAGTTTTCGTAAATTTTGATCAATTGACAGTCTTTGTATAGTGTCCATTTGTGTTAATAGTTCTTGCAATTGTTGTGTTCTAATGTGGTGTTGGATAGCTGATTTTGAATATTTTCCAATTGATTGTAAATCAATATTTGGATTACGAGCAATAGTTCTGATGCTTTCGGGTGAAAATTTTTTGAGTGATTGCATTAGCGTAGGGTATGAAGTAAGAAGATAATATTGATCTTCATCAGGGTTGAATTTTACTACATTGTGGCTATTTTCTGATCCACATGGGACTGCGGTATCCCAAAAATATGTTCGTCTTGAAAGTGTGTCAACAAAATGTCCCTTATTTTTATAAAATATAGGGATTCTTTTATAGCAGCGTTTATCTTCAAAAACATATAGTGGTGATACTTTTTTGGTACAAGTATAAAACCATAAAATGTTTCCTTCGTAGTCTAGAAAGTTTGATCTATTTCCTGACAATAAATATCCTGCGTAGGGTGTTTTTAATACTGCTAGTGCGAGTGATTGTAGGATTTGTGTCCTTTCTAATTCGCATAGTGGGTGAAGTGTTTCTAATTGGGAGAGTGACATTTCTTGAAAAATTCGACTAATCGTGTAGTCTAACATCATGTCTAAGTGAATATCATAGTAGATATTACCAAAACAAGTGTTATTCATTAGTGATAGTTCTTGTAAACGTGTACTTCTAGTGTCATGTGGCTTTAGTTTTCCACCAGGTTGACCATTGCTTTTTTGAAAGTTAACTGGTATATATGATGTTCCTTCGTTTAGAGGGTGACCTGTGGCATAAGGGTCAAATTTTGTTTTTCCAGTGGTCATGTCGAAACCTTTTTCGTATTCGACTAGTATTTCAGAATATTGTGTTTTGTAAAGTGGGTTCCTGTATTTGCATGCGATTTCTGTTTCTTGATATGTTTGGAAACGTGTTAATTTGTTTTCTATATTATGGATATTTCGAAAATCAGTACTTTGCTGTCGTGATCGATGGACTTGTTCATATGGAATTGATTCTATAAAATATTTTTCGTGAAATTTTATCATTCGAGCGTGTATTTTTGCTACTTGAAAAGTTGTGCATGTATCTTCGGGAAACCAAACAATTGTTGCTTGTGTCCGTGTTGTAGGATCACAATAACCTTGATCGTTTTTACAAGGTTATCTAATTCCTTGATAGATCATTGTGTTGTCGGATAAATCTCGTGTGAGTTGTATTTTTTCGAGTTGTATTTTCCAATCGAAAAACATTATTTCTTGATATCCTTTATTTTTTGTGTCTGCTTTGCAGTTTGATGGATTATTTATACCAATGTGTGGTATCCAGTGCTTATCGTGTATGTCATAAATTAATCTTCCGTGTGCGCCGTTGTATGGGTATTTTTCATCTAGTTTTATATGTCCTTGATATCTTTCAAGTTCTGCTTGATGTACAGAATCGGCAAAGACTTGAAAATATACTAGTTTTCTGTCGGTGTTTTTATTTCTTGTGATATTTAATCTGAGTAGTTCGTTTTTACAATCATCGGGATTTAGATGTAGAAGTCGTTCTATATTACTTTGGTAGAATGATTCGTGATCAAGTCGGTTTTTATTTCCGTTTGAAACTTGTGAACAATGTAATTTCTTTTCGGAAAATGTTGCTGTAAATTTATATCCTGCGACTGTTGTTGCTCGGGCTTTTGAATACAGTGATTCTCCCTTTGCTAGAATGATAACAGGGTTAATAAATGTGTTGCCTCTTGTTTGTTCTTCTTTATTTACTGGTGAGATAATTTTGTATTGTTCTAAAATATCTAGTAATCTATTTACTTTGTCGTGTAAATGAATTGGTACTTTACTAGCTCTTCGTTTTTTGAAAACTGCGTCAGGTTTTAACGGGAGATGTAGCGATGAACTGATTTTCCCAACATCAAATTTTGATGTTGCTTAGACTGTTGAATATTTCAACAGTTGTTTTGCTAGTTTGTCAAATTCGACTTGTGTAATTTGTGAGTGTTCAAAATTAAACATCGTTAAAAAATTTTGTTGTTCTTTTGTGTAATTTGATATATTGAACGTTGGTTTAAAATATGATGTTTTTGTGAACGTTGTTTTTAAAATATGATGTTTTTCTTTTTTCATTGCTTATTATGTTATTTATGGATAGTTCTTCGTCAAGAATTGTGGATTGGCAAATATCTAATAATTGGAGTATATTATTTACGCTATTTCATGTATGGGTGAGATTGTAGCGTTTGTTTTGCAATATCCTAAAAGTCCTGAGGGTAATGTTACTTGATACGGTGTATTGTTATACACGTGTAACGAAATGATGTCGGAATTTGTGTTTTTCAAATACTTTATAGATGAAATCGTGATTTTGAAAATTTTGTGAATAGGTCTAAATTCAAAGTCTGACATAAAAAATTGTTGTTTATTTTGACTTTTATCATACTGGTGAACTTGTTTTATTTAAAAATTATATATATTTCCTGATAATGGTTTCAGGTGTTTCCGCTGTTGGTTATAAATTGGGTAAAATTTTGAGAAGAATGGTGGTTGTTTGTTTAATCTTTGAAAAAATGTTAGAGCTGTATTTTTTGTTTTTGTGTACTTATCTTTGATCAGTATTTTACTATTTAAGATGTTGATTTTTGGTATATATTTTGATATAAATGGTATGCCAATGATATTGTGATATCAGTAATATGAAATATTTGTTTAAATGGTTTGTTTAGAATTTTATTTTGCTCCATTGTTCTTGTGGGGAGAAGGAATAATTGGATTTTTCCGTAATTTACTAATGTTGATCCTTGTGCTGTTGCTAGTTTACTAGAGGTTGCAAGAGCCGTTAATTTTGGATGTAATGTTTTGTTTTCATTCCATGTGGGAATATTAATTATGTTTGATTCTGCTCCTGAAACAATTAAAAAATCAATTTCAAGATCTGGTGGTTGAAATTCTTTGTTTCTTGGACTTTCTAAGAGAAATGGTTTTGTCCAAATTTTTTCTCTGGGTTGTTCTTTTTGTATATTTTGATAAATATGATTTGTGTTTGAACATTTTGTTTTGTCTTTTTCATCGGGTTCAATTACCGTGTTAATTTCGTTTATTTCTTGTGCAGTTTGTGTAGTATTGAAATATCAATAATTTTAGAATATAATTGTGTATGATAATCCTGAGTATGGGTTATAAAATGTGATGTAACAAATTGTCTTTTTGGTATATCTGTCGTATTTATATATTACTTCAGTTGTAATAAATGGTGGTGGTAGCGATTGAGCTGTTATATTGGGTGGGTTTAATGGGTAAGGATGTTGAACAATGTTGTTAAGTTTAACCGTGATTTCGAATTTTAATTGTAGACTGTTTTGTTGGAGTATTGGGATGTTATGGTCACGAATGTCTTCGTGGATGTCTTGTCTATATTGTAGTTTATGGAGTGCCCAATTGTGGAGTCGGTTACTTTCTGGATGTTGTCCAAATAATGGTGGGGGTGCTGTGAACGTGTTCCAATCTAATCTTAAAGGGATATTTGTTGATGATTGTTCTCGATATCTAGCGTCGAGGTTATTTGGAAAAATTAGGGGGAAAGGCGTCGGTGAAATCTGGCTTATTGATGGTGTTGATGGTAGTGATAATGTTTCTGGTAGTGATGATGATGTTGTTGTATCCGTAGAAATATCTATTGGGTCATTTATTAAATTTGGTTCACCTTGTGTGAATGAGTGTGATGTCCAATATGGTAGTCGTGATAAAGGGATTGTCACGTATTTGTTCAGATGTTGGTGTTGAACCTAAGTAATCTGAGGGTATATTTGAGGTGCTACGTTGTGAAAGAAGTGTAGGGGTTTCTGGTAATGTGCTATTGTCTGGAGTAATTGGTGATGGGGATTGGGGTATATCAAAATGAACTCGGGGGGGTTTGAAAATTTCTATTTCGTCCTGGATGTATAATTTGTCTATTTATTTCAACTGTATTTTGGTTTGACTAATATTTCTTATTCTACTTAATTATTGTGGTGATGTTGGGTACAGGTTATATGTTGGTTCACTTAGGGGTTCCTGTCGCTGAAATTGTTCAGATGAGCGAGCGTGTCGTTCTTCAAAAGTGTATGGGTTATCTTGGAAAGAAATTCTTGTGGATGTTTGGGGTTTTGGGTAGTTGTAGGTATTGTCGGGTTTTTTTGGGATGATGTCGGTGAAGACTGACTGTGTGATTGTTGATTAGCAATTTTTAAAGATTTTCTGATTGATTTTTCTTAGTGAAAAAATTTATGTTTATTGTAGTATTCTTCAAGGAAAAGAATTAAAAGGATTGTTGCTAAGGCGAATGTGATTATTGCCTTTTTTATACATTTGCACATTATCAATTTTAGGGATGATAAAAATGTTATAAAAATTACAAATAATAAAAAAAAATCTGTTCTACTAAAAATTGTTCGTATCATTTAAATAAACTTTGGGTTATCGTACCTGTGAATATGTTCAATGATTTGGGAAAGTTGGAGATATATTTCAAATAGGGAGAAAAATTAAAAAATGTTGCAAAAAATGATTAAAATTATTATAAAAGCTTCAAAGGTATCAAAGAGAAATATGAATAAAAGTTTAAGTATTGTGAAAAAGTTTATGAAAATGTTGAAAATTGTATTGACTGATCGAGAGAAGAGCATTTAAGAAATGGTTTCTTGGTCGAATATTTTTTGTTGTTTGGGGCAATTTTCAAGTGTGGTCGAGTTATTTATTGATTTTTTGACAAGTGGGTTGAGTTTTGTGAAAAGTTGTTGGGGGCTAATTTTATGGTGTTCGGGAGGTCCTCTTTGCTTTATTTTTATTTGTCAGGTGATCTGGGGTATTTTTGAGATTTTTGTACTTAGGCTAAATTAATATGGTCGTATTTTTACTTACTTTAGGCTAATTTATCATTTTTGGTTGGGGGGTTTTTGAGGTCTAAGTTTGGAAAATATTGTTGATCTTTGCGTTATTAGATAAGGGAGGGTTATGATATTATGGTGTTATTTATTTTAGTTGTCAAGTTTGAGTGGTTTGCTTATTTTTGACCTGGAGGTTGTAAAGTTATAGTTATAGATATGCCTGGAGTTTAATATCTTTCGTCTAATTGGTTGGTGTTATAGTTATAGAAGGTGACGGATTGAATGAATCCTATTGGCTAAAGTTGAACTAGAATTGTTGCGTTTTTGTCAGCATGTTATTTTGAAAAATGAAAACTCAATATGATTGAGAGGTGCGAGGATTTTAAAATTAAAGTTGTTTTTGAAATTCAACTTTCTTTAATATTTTAGATTGTGGGATGAATGTTTTGTAGTTTTTACGTGGTTGATTTCTAAGTCGTGATGACTCTCTCTATGTTCTGATTTTTCGACTTGTTCTTGTGGTAAAATTTTTTCTATCATTTTCCTATTTTTCCTTTCTTTTTGAGGTATTTTAAGGATTTGTGGGGGATGAAAATGATCTTCATCATGCGTGTGTAAAGGTAGGTTATAACAAACTGAGTCTTTATTTGGTTGGCAATAGCCATGTGCATTTTTATGAGAGTTTGCTGTAAACATAATTGGTTTAGGTGGTTTTTGATTAAAAACCATTTCGTATGGTGACATTCCTAGAGTTGTCGTAATTTGTGAATTATATGCTAAGGGAAATAATTTTACATCTGCTGACCATTCTGTGTGTCTTGTATCATTTCCATTTATGATACATCTAAGATATTCTTGTAGTGAACGGTTCATACCTTCGACTAAACCGTTTGTCCAAAGTGCATGAGATGTACGTGGTTTATGTTTGATATTATATAAGTGACATAGTGTAATGATTTCATTATTTATGAATTCTGTACCGTTATCTGTAACTAAAATTTCGGGTAGTCCGAATTTAGCTATCCAGTGTTCATAAAGTGTTGTGTAAGCATAATAAGCATTACAATGTGGTACTGGGTTGAGTGCTAAATAATGTGTAAATGCATCAATAATTACCATAATGTAGGAGTTTCCTTCAGAGGATGGTGAAATTGGTCCTTTTGTATCGAATGAAATACGATGGTTAAAATATAAACTGTGTCCTTTAAAACCTTGTTTTTGTGCTATTTGTTTTTAATTTGGATAAGGTTTATTTAGCTGACATACTATACAATCATTGCATAGTACTTTTATCTAAATTGGTGCATTTGGAAAATGAAAATTTTGTGTAAAATTTGAATATGTTTTCTCTGATCCTTTAGTATTTTGTGTATGTGAAATGTTAAAAGCTATTAGTATCATACTTAAAGGGAGACAGGGAACTGTAGAATTATTTAATTGATATTCTAGAAGGTCTGTGTTTTCATTAATTGTTGTATTATTAAATTTTCGGAAATATCGGAGGAGTGTTTTATTTCCTAAAATTGTGGTATCTGCTTTTACGGGCTTAGTTTTGTATTTGTGCCATGATTTTAGTTGTCTAATTACTGGGTCAAGATTTTGATATTGGTTCAAGAGTTCTAGTGTAATTTTATCTGTTGGAGGGAGAAAAATATTTCCAATTTCTAATTTTGATAGGGGAATTGTGTCAAGTGTGTCATGGAGGTCAAAAACTTGATTTATTATGTATTTTGAATCGTTTGTTTGTGGTCCTGATAAATTTATTTTATCAGGTTAATTTTCTTTTTCAATTAACGGAAAAAAGTCTTTTTTATGCGAGTGGTGATTTATTCTTTTTTGTTGGGTGTTATTTTTTATCTATTGTGAGTATGGAATTGGTTTGAAAGTTGATGTTCCTAGTAGATCAACTTCGTAGTGATTATTTTGGCAATCTAAGTAAAGTGGGAAATGTTGTAGGTTTTTTATTTGTCATTGGTCAATGTCAGTTTTTACTGCTATTTGCATTCTAGTCGGGGTGATGTTTCGTCTTTTGCAAGGTAAATATTTATATATTTTTGGTATTTCAACTAGTTTTTCGTGTAAGTAATTCAGGTGGTGTATTTTGACTTAATGTATCTGGTAATGCAAGATTCTTTTCTGCTGTCCAAACTATATGTAAGTTTGGAAACTTCATTAGAATTAATTGAAATCTATAAACTCGGTGATTGGGATTTGACTTTTGTGTAAAGAGAAAAATGATTGGTTTATGATCTATGAATAGAACTGTTGGATGTTTTGATCCAAGTATTAGAAATTCATATTCTGTAAGTGTATAAATTATAGCTGTACATTCTCTCATTAGGGTTGAGAGTCGTAGCTCTGCTTGTGTAAATAATCGGGAATTTGCTGATATAAGGTTCATTTTATTTGTACCACTATGTGATTGTAATAATGTTGCGCCGATGCCAAAATTTGAAGCATCGCACATTGCATAGAATGGTTGATTTGGATCTGGAATTGTGTTTGAAATTTCTTCAGTTAAAAGTTTTTTAATTTCTTCAAATCGTGTTTGATGTTCAGTGGTCCATTCAAAATTATTTTGTTGTCTGAGGATATTATAGAACGGTCTTAAATATAATTGCTTTTTATAAACGTACTTGCTTAAGAAATTTAACATTCCAAGGAATTCTTGAATTTTCTTTTTGTTTGTTGGTGGTTGAAGTTTTTGAATAGCATCAATGGGTGATTTTAAAGGAGTGATTGTGTTTCGTTCTATATTATATCCTAAAAATTTAACTCGTGTTAAAAAGAAGTGTGATTTATCGGGGGCGGCCCTCAGATTTTCGTTCTGAAGTATTTCATGATAGTGTTCTAAAACTGTAAACATTTCTTCTTTTGTCTGTGATTGCATACAAACATCGTCCAAATAGGTGATTGCGTTTTTCTTGAGTATTAATGGTCTAAAAATTTTGCTCATAAAAGCTGAAAATGCTGCTGGTCCTATGGAAATTTCATAGAATCGGCGGTTAAATTCATATTGTTGATTTCCAATAACAAATTGTGTTAAACGTCGTGATTGTTCATCTAGTGGCATTTGATTGTATGCACTATTCATATCTGCGGTTGTAAAGTATTTTCCGTTTATTTTTGTTAAGATAACTTGTATTGGTTCAATAGGCCAATTGCATTTCGATTCGTCAATTAGTGAATTGAGGTATCTAGCGTCTAAAACTATTTTTAATGATTCTCCCTTTGCTAGAATGATAACAGGGTTAATAAATGTGTTGCCTCTTGGTTGTTCTTCTTTATTTACTGGTGAGATAATTTTGTATTGTTCTAAAATATCTAGTAATCTATTTACTTTGTCGTGTAAATGAATTGGTACTTTACTAGCTCTTCGTTTTTTGAAAACTGCGTCAGGTTTTAACGGGAGATGTAGCGATGAACTGATTTTCCCAACATCAAATTTTGATGTTGCTTAGACTGTTGAATATTTCAACAGTTGTTTTGCTAGTTTGTCAAATTCGACTTGTGTAATTTGTGAGTGTTCAAAATTAAACATCGTTAAAAAATTTTGTTGTTCTTTTGTGTAATTTGATATATTGAACGTTGGTTTAAAATATGATGTTTTTGTGAACGTTGTTTTTAAAATATGATGTTTTTCTTTTTTCATTGCTTATTATGTTATTTATGGATAGTTCTTCGTCAAGAATTGTGGATTGGCAAATATCTAATAATTGGAGTATATTATTTACGCTATTTCATGTATGGGTGAGATTGTAGCGTTTGTTTTGCAATATCCTAAAAGTCCTGAGGGTAATGTTACTTGATACGGTGTATTGTTATACACGTGTAACGAAATGATGTCGGAATTTGTGTTTTTCAAATACTTTATAGATGAAATCGTGATTTTGAAAAACTTGTGAATAGGTCTAAATTCAAAGTCTGACATAAAAAATTGTTGTTTATTTTGACTTTTATCATACTGGTGAACTTGTTTTATTTAAAAATTATATATATTTCCTGATAATGGTTTCAGGTGTTTCCGCTGTTGGTTATAAATTGGGTAAAATTTTGAGAAGAATGGTGGTTGTTTGTTTAATCTTTGAAAAAATGTTAGAGCTGTATTTTTTGTTTTTGTGTACTTATCTTTGATCAGTATTTTACTATTTAAGATGTTGATTTTTGGTATATATTTTGATATAAATGGTATGCCAATGATATTGTGATATCAGTAATATGAAATATTTGTTTAAATGGTTTGTTTAGAATATTATTTTGCTCCATTGTTCTTGTGGGGAGAAGGAATAATTGGATTTTTCCGTAATTTACTAATGTTGATCCTTGTGCTGTTGCTAGTTTACTAGAGGTTGCAAGAGCCGTTAATTTTGGATGTAATGTTTTGTTTTCATTCCATGTGGGAATATTAATTATGTTTGATTCTGCTCCTGAAACAATTAAAAAATCAATTTCAAGATCTGGTGGTTGAAATTCTTTGTTTCTTGGACTTTCTAAGAGAAATGGTTTTGTCCAAATTTTTTCTCTGGGTTGTTCTTTTTGTATATTTTGATAAATATGATTTGTGTTTGAACATTTTGTTTTGTCTTTTTCATCGGGTTCAATTACCGTGTTAATTTCGTTTATTTCTTGTGCAGTTTGTGTAGTATTGATGGGTTCAATATAATAATTGTGAAGGAGTTCCAATTGATTTTCATATATATGTGATGTAAAAGGTTGTTCATATATGATAGGTTCATAGTCGTTTTCGACTGTTATCATATTTACGGAGATGGTATTTTCTGTATCACTTTCTGTGTCTGATGATCCACAGTTTATTTGATTTAGTTGTAGTTCGTTACTTCCTGTGTCATCAATACCTGGGGGGTCTGATGTTGTTTCTTCATTTGACTGTACTTGATTAATATGTTTTTGATGTTTTGGTGTACTACTTCTGTATCGATGTTTAGAATTATTATAATGGTTATTATTCCTATGTGGTGACTGGGAATAATTTCTATATCGATTATTATAGCTTGAATTTCGATTTTGTGAATTGTTCCGTGATCTGTTTTGATAATTGTCATTTGATCTGTGATAGTTTGATCTATTATACGAGTTATTTCTTGATCGATTGTTCGGGTAATTTTGATTTCGATTGTTCGAATAACTTCTATTTCGATTATGTGAATAGTTTCTATTTCTGTTGTATGATGAGTTTTATTTCTGTTGTATTGGAGTAGTGTTTATTTCTTGGGTCTGATTGGGAACTGGATCTAGAAACAAATTGTGTTGCATTAGAATTTGATCTCGAATAGTTATTTCGACTATTTGATCGATTATAATTATTTTGTGAAGAATTTTGTGTATTTCTTCGTTCTGGTGATCTTCCTCTATAACTTGAGTTATATGGTGAGTGATTCCTTGTGTAGTTGGTGTTGTTCGGAAGTGGTTTTCCTGAACTGTTGTTACTATATATATTTTTGGTTTGGTAGATTTTGATCTTTTTTCATATATTGATAGAACGATTTATTTGGTTCTTTATGCTTTTGAGGTTTATTCTGATTATCTTGTTGTTTTTGTCTACATTCGGAAATACTGTGTCCGTATCGTCAGCAATAATTACACCATTTTTTGAAGGATGGTTTGCCTTTAAAATTTGGATGTTTTTCATAAATATTTAGTATTTCAGTGATTTTTTCAACTAGGTCTGTACCTGATTCCTGTATGTTATTTATATGTGTAGTGTTTGTTTCAATTCGATTCACATATTGTTGTTTTAGATTTTCTGTTTCTTCAAGTTTCATTGTGATTTCCGCTTGCTCTAGTTTATCTACTAGTTTTCGAAAATCTAAATCTGACTCTCAAATTGAGGAAGGATGAGATGCTCTCTTTTTTATTGCTATTTTCCTTAATTGAGGTGTTAAGGTCATCATTAAAATTTCTGTCATTTTTGTGTTTTTATACTCATGTGTATTAAGTGAATATGCTTTTCGAACTAGTGTTTCGATGCATACTGCTAATTGTTTGATTGTTTCATTTGGTAATCTGCGAATTTCATTACATAAAACTCTTTGGTGTTGTTTATTTCTTTCGGAGTCAAACATTTTTGAAAATTCTTGTGTAAATCTTTTCCAGTCTGATTTTATTTCTATAGGTAATACTGAAAACCATTTTTGGGCTGCGCCATCTAAGGTTGTTTGTATCAATGCTGTGCGTCTAAGTATCCAATTTTGATGTAGTGGCGTATTAATTGGTTCAGGTCCTATATTTAAAATTAAATTTGCTGTTACTGCATTTAAATAATATTCTACAGAATATTCAGGATCTGTTCCTGTAAATACCATCATTGGTTTATTGGATGTTATTGATGATACACCCATGAGGTATGGATTCATTGTCATCTGTAGTGATTCTGCCGCATTTGGCATTTGCCAAAAAATTGAAAGTTGATTTTTTGTTATTTCGTGTTGCTGAAGGTAATATGGGAGCGGTATTTCATTTTGCATTTGAGTTGGTTGATATGAGTGCATAGTCATTGGGTTTTGTGGTTGAATCGGTTGAAAAGATTGTGTATTAGTTGGATTTGGCATATGTATTGGTTGTTGATTTCGTGTATCTGTTGGGTTTGGAGAAAAAATTCTATTGTATGTATGAGGTCGTCGCGATCCTTTTGTACGATATTCTTGGGTATATGGTGCAAAAATGTCTGGTTGTAAATAATCATCATCAGATGATAAATAATTCGTATGATGAGGTGCTTGCTTTTTATTTTTATTTTGTTGAAAGAATGGATAATTTTCACTATGATCCTGTGGAGGATGTGAATTAGTTTGAAAATTTACTGAGTTGGTTGTTGTCATTGGGTTATCCCAATAGCGAGAACATACATGATTATTAGCAAGTGTCTAACGACCTCATGAACATACAAGATAATAACGAATGTGCATAATTATAATTGTGTTCTGCAAAAGTTTTTCTTGTGAACGTTTTTCGTGGTTTTGATGGTTTTGTCATTGGTCTATATGTTTGATAATCCATATGTGAGTATTTTGGAGCAACCGAAGGTTTAACGGTTGATTGTAAGGTTACTTGTGCCAGTGAAGTATTTGTATTTCTTGATGTTGTTAAATTTGGGTGTATTGGTGAAATACTTTGTTGTGTAGTTGTTGTTGTTTGGACAATTTCTTCATTTATGAAGTGTGATGGTGTTTGAATATCTTGTTGTGTAAGATTTCTTGTTCCATTAAGGTTTTCATTGTGTATGACGGTCGAATTTAAACTGTTATTTCGTGTATCAGGTAAAAATGTATTGTAGTTTAATGGTGTTGCATCAATAGTTAATGGTATTACTTTTACATAATCTCTGTGATAAGATATTGTACTGATTGCTTGACTTGAGATTGATTGTGGGATATTTATAAATGTAGGATGAGACCATTCAGGGTCCCAAACGTAGTCTGATTGTTCTGTAATGGCAGTGTCATCATTTGAATTTTGGGGCTGAAATTTTTTCTTGCTTGTGAAATTAAGTCTAAATTATGTGTGAAATAATCAATTATAAACCTTGCCAAAAATTTTTTAAGTCATGTTTTGTGTGTTGTGAAACATCGTCTTTAGTGAAATTTTCTTTGATTATACGTAGAAAAGTTGAAAATAAGGTGATTTCATTTCGTATTTTCGTATGTTTGGATGTTTCAGTTGGTGAGATACTTTGAAATTCTGTTTTTTCTAATATAGAGATATAGGTATATATTATTACAAAAACTTCATTAGTGAATATAGAGTTTGCTCTTTGTGAATTATGATATTGTATGCTTTTGATATATTCTAGGAATACTTTTGAAAATTCTAATTCAAGATCATCTGTTTGAATTACATATTTACGATGATTCGTATTTGGTGTGCTAAATTCTATGGTGTAGATTCCATATTGTTGTGTTAGGTTACATATGTCTTCTAAATAATGTTCAATAATTTGTCTTTTGATTTTCACATCTGGGAATTCTGCTTTGCATGGACTGATTCCGGGTTCAAACAAATTTACGAGTAAATTCTTGCAAAAATCATGTTGCCCTCTATTATCGGGTGCATCTATGAGGAAGGGGTAAACCTCTTCGTCATCTCGATTATCGTCACTTTGAGTGTGGCTCATTTTTTCGTTTGATGACTGTTAATATATAGCTATCGATATGTCTAATGGGTTGATTCCAATTATACAGGTGTACTGGTTTGTGTTTGTATTGCTTTTTCATTCTTCTTTTTCCTCTTTTTGATGAATTTGAAGTTGTTTCTGAATCGGAAAAATATAATTGATCGTGAATGGGACAATTTTTATCAATTGATTCTTTTAATTTGTAGAGTGCGTCTAAATTGCTGGCTTCTGATTCGGAAAATGCGTTTCTATTTTTTGAAAATTTTTCTCGTGTGATTTGTCTTTGTTTATTTATAATTTTTCTTTTTATTGTTTGTCGTTTTGTTCTAATGTATCCAACTGTTTGTGTATGAGGTGTGATTACAAGATCGTATTTTTTGTTATCTATCTCACAGTTGTGTAAAACGATTGTTTGCTTATTTCCTAGATTTTTGAATGACATAAGGTTTAGGATGAGGGATGCAAAAAGTTGTTAGGTATTTCTATTTTCTTAGACTGTTAGTCCTTACGGTTTTTTGGTTAGCTTAACTTGGGTCTTTTTATTAAGGGTTGGAGAGAAAAGTATATCGATTCCAAAGAATGATTTTTTACTTGCTCGTGGCTAGTCTAAGCTAAGGTGTTAACTTACTTAATCTTACTTAGGGGTAGTGATTGTGTTCAAGGGTTGGAGAATAGTAAATCGATCCACAAGGTTCAGGTATAATTAGAACGCAAGTAGTTCGTTAGATACTATTTTAAACTTACTAAGTCTAAGATCTATCCTGGGTCTGGTAAGAGGAGGGTTCAAGTGAAGGTTGAATAACCGAAATTTTTTACTGTTTATCTTAATTTGAATGGTTAGTTTTATTAAAAAATTTCTATTAATCTTGGGTCTTTTGGAAGGGTTGGATAGTGAACCGACGTTTGAGGTCGTTAGACACTTGCTAAGTGGGTGATGGAGAACAAAATTGTTCTTTTTGATCCAAGGATAGGCGTTGATGATCAGGTTTTAAATTTAGTGGAATAGAAAAATAATTGAGATCCAAGGATAAGCCTTGATGATCTGATTTTAAAATTAAGTGAATTTAAGTTTAAAATGGTTTAAATTTATTTAAGAAAAAGATTTAGTATTTTAATGATATTAGTGAGCTTATGATTGCTGTTATGTTTAGGTGATGAAGCTGGGACAACAGATGATTTATGATTACTAACAATTTATTGTCATGCTACTAATTTTTATTTTCATTTTCAATAAATATTTTTCAATTAAATATGTTTTATATAATACTGCAGAAGTTGAGAAAACGACTTGAGATCTTTTTATCAATCGTTATTGTACATTAATAATTTTGTTTAGCGCCTGAAATGATCATGAAGATTGACTTCAAAATTTTATGTTTGCAGATGAAAATCTAAATTCATTGCTAATAAGATTCTAAATATAAAAGTTTGTGTTGGCTTTTGCCGTACAATCATAAAACTATTTGGTAAGTTTCTACTTTGTCGTATGTCGTCTCTTGTTCGAGGTCTTCTTCCAATTCCGGGTAATTCTCTTATCATTCGGAATATCGGCTCTGATCTATTGAGTCGTAGAGACATTTCGATTAAATTATTATCGTATAACATTTTGAAAATGTTTTGTCTAAATTCTAATCTATTTTTGGTTAGTTCTAAGCTATTAAGGTCTTATTCGAGACTTATGGTCGCACCAGATGAGTTAGGACCGATGTGGTATAACTCATAGAGTAATTTCGGATAGGGTACACCGTCTGCTCGTCACGCTATCTTATTTTCGGCCGGATAGATTCGTGCAACTTCTTAGTCTAATACCGATTCTAATCTTACTCTTATACTTTCTAGTCTCAGGGTGTTTAACTAGTCTCTGCTAGGCTCAATAGATCTAGGGTATACTGGTTTGTTGCGGCTGCTGAAGTTCTCTTGGAGAGACAACTAATTTCTAAGTTAAATTCAAATCTCTCTGGTGCTGAAATTACAAGTAATTTCAGCACTTACAAATAAGTGGGTTGTTAGTTAGATGGATTATGATTGGTTAATATTAAATACTTTACAGTGGTAAAATATCCAATTTATCCAATCATAAAATATAGTTTAGATCAGGTTGCAATAACCAGAATGGCCGAAGAACAGAAAAACTTTATTAACTTTTATAAGCTGATCGGTAAATTAAGTATAATAACAGTCGATATTACTAAAGAAACAAATGTTTTATGCTTAATTTGAATAATTTAATCAAGATTATTTTGAATTCAATGAAAAAAAAATTTAGAGAAATTATTCAATTCATGAATAATTTCTTCATTTTCTTGGCGTCATTGCCGATTCTGATAATTGTTTTTAACGATTTTTCCGTATTAGTCTATAAAATTTAAAACTTTTCAGTTTTTCTGCTCTTGGACCCATTCTGCTCCGTCTCCATAGTAAAGATATTTACCTTATGTTGTCCTTGCCTCACTTGAAAATTCTGCAATTATGGTTTTTTAGGGTAATTAGAATAAATTTGTTTCAGACATCAGAATGAGCACTTGTAGGTTAATTACATATACTTAGATTTTAATCTGCATGTCTCGAAATCATAAATTTTTTAGAAAATGTTTAGAAAAAGAAAAGAATTCTAAAGCTTTTTTTAATTTCTAATCTTGATTCAGATCTAAGTTTTTGTAACTCAACCCTTTAGCTTTCAGCTTAATTTTGTTCAAAATTTTCCAAAGTTGGTTGCTTAAAATCTGTTTAAAGAAAAAAATTGTGCTTCATGCGATTTGCAGAAGATCTATGAAAGGCTATCCAGCCTGTCTAAGCATAGTCCGTTTCTCTTATTTCACCACTTTCAAACTGACTTTTTTGTTGAGCAAAATTCTTTTTTTGCGACTACAGCCTGAGGTAGATCTGAAACTAGAGGCCAAGTCAGAGCTTGTCCTCACACACTATCCTTGCCATGGCAGGGGATCGGTTACACGATCTGACGAACTCGAAGTGAATGCCTTACCAGTATGCTCTAGAAAAGGTTTCAAGAAAAAATCTCGCTTCCTGGTGCAAAAAAAGAGCTAAAGTGTAAGCAAAAACTATTCTATTTCATGGCAATACTCAAAGCAATGCTGATTAGAATTTAAGGTGATTAATGCTGAATAAAAATTTAATGCTGATCATTTTACATTGACCAATTTACGCTGATCAAGGCTGAATAGAAATGTAACCAGAAAAAAATCAAAACTTTCTGGACTCAAAATGAATTTTTTGGACACGTTTTTCTCATAGTGGGAGATCGCAACTGGACAAAAATGACGAGAACAAAAGCCATTAAAATTCTTACAAGAATTTTCACGGGGTAATATTTTAAATATTTTCCTGTTTTCAATTTTTTTTGACAAAATTGACAACATCCTTCGTTTTTTACATGAAGGACGCCTTTGTTCAAACGGATTTCTTGTTTGTAGCCAGCTTTTCGGCCTGTCGCAAACGCTTCACGCTTAACATTTTTTTTTCATTTCAAAGTTTTGTATATGTTTGACCAAACTTCGATTTGATATAGATCTAGAATCCTTCGGTAAAATTCAGCTTGCCTCAAAATTTCGGGTGCGGGACATCAAGCCGACGGAACTTCAAGCCGAATCGTAAAAAAAAGGAGTTCAAGCCGAATATTTTCTGATAAAATCATGAGACATGAGCAGTTTGGAAACTTTACTGAAAAATTTCTGAATTTCATGATCTCTATTCTCTAGTTATTGGCTTTTTCATAAATTTTGCCACATCCAAGTTTAGGCGTAATTGATCGATTACAACGGATTATGCTGATTTTTGACAATTATAATTAATTACAATTACCAAAATTAGGTGTTTAAAGGACTTATAATTGTTTATTATTGTGATATTTTCCAAGATGTTATAATGTTTTATAATAGATTATAATTGATTATAGTTCATACAAAAAACCTTAAAATTAATTATAGTCGATTATAATCGGCTATAATCACTTTTTTCACCAACACTTTGTCACATCTAAGCAGCATTTGAATTATATCATAGGTGTTTTTTTGTCTATAACAAAACCTCTAAAAAAGAGATCTCTTGTGACACTGTGGTTCAGCTGAACACAAAGTTTTACCACGAAACAAAGGTTCATAGAGATCCCCCATATTAGGTGAAAGGTTCCAGCGGTAGTTGAAAAAAAACTTTCAAAATCAATCATGAAACTAGATCAATTCACTGAAGATTTTGCGATTAAAAAAGCTCAAAATGTGCACCATGAAACAACTCTAATGGAAAAGAAACTTAAAAAAAAATTATTAGGTTTAATTGATTTGAAAACTTTACAAACAGTTATCTCCATTTTCACAGGATCAAACGTCTACAAAAAGCACAGAATACAAGCAATTTAGATGCAACTTCGAGGACAAAATGGGTAAAAAGAGGGATTATATTCGATTATATAGGATTTTTGTGCGAAACTCATGAATTAGAAATTGGGATAAAAAGAAAAAGTTATAACCGATTATAATTGTATAAAAAAAACGGATAAGTAATCGATTATCATCGATTAAAATGTATTATAATTGATCATAATTTGAAGTCAAAAAGAGAGATTATAATCGATTATTCATTGAAAAAAAAACAATTTTTTCTCTAATTTGTAAGACTGGTACTAAAATTGTTTTATAATCGATTGTTAACGCTTGAAACTGCATGCGGGTTAAGCCTCCAAATGAGGTTTAGGAAAGTTGAAAAAAAACACAGTTGAAGGCATTTTTCTGTTTTATACTGTATGCATTTCAAAATTAAGCTGATATTACTAACGGATGCCAATCCCAAGTGGAGCATTGTCATGAATTACACTTATTATGGACTATACTTGCCTAAATTTTGGAAATGCAAAATTTTACAGATGAAAGGTTAGTGTTCTGAGGTGCTTGCAAGTTCAAATTTTGGCCTAAAGTCCCTTCGGATTGAACTCCTGTCGGCCTGTTGTCCTAATTCCAAAATTGCGAATTTTTTGATTGCCTGGTCGATTGGCAAAACTTCACATTGATATTAAGCAATTTAAACAGACAGTTGCTTTTGTAGACAATGATTAGACCGAAAATCAGAACATTTTGAAACGCGACCAGTTTGTTACGAAAAAAAACAGGTTCTTGAATAATTGAGCTGCAGAATATCTAATCAGACTGGTTTAGAATTTGTTGAAAAGAAAAAAACGTTTTTTCTTGTCCTTTTTTGTCAAGTAACTTTTAATAATTTTCGTTATTTTAAATCGAAGATATGCGAACCCAAAACGATAAAATTTTGGCTATCTATCACCATACCAGATTGGATCAGTCAGAAAAACAGCAGTTTCAAGGCAGTGAAAGTAGCAGTAGTAGATGTTGGAGGTGATCAGGGGGGGGGGGGATCATGGAAGACCCCATGTATTAAGATATGTTATAGATTTCCGGTCTTCCATTCTATGTATTAACATTGGGTACAGAGTTTACATGTATTAAGATAGGGAATACCAATGGTAAGGTTTTATGGTTTGTGTGATGGTAAGATAATGGTAAGAAAAACGTATTTTTTTTTGGTTTTTGAGTGAAAATATCTAGTTTTTTCGCAACAATTTCGGCGCGTGTTATCTAAATTGTAAATATCAAAATTAATTACGTGTAGATTGTGTGATGAAGCTCATTTCAATAGTTTTTTGGAACATGGTAAGTCAATGCTAAGAGTTCAAAACACGATAAAATTAGCTATAATTCCACCTAATTTATTGAATAATCTACTTTCTATCTACTTGAAGCAAAGCTGAAACCTACTGAAACTTCAAAAATGTCAAACTTTTGAGGAAAAAAATTAAATTACAAAATATATATATATAAATCACTGCATCGCATAGTAAATTTACTGCAACTTCATAATAATACACCAACAAAAGGCTACTTCGTACAAAATTTTAGTACATTGCATCACTTGTTTTAAATTTTTTACTCTGCATGAGTTCTTATAGTTCAATGGTTTTGTATGAATTCCATCATCTTGAACTTGATGAGCCTAGTCCTTTCTTTGTCTGTTGTCTGTTCATATGTAGCAACCATATGATTCATAGTTCTGAATCCTCTATTAGTAGATGTGAGATTAACTGCTTCATCGAGCACTCTCCTGTACTTTGCCATGGGTCCATCTCCAGAATCTTCTAGAACTCGTTTGTTCAAACCTTTACTGCTGAATTTGAACTTTTTTGACTTGTTGTCATAGCAGCAATAAGTTTTGCTACACAAAACGAGCATTTCTGTACATCTGAGTTCTTATTTAAAAAGTCCCGGCTACCGTTTATCATGCTTTTTATGCGTACTACAACACGTTTTAGGGAAGAAATTTGATTTTGCATCCGCCTTGAAAGGGTCTCTGCAGTCATTTTCCCTCATTTTCTCCCAAGCAGCTCTCTTATCTGGTTGGATACAGTCGTATAAAGTCTCTTCCGCAAGTACCAAGTAAAGTGATTCTGCATCCATCTCCAACTCTTCAAATTTATTCACATCACAGAACTTGTCAAAGAAGTTATGTAGAGTTCCAACATTCTCAGTTTCGCATACTGCAGTATGAAAAATCCAACAGTGATGGCTTCTCTGTGTTCAATGGTTAACTTCAACAACTCCACCTCATACAAGTCTTTTTCAACTGTTTTCAGTCTTTTGAACAATGGCTCATAGATTGCTCTTATGAGTTTTTTCATCCTTCAGATATTTTGTGATTGCATGCCTGGATCTATCCATGATCTGATAACCATAGGAGGAATTGCCTAAAAGCTTCATCGTTTCTGCTACAACTCCTGACAAAGATTTTTCATCTCCTTCTTTTCTCGCATCAACCACTGATTGAACAAAATTATTGAAACATTTTTGTGGAGAGTACTGAACAAAACGGTAAATTTTGGTGCATTGCAAGCCGAGTTCCAAATAAAAATTGATTAGAGGAGTTATAACTGTTCCATTTTCTAGCTTGAAACCAGATATCAGCATTCTCTGAGGATGTTTTAACATTTGGTTCTCGATTGCATAATTTTTTATGTAATCTCCAATATAATCTCTTCCAACCTCTGTATTTTTGAAATTTCGAGGAAAATTCGCAAACTTTGATTTTAGTTCATCTGGAACAACTAATTTGCACTGAACATAGCCAAAGAGAGATCCATCTTTTATTTTGCTAGAAGGTAGTCTGTAAAAAGAGGTCTTTTATAGGGGAAGGGGGTTCTGACGTGATTTTTGATTTTGTCATTGTTTTTGAAATTATCCCATCGCTCACACTCCTACATTTCTTCAATTTTGTATCTTTTCTCTTTAATGTATTCCCGTCGCATATCATCCATCTCTCTCTTTTTGTTTTATCGCTCAATATCCTGATCTTTTAAGGAGGGACGAGCTTCTTGACAAGAACAGAAGTGGTAGTAACATCCCATTGCTTCAAACACTGTCTTACAGTGATCACAATAACCGTCCACAATATAACAGTCGATTTTTTTCTGTTTTCCAGATGTGAAAAAGCTCTCACTTTTACATGCTGGTCTTGTTTTCTGATAGAAAGACATGACCATAATCTCGAAGTTGCGAGTTAGATTATGTCTAGCCTTGAATTTCTGCATATCAGTGTCAAATTCCCATCTCGTGTACAGTCCAGTTGGCATATCTTGACACATTGAGAAAGGGTAAAGCTGGCTTGCATCAATTCTGGATTGATTTACAAATATTTGATGAATTTCTGCCAAATGTTTTATCAACTACAGCTTTTTGAGTGAAAACAATGGAAAGTCCACCAGTCATGTCTTCTCGTATTTTTTTACACAAGTCTTTATCACTTTCGCAAAAGGGATAAAACTTGTCATTTGTAGATTTGTGCAGACATATGTTTGCTAGATTTGGAAGTTTACATCCAAGTTTCAACATATCATTTACTTTGTTATGATAAAACTGTATCGCTTCCAGGGTTGGAACTACATCCTTGTTATTGTACCACTTCAAAAAGTCTTTGAACACTGTCATTCCGTTTTTATTCCAAGTCTCTTGCAAGTAATTGTAATTATCCAATCCAGATGGAGGAACAGTCTTGATTTGAAGCTTTTTAAGTGCCTGTTCTTTGTCAAACTCACTCTTTCTCAGCTTCTCATAATCAATGAAGTCTTTGTCTAGAGGATTGTTGTTTCTAAGTTTACTGAAAAAGACTTCATATGGTGGCAATTCGGGAAAAAAACAAGTTTGTCTGGGTTATCAAACCACTCATACGGAAAGAATCCTTTCGTTTCGCTAGTTTTATAGACTATGACAAAAAAGAGTCCAGAGTAGTTGCTCCACCCAGAAACTTCATTATGTCGAGAAATTGTACATCTCCAAACTTGAAAGATATAAAGTCATTTGCTTTTTTGATGACGGATGTTTCTTGTTCTTTATCTCGAATCAAATAGGGGATTAGGTAGGACTTGATCAAATTCAAATCATATCTACCACTATTAAATCCATAAACAGGCAAAGTATTTAAATATATCTCCAGATGCTGTTTCAAATCGATGAGCTGACTTTTCTGAATTCGTAAGAATTGTGTTGACATATCTGCTTCTCCCGAATCTTCAATGCATTCGTCTTCATACTCAAATTTGCTGCTTGAATAGATTTTACTTTGTTCGTTTAACTGATCAAAGATCTTTTTGATTCTTTCATTGACAGCTACTTCAATATCTTAAAATTTTTTTCTCATCTCTAGCTTACTTTGTTCAGCCAACAGCTCGAGGTTGGTTACAAAAGCAATAATCAAGTTCTGTGGATCTTTGTTGTACAAAAGATGGATTCATCAATCAAATTCGATGATATAGAGACTGATATTGGAACATGTTTTACGATCCAGGTTGTATTTTGTGTTTCTTTTAGTTCCTCTGTAGGAACACAAATCGACTTAAAATCGAAAATTGCTAGATTATCAAAAAGTTTATCTTCAGAAACTGGAAGATTAAATCCTTTTGCTTTTTCAAACAAGCTTTCTCGAAGCTCGTACACGTTCTTTGGGTAAGTATGTTTCACTCGATTCTTACATCTCAGAAGATGTTTGTTGAGAAACTCAGATCTATTGAAGAAAGTATCACAACTAGGACACCGGAAGCACTTGAAGTGAGAATCAATATCATTTGTATGAATGATATGATTGTTAAATCTCAGTAACTTGACTGTTTTGTCGAATCTTCCAATACTTCGTCGAGCTAGTTCTCCTACATATTCTCCTTCTTGGATATCGAAATCGTATATATAGATGTTTCTTTGAACAATTTCCTCAACAACAGGTAAGTCTACTACAGAAAATCCACAAAAACTTGAGAACTATAACTAGATTTTGACATAAATTCTGTAAAGTATCCAGAAGAGTGAGAGTCGAGATCATTATGTCCGTTCATGTGCATTGCCAATGCGCGGAAAAGACAGAAATGATCTTTGTAAGGTTCCTTGTCTTTGTTAGATAAAAGACAGTTAAAAGAATAGTTTTTCAGTAGAGGTTCGGATAAGGCAGATTCGGGACATCCCATTGGGTTGTTTTTGAGCAAAACTGCAAAAATTGTGACGTTAGTTATCAATTTGAATCGCCATTTTGTGTTTTGACATTCTTGGGTACATTACTCCACAATATCAAATTTTCAACTTTTCCTTGGATTTTTATCATGTCTGCTTTAGTACAGAGCAAATGGGATTTTTCAAATAACGTATTGTTTTCATGGGCGTAGATTTATCGATATTCACCAGTCTCAATATTTTGAAGAACGAAACACAGAGCAATGTTAATTTTTGCGGCAGAATCTAGCTTGTTGAAGACTTCTTCAAGTTTCTCGTTGATTATTTCAGCATTAACTTGGACATTTCGAAATTAAAAACCTTATGTCTCTCATTCTCTATCTCTGTATACACCAGAAAATGTTGACAAGCACTAGGTTCCTCCTTAAGCTTTTCACCATCTTCCCCTTCTTCCTCCACAATTTTGTTCAAGTCGGCCACCGTATCACTGGGCTTCCGTTGCTTAATTCCATGTTCCTTTCTCCAATGTTGTTGGAGAGAGTAGTAACTAGGGAACTCTTGTTCGCAAGAAGGACAAACTGTCGACTTTTTCAAACCTGGTTGAACATGCTTCTTTGTACCATGATAACACATCTCCTCTTTGCTCTTTGTGTAAAAATGACAGTTTGGACACTTATGTTCCTTTTGTTTTTCCTATCTCTTTCGATGTCGCGCTGCGTTTTGGCAAAATTACATAATTCCACAATCTTCACACTTGACTTTTTCATTTCGGTTAAGAGCAAGCTTTATCTGAAATAAAAATTGGGACTTTAGAAATATTCCAAAAATAAAAGTTTGAAGTAGCAATTGAATAAAACTACTTATTTGAAGTTAATTTGAAGTAAAGTTCAATTGACTGTTTCTGATTGGTAAACAAAATGAATGATTTAACCCAACAAAATGAGCGTAATTATACTAATAATGACGTCATCGCCTACGCATTTATTCTTTTATGGTAATGGCATCATTCTTTAAATAGAAGCAACGTCACCATCTACCCAATTTTCCTTTTATGGTAATGACGTCATTCTATAAATAGAAGTGACGTCACCACCTAAGCTATTTTCCTCTTATGGCAATGACCCCATTCTATAAATAGAAGTGACGTCACTGCCCACGCAATTTTCCTTTTATGGTAAGGACGTCATCGCTCACGTAATTCCTTCAAAAATTCTAGAATTTTCCCGAAAAATTTTCAACCAATCAGAACTAAGCAGTTTCTAGACATAACTTTGTACGAAAAATGTCAATTAAAAAACAATTGAACCTCCTCGAGTTACTCTACAAGAAAAAAGAAAACATTCCGTATGATCTCCTTATTGATGAAATAGATCTAGATTCTTACTTTTTTCACAATTTTTTGGACGTTTATGTTGTCCAAAATAGAGTTCTCCGACTAAGTAAAGGTCTCTTTGGGGAAACTTACTCAATCAAAGAGTTTACTTTTGATCCACATATTACGTATCAAAGCTATAAACTTACTGCTGAGTTACACCTGACTAGAAAAGAAATTTTATTTATTTTACAAAATTTGAAGTTAATAAAAAAGTCGTACGATAAATTTTCAAAGACTCTTTTTATTCGCTACCCAACTCCCAAGTTTGTCAAAACTCCTGAGCAAAAATCTTTATTCCTTCGTTTTTTTAAAGATTTTCATAGTTGAAAATCTTGCATGATCAGGTTTGGAATCAAATATCCAGAGACTTGCTTTGAAAAATTCATTAACGTTGAGTTATCCTCTCAAATCTACATCAAAGTAAAAAAAAGAACTTGATTTTTCATCGATTATATACAAAAAATTCAAATAACTTGATGAGAAGACTTGCAGAGATGCTACTTTTATTAATTTTCCTTCTTTTGTTACTTATATCGGCAAAATTTTTTATTTTTACAGCAAACAACTTTTGGTCATTTGTTTTTGCAATTTCTTTTGTGTATATTTTTTACTTATTTGGAAGGTTTAAGTCCTTAAAAGGTACAATTTTGTCTGATTGGATACGACAACTAGAACAAAAATGAACATTTTTGTGATTGGAAACGACAATACCCAAAAAAGAGCTTTGTTTCCGATTGGATACGACTTCTCTTTAAGAATTCCATAAAAAGGAACTGAAATCTGATTGGACACGACTACAATTCAAATAAGGAAAATCCATTCTGATTGGTTAAGCCTACACATTCGAATTGAAAGTACCCCTCTCTCTTAACTAAAAATCCTTTTATTTTCATCTTAACTACCGTCAACTACCTCCTCTCTCAGCTCTAAATATTTTAATATCAACTTAACCACCGTCAACTACTTCTCTCGCAACTGTAAACCTTGTTTTTTCTCTGAATCTAATACTTATTCAACTTCCCTTGCAACTTATTGCTCAAAATGGTCTCCTCAGTGCAAAACAACAACCTTATGTTCTCGGTAGAATTTTCGGCTGACTTAGTACAAATCCAAGTGCAAGAAACAGTTTGTGAAGTTTTTCTGGCACGGATGGACATCTCAATCCAAGTCTTGCACATGGTGGAGGTGATGCGCAGGGATTTCAGGGACTGATTTGTAAATAAATTGGTTGCTGTCTTGTGTTTTGTAATTTTTTTTCTTTGCATCTAGTAATTTTATTTTAAAGAGATATCAATAAAGAAATAAGGTCAGAGAAAAATTTGTTAAATAATTGCAAAAGTACGGTTTTTTTTTAATTGTTGAAAAATTTTGTTGAAAAACAAACTAATCATGCAATTGGTAATTTTTTTCTACAAAGTTTTGTTGAAAAAATGGCAAAAAAGTTAAACCAATTTTAACATCTTGTAAAAAAAACTTCACATTTTTTACACTCACGATAAAGAAAATAATTATGATTTTTGCAAACAAATTGATAAGTGAAATGATTCTTGTCTAATCTTTGCAAAATTTGATCGAGCGATGATCCGATTGATACTCAGTGAAAGTTGCAATTTTCCTTTGGGCAGAATGATGAAAGGTTAGATACACAGTAGTCTTGGTTGACAATAAATTTTTCATAAAAGTATTCTGAGACCGAGATAAAAAGAGATTTGCATTGTAGTCCGAATAAAAAGTGGGATATGCTTGAGACATAGCAGATGCCATCACCGATTACTTGTTGAAAATGATTTTTATCTACATTGAATTGCTTATAAAGTAGTTAAATCACCCACGCAATGTCCATGTTTGGATCATCACCTACTCATTATTCCATATAAAGTGATAAACTTTATTCGGAATGTACAGTGAGTCATCTACAATTCCTAATTTCTATACAAAATTTCATTATTTTGAATTATCTACTACTGGTCAGTTGGCTCTGAGTCTCAAGTCAAAAATGATTTCACGGAAGGATATCCTTCCCAACTATATTGAATTTGCTAAGAACCAAAAAAGAATTGGGAGATTTTCTTGGTCCCAAAAACCCTACAACGGAAAAATTTACTCTGAACCTTGCTTCCAATTGCTAAAGAAAAACGAATCGGGACAAATCGAAAAAACCCAGAAAGTCTATCCTGGTGAAAAAGAAGGGGAAAGGATATCAGCAATACGGAATACTGTTATTCACGATGCTGAAAACCTTGGACTCAATCCTGTATTGGAACCCTATTCTGACAAAGGCTCAATCATGGAGCAGGAACTTGCGAACTGTCATGCGGTGTATGACTTAGCAATATACAAGAAGAAAAGGGCGTGTGTCACAGTCAAGAAGTACAGTGTGAACAAATCACCCGACATTCAGATTCGACTCTTCACTGCCAACGAAAACGAAGTCTTGAAGCAAGTTGCCTTTGTCAACTATACTTTGAACGAAACACAGTGCAATGTTAATTTTTGCGGCAGAATCGATCTTGTTGAAGACTTCTTCAAGTTTCTCGTTGATTATTTCAGTACTAACTTGGACATTTTGAAGTTAAATACCATATGTCTCCCATTTTCCATCTCCGTATCTACCAGAAAATGTTGACAAGCACCATGTTCCTCCTTAAGTTTTTCACCATCTTCCCCTTCTTCCTCCACAATTTTGTTCAAGTCGGCCACCGTATCATTGGGCTTCCGTTGCTTAATTCCATGTTCCTTTCTCCGATGTTGTTGGAGAGAGTAGTAAATAGGGAACTCTTGTTCGCAAGAAGGACAAACTGTCGACTTTTTTGAGCTTGGTTGAGCATGCTTCTTCGTACCATGATAACACATCTCCTCTTTGCTCTTTGTGTAAAAATGACAGTTTGGACATTTATGTTCCTTTTGTTTTTACTATCTCTTTCGATGTCGAACTGCGTTTTGGCGAAAGTAAATAATTTCACAATCTTCACACTTGACTTTCTCGTTTCAGTTAAGAGCAAGTTTTATGCAAAATAAAATTTGGGACTTTAGAAATGTTCCAAAAATAAAAATTTGAAGTACCAATTGAATGAAACTTATTTGAAGTAAATTTGAAGTAAAGTTCAATTGACTGTTTCTGGTTGGTAAACAAAATGAATGATTTAACCCAACAAAATGAGCGTAATTATACTAATAATGACGTCTTCGCCTACGCATTTATTCTTTTATGGTAATGGCATCATTCTATAAATAGAAGCAACGTCACCACCTACGCAATTTTCCTTTTATGGTAATGACGTCATTCTATAAAAAGAAGTGACGTCACCACCTAAGCAATTTTCCTCTTATGGCAATGACCCCATTCTATAAATAGAAGTGGCGTCAACGCCCACGCAATGTTCCTTTCATGGTAAGGACGTCATCCCTCACTTAATTCCTTCGAAAATTCTCAACCAATCAGAACTAAGCAGTTTCTAGACATAACTGTGAACCAAAAATAATCAAATTTGAAAAATGTCAATTAAAAAACATTTGAACCTCCTCGAGTTACTCTACAAGAAAAAAGAAAACATTCCGTGTGATTTCCTCATTGATGAAATAGTTGTAGATTCTTACTTGTTTCACAATTCACAATTTTTTGGACCTTTGTGTTGTCCAAAATAGAGTTCTCCGACTAAGTGAAGGTCTCTTTGGGGAAACTTACTCAATCAAAGAGTTTACTTTTGATCCACATATTACGTATCAAAGCTATAAACTTACTGCTGAGTTACACCTGACTAGAAGGGAAGTTTTATTTATTTTACAAAAATTGAAGTCAATAAAAAAATCGTACAATAAAATTTCAAAGACTCTTTTTATTCGCTACCCAACTCCCAAGTTTGTCAAAACTCCCGAGCAAAAATCTTTATTCCTTCGTTTTTTTAAAGATTTTCATAGTTGAAAATCTTGCATGATCAGGTTTGGAATCAGATATCCAGAGACTTGCTTTAAAAAATTCATTAACTTTGAGTTATCCTCTCAAATCTACATCAAAGTAAAAGAACTTGACTATCTACCCAAAAATCAGCAATTTTTCATCGATTATATACAAAAAATTCTTGATGAGAACAATTGCAGAGATGCTATTTTTATTAATTTTCCTTCTTTTGTTACTTATATCGGCAAAATTTCTTATTTTTACAGCAAACAACTTTTGGTAATTTCTTTTTGCAATTTTTTTTGTGTATATTTTTACTTATTTGGAAGATTTAAGTCCTTAAAAGGTACAATTTTGTCTGATTGGATACAACAACTAGAACAAAAATGAAAATTTTTGTGATTGGAAACGACAATACCCAAAAAGGAGCTTTGTTTACGATTGGATACGACTTTTCTATAAGAATTCCATAAAAAGGAACTGAAATCTGATTGGACACGACTACAATTCAAATAAGGAAAATCCATTCTGATTGGTTAAGCCTACACATTCGAATTGAAAGTACCCCTCTCTCTTAACTAAAAATCAATTTAATTTCATCTTAACTACCGTCACCTACCTCCTCTCTCAGCTCTAAATATTTTAATATCAACTTAACCACCGTCAACTATTTCTCTCGCAACTGTAAATCTTGTTTTTTCTCTGAATCTTTTACTTATTCACTTTCCCTCGCAACTAATTGCTTAAAATGGTCTTCTCAGTGCAAAACAACAACCTTATGTTCTCGGTAGAATTTTCGGCTGATTTAGTACAAATCCAGGTGCGAGAAACAGTTTGTGGAGTTTTTCTGGCACGGATGGACATCTCAATCCAAGTCTTGCACATGGTGGAGGTGATGCGCTGGGACTTCAACGAACATCATTTAACGCAAATACCCATGACAGAGAACCAACTTGGAGAAATACAAATGATGGAGGAAATGGCTGAGCATGTGAGAATGAACTAGCCCGAAACTCCTGACTCTAGATATTTGACTCAACCATTTGACGATTTCCTCTTTCCTTGGGAAAAGGGATCTGTGGATAACCCAATTACCATCGAAGAGGATGAGGGGTTCTCTGAACCAAAAACTCCAGTCAGCGAACCACCAAGACAGCCACCAGTGATGGAGGCAAGACTAGCTTTGCACTCTTTTGAGAACTTGCAAAGTTTTGAGAACTCAGCTGCTCGACAGCTCTTTGATTTGTAAAAAAATTGGTTGCTGTCTTGTGTTTTGTAATTTTTGTAATTTACTTTCTTTGCATCTAGTATTTTATTTTATAGAGATATCAATAAAGAAATAAGGTCAGAGAAAAATTTTTTATATAATTGCAAAAGTACGGTTTTTTTAAATTGTTGAAAAATTTTGTTGAAAAACAAACTAATCGGGCAATTGGTAATTTTTTTTCTACAAAATTTTTTTGAAAAAGTGGCAAAAAAGTTAAAACTTCACATTTTCTACACTCACGATAAAAAAAAATAATTATGATTTTTGCAAACAAATTGATAAGTGAAATGATTTTTATCTAATCTTCGCAAAATTTGATCGAGCGATGATACGATTGATACTGAGTGAAAATTGCAATTTTCCTTTGGGCAGAATGATGAAAGGTTAGATACACAGTAGTCTTGGTTGACAATAAATTTTTCATAAAAGTTTTCTGAAACAGAGATAAAAAGAGATCTTGCATTGTATCCGAATAAAAAGTGGGATATGCTTGACACATAGCAGACGCCATCACCGATTACTTGTGGAAAATGATTTTTATCTACATTGAATTGCTTATATAGTAGTTCCATCACCCACGCAATGTCCATGTTTGGATCATCACCTACTCATTATTCCATATAAGGTAATAAACATTATTTGGAATGTACAGTGAGTCATCCACATTTCCTAATTTCTATATATATACAAATTTCATTATTTTGAATTATCTACTACTGGTCAGTTGGCTCTGAGTCTCAAGTCAAAAATGATTTCACGGAAGGATATCCTTCCCAACTATATTGAATTTGCTAAGAACCAAAAAAGAATTGGGAGATTTTCTTGGTCCCAAAAACCCTACAACGGAAAAATTTACTCTGAACCTTGCTTCCAATTGCTAAAGAAAAACGAATCGGGACAAATCGAAAAAACCCAGAAAGTCTATCCTGGTGAAAAAGAAGGGGAAAGGATATCAGCAATACGGAATACTGTTATTCACGATGCTGAAAACCTTGGACTCAATCCTGTATTGGAACCCTATTCTGACAAAGGCTCAATCATGGAGCAGGAACTTGCGAACTGTCATGCGGTGTATGACTTAGCAATATACAAGAAGAAAAGGGCGTGTGTCACAGTCAAGAAGTACAGTGTGAACAAATCACCCGACATTCAGATTCGACTCTTCACTGCCAACGAAAACGAAGTCTTGAAGCAAGTTGCCTTTGTCAACTATACTTTGAACGAAACACAGTGCAATGTTAATTTTTGCGGCAGAATCGATCTTGTTGAAGACTTCTTCAAGTTTCTCGTTGATTATTTCAGTACTAACTTGGACATTTTGAAGTTAAATACCATATGTCTCCCATTTTCCATCTCCGTATCTACCAGAAAATGTTGACCAGCACCATGTTCCTCCTTAAGTTTTTCACCATCTTCCCCTTCTTCCTCCACAATTTTGTTCAAGTCGGCCACCGTATCATTGGGCTTCCGTTGCTTAATTCCATGTTCCTTTCTCCGATGTTGTTGGAGAGAGTAGTAAATAGGGAACTCTTGTTCGCAAGAAGGACAAACTGTCGACTTTTTTGAGCTTGGTTGAGCATGCTTCTTCGTACCATGATAACACATCTCCTCTTTGCTCTTTGTGTAAAAATGACAGTTTGGACATTTATGTTCCTTTTGTTTTTCCTATCTCTTTCGATGTCGAACTGCGTTTTGGCGAAAGTAAATAATTTCACAATCTTCACACTTGACTTTCTCGTTTCGGTTAAGAGCAAGTTTTATGCAAAATAAAATTTGGGACTTTAGAAATGTTCCAAAAATAAAAATTTGAAGTACCAATTGAATGAAACTTATTTGAAGTAAATTTGAAGTAAAGTTCAATTGACTGTTTCTGGTTGGTAAACAAAATGAATGATTTAACCCAACAAAATGAGCGTAATTATACTAATAATGACGTCTTCGCCTACGCATTTATTCTTTTATGGTAATGGCATCATTCTATAAATAGAAGCAACGTCACCACCTACGCAATTTTCCTTTTATGGTAATGACGTCATTCTATAAAAAGAAGTGACGTCACCACCTAAGCAATTTTCCTCTTATGGCAATGACCCCATTCTATAAATAGAAGTGGCGTCAACGCCCACGCAATGTTCCTTTCATGGTAAGGACGTCATCCCTCACTTAATTCCTTCGAAAATTCTCAACCAATCAGAACTAAGCAGTTTCTAGACATAACTGTGAACCAAAAATAATCAAATTTGAAAAATGTCAATTAAAAAACATTTGAACCTCCTCGAGTTACTCTACAAGAAAAAAGAAAACATTCCGTGTGATTTCCTCATTGATGAAATAGTTGTAGATTCTTACTTGTTTCACAATTCACAATTTTTTGGACCTTTGTGTTGTCCAAAATAGAGTTCTCCGACTAAGTGAAGGTCTCTTTGGGGAAACTTACTCAATCAAAGAGTTTACTTTTGATCCACATATTACGTATCAAAGCTATAAACTTACTGCTGAGTTACACCTGACTAGAAGGGAAGTTTTATTTATTTTACAAAAATTGAAGTCAATAAAAAAATCGTACAATAAAATTTCAAAGACTCTTTTTATTCGCTACCCAACTCCCAAGTTTGTCAAAACTCCCGAGCAAAAATCTTTATTCCTTCGTTTTTTTAAAGATTTTCATAGTTGAAAATCTTGCATGATCAGGTTTGGAATCAGATATCCAGAGACTTGCTTTAAAAAATTCATTAACTTTGAGTTATCCTCTCAAATCTACATCAAAGTAAAAGAACTTGACTATCTACCCAAAAATCAGCAATTTTTCATCGATTATATACAAAAAATTCTTGATGAGAACAATTGCAGAGATGCTATTTTTATTAATTTTCCTTCTTTTGTTACTTATATCGGCAAAATTTCTTATTTTTACAGCAAACAACTTTTGGTAATTTCTTTTTGCAATTTTTTTTGTGTATATTTTTACTTATTTGGAAGATTTAAGTCCTTAAAAGGTACAATTTTGTCTGATTGGATACAACAACTAGAACAAAAATGAAAATTTTTGTGATTGGAAACGACAATACCCAAAAAGGAGCTTTGTTTACGATTGGATACGACTTTTCTATAAGAATTCCATAAAAAGGAACTGAAATCTGATTGGACACGACTACAATTCAAATAAGGAAAATCCATTCTGATTGGTTAAGCCTACACATTCGAATTGAAAGTACCCCTCTCTCTTAACTAAAAATCATTTTAATTTCATCTTAACTACCGTCACCTACCTCCTCTCTCAGCTCTAAATATTTTAATATCAACTTAACCACCGTCAACTATTTCTCTCGCAACTGTAAATCTTGTTTTTTCTCTGAATCTTTTACTTATTCACTTTCCTCGCAACTAATTGCTTAAAATGGTCTTCTCAGTGCAAAACAACAACCTTATGTTCTCGGTAGAATTTTCGGCTGATTTAGTACAAATCCAGGTGCGAGAAACAGTTTATGGAGTTTTTCTGGCACGGATGGACATCTCAATCCAAGTCTTGCACATGGTGGAGGTGATGCGCTGGGACTTCAACGAACATCATTTAACGCAAATACCCATGACAGAGAACCATTTTGGAGAAATACAAATGATGGAGGAAGTGGCTGAGCATGTGAGAATGAACTAGCCCGAAACTCCTGACTCTAGATATTTGGCTCAACCATTTGACGATTTCCTCTTTCCTTGGGAAAAGGGATCTGTGGATAACCCAATTACCATCGAAGAGGATGAGGGGTTCTCTGAACCAAAAACTCCAGTCAGCGAACCACCAAGATAGCCACCAGTGATGGAGGCAAGACTAGCTTTGCACTCTTTTGAGAACTTGCAAAGTTTTGAGAACTCAGCTGCTCGACAGCTCTTTGATTTGCAAAAAAAATTGGTTGCTGTCTTGTGTTTTGTAATTTACTTTCTTTGCATCTAGTATTTTATTTTATAGAGATATCAATAAAGAAATAAGGTCGAAGAAAAATTTTTTATATAATTGCAAAAGTACGGTTTTTTTAAATTGTTGAAAAATTTTGTTGAAAAACAAACTAATCGGGCAATTGGTATTTTTTTTTCTACAAAATTTTTTTGAAAAAATGGCAAAAAAGTTAAAACTTCACATTTTCTACACTCACGATAAAAAAAATAATTATGATTTTTGCAAACAAATTGATAAGTGAAATGATTTTTATCTAATCTTCGCAAAATTTGATCGAGCGATGATACGATTGATACTGAGTGAAAATTGCAATTTTCCTTTGGGCAGAATGATGAAAGGTTAGATACACAGTAGTCTTGGTTGACAATAAATTTTTCATAAAAGTTTTCTGAGACAGAGATAAAAAGAGATCTTGCATTGTATCCGAATAAAAAAACGGGATATGCTTGACACATAGCAGACGCCATCACCGATTACTTGTGGAAAATGATTTTTATCTACATTGAATTGCTTATATAGTAGTTCCATCACCCACGCAATGTCCATGTTTGGATCATCACCTACTCATTATTCCATATAAGGTAATAAACATTATTTGGAATGTACAGTGAGTCATCCACATTTCCTAATTTCTATATATTTACAAATTTTATTATTTTGAAATATCTACTACTGATCAGTTGGCTCTGAGTCTCAAGTCAAAAATGATTTCACGGAAGGATATCCTTCCCAACTATATTGAATTTGCTAAGAACCAAAAAAAGAAGTGGGGGAGTTTCTTGGTCCCAAAAACCCTACAACGGAAAAATTTACTTTGAACCATGCTTCCAATTACCAAAGAAAAATGAATCGGGACAAATCGAAAAAACCCAGCAAGTCTATCTTGATGAAAAAGAAAGGGAAAGGATATCAGCAATACGGAATACTGTTATTCACGATGCTGAAAACCTTGGACTCATTCCTGTATTAGAACCCTATTCTGACAAAGACTCAACCATGGAGCAGGAACTTGCGAACTGTCATGCGGTGTATGACATAGCAAAATACAAAAAGAGAAGGGTGTGTGTCACAATCAAGAAGTACAGTGTGAACAAACCACCCCACATTCAGATTCGACTCTTCACTGCCAAGGAGAACGAAGTCTTGAAGCAAGTTGCCTTTGTCAACTATACTTTAAACGAAATCAAAGAACTTGCCCAAGTCTTTATGTTTGAGAACTGTAATGTTCAATAATTTTGTTGAATGATGTTATTATAGTAATGTGATTCAATTATTCATCTTCTTGAATCATTTTTTTAAAATTTCTTTGAGCTGAGCAGTATGAGTTGGAACATTGGTTTTTCCAGAAATCTTGTTTTGAAGCTTCAAAATAATTTGGGACTTTTCTTATCGTCTCACGAGAAAGGTCCCAACAATTTCCACTAACAGTTTTGGAATCTCAAAAATTACCAAAATTGCAAGCTTTGTATACAGAATCACAAATTTCTCAATTTGAGTGGACTTTGCATAATGGAAGACGAAAAATGTTTCTAAGTTATCGTTCAGATATTAAAAAAATAGATCTTATAGAGTATCGTAGAAAAGGAAAAACTTGGAAAAACAATCAGAAATTTCAGTTGAAAGAAGAAGAGTAAGATAAACTGGTTGATTTTATCCCCTCGGTTTTGTCTTATGTAGAAACATTCAAAACATTTTGTATCATTATTAACGATTGCACGGTAGAAAATGAACGTTCAAAAATTGAATGAAATTTTCAGAAATTTTGATTTGGTTAAGTATGACTTTTCATCAAACACAAAAAAAATCACTTATTTTGTACCTGTATTGTTTAGGACCCAAACATAAATTTGAAAGAAACGGACCAAAAATTTCATTTTGGGGGTCTAATTGGATACGGAAATTCCTGTATGGATTACTTTTTTGCAAATTCAACAACAACTAATATCCAAAACGACGAGACTCATGATGTTATTTGTTTTCGCTGAAATTTGAAATTTTTGGTTAAAATGACAAACAATCAAAGAAAGCTGATACTGATGAAGCAAAAATTTTAACATATAAAATGAACAACAATCCAGTCAAGTGACCAAGAAAACAAGAACTTGGAAATCTAGCTAAAACATAACAATAATCAGGTTTCTTATAAGTAGTAGACTTCACAGATCCAGCTGCATCATGTAAATTTGCATGGAGTCTAGTCGTTTTGGATATTGCTTGTATTGAAAACAAAATTGTGAAAGAGTTAGGAGTTTATAAAATGGACAAACTGTGGGATATTCCATTCTTCCTCCCAAAAAGTTCAAAGCTACATCTCAGTCTGCTTGATTTACGAAGCATCGTCATGGAATCAATTGGAACAGTGGCCATGAAAAATATACTGAGCTTGAAAAATATTGAAAAAATTGAAAGCTCCAGAAACGGAGTTTTTTGGAAAAGGTTATGAAAAATGTAAAATTCTGTCAGAAATTTCGGAAAAAAAGGTTACAAACTTGGATGACTACGCATCCCCAGAAGTTCAAAATTTGATTTTCAAAGATGAAGAATAAGATTGGAGGTGTAGCAACTACTCATTTTGTCATGCAAATACTCTTCATTGTGCAGAAAGAAAAGCATTTGCATACGGAACATGAACTCGATGTTTTTTTAATAAATTTTAAATAATTTAAATAATTTTGTATTATCGTGTTTTTAAGATTTAAATGTTAATCATTATAAATTTTTTCATTCCAAATTGAGATGGGAGATGAATGTGATAAGCAATTAAATTAAGAAAACTTTGTTTTCGATGAAGAGAATCACGAACGAAAATCATGGAAAACTTTTACACGTACGTGTAATAGATCTCTTTTAGTTTTTATGTGCCAATTTTTAGTCATAGTCTTAATACTAGCATGTGCAATCGTTCGAAAAATGTTATCCACTACATGTGGAGAAACAACATTTGGGTAGCAATTTTATCAAGTACAGTCGGTTCTATTTCTCCTTCTCCAAAGCAATGAATAAAATATTTTCTACCAAGAACGAGTTTTTATTTTGCTAGTTGGACCGAGTGGATCTGGAAAATCGCATCTGGTTTTTGATTGGTTAAAAATTGGTACATTTCCACCAAAATATGAAAAAAAAATTTTTATTTTTATCAACATTATCAACCTCTTTATGGACAAATGCAAAGAAAAAATCCTAATTTTATCCAAGGAGTTGAATTTGAACTGATTGAAATCCTTCTCAAAAATGGAACAAAATACCTGTTTTTATCTGATGACTCTTGTGATGAAGTTTCAAATTCTAATCAGTTTGTAAAAGTTGCTACTGCTGGAAGACACGGGGGACTGAAAACAATATATATTAAGCATAACTTATTTCATTAAAGCAAATTTGGAAGTGATGTTGAGTTACAAAATACACATATGGTCTTGTTCAAGTCACCGAGAGATGTTTTACAAATCAAAACATTAAGTCAACAACTAGGTCTAGGATCACAATTGAAAATTTGGTATCAAGATGCAACATCTACTCTTTATGGTCATT
The DNA here is from genome assembly GCF_963678635.1 of Symsagittifera roscoffensis. Classification (NCBI taxonomy): domain Eukaryota; kingdom Metazoa; phylum Xenacoelomorpha; order Acoela; family Convolutidae; genus Symsagittifera; species Symsagittifera roscoffensis. The sequence continues at coordinate 63,109,776 of NC_087062.1, forward strand.
TACTCATTGATTTAACTCCAAACACAGTTGATTCGCTAAGATATTGCACAAACAGTGGTTCAGTTTCATCAAAACTTTATCTACTAGCAGGAACAGAAACAAAGTTTTTGGACGATGAGCATACAATACGTCTCCATACTCCCAATATTTCAAACAATTTCCCAAAAACTTCAAAAACAATTCATCCTCCGTGTCCAAAAAGTTTCATTCAATTCCTCAGAGAATGTCTAGTACACTTGCTACGAGGCAAGCTAAAGGATCTCGGAAAAGTAGACATAGTAAAACATCGAAGAGAAATATCAGAACTCACACAAAGAAGAACTTCACTGCAGAAAAGGAGAACTATTTCAAGCTCGCCAAAAGGCTTACAATTAGTATCTGTTATCACTCCTTTTGTCATTAAAGGATTGACATAGTATGGATCAATTCGTTCTAATTCCTAACTCAATTTATCAATCACAAAGTACACTTCCAAAAAAACCAGAATTGGAACAAAAGAAAGAAAAAGAGGAGGTTGTACAAAAAGATTTTAATTCTATTTACAGTGCTGTAAATGCGAAATTGAAAACCAGTAACAATAAGCACCTTATTGATTTAATTTTGAATTCTCCTGGAATTAGACTAAGTCAGTCAGAAAATATCAAACTAGATAATCGAGACAGAAAAGAATCAATTGCAGATTTTGTGTGTGCACTAAAGCGAAAAAATACCAATTTTCTCGATATTTACTTTACCATTTTAGAAGCAATTCAAATTCCACCTAAACTTGTTATCAACAAGAATGCCAAAGCGAAAGACAGAAGAACTTGTATACCGCTCAAAATCTGAAAAGTTAAGTCTGAAAAGTTTATGTTCTATTGGTAGAGCTGCGTACGGTTCTGTGCGAAACTTGAGTAAAGTAAGCGGATTGTCAAAATTGTTGCTGCCAAATACCAAAGTTCAAATTAAACTTGTTCGAGCCTGACCTAATTTTTACATGCTATCTGATAACTCAAATGCCAGTCTGAAAATGGTAGATTGTTCGCTGTTTACTAGAAGAGTTCTAGTTGCTGAACCATGCAATAAGTTTCATAATATTTCTGACAAACTCGTTAAAGAAAGTCAAAGAAAATCTCGCATTTTAAAAAAAATTTCTTAAAATATTTTCGCATTAAAAAAAATTTTAACAAGATTTTCTTGCACTGTTGAAACCTTAAATTTATGAATTTCTTTGTTCTGATTTTGATCTTTAAGAAATTCTTTTTTTTGCATATCGAATGATCAAAAACATCAGAAAAGCAATGTATTAAGATAGGGAATAGTACCCAAAGTCATCAATAAAAAAAATTTCAGCAGGTATTCAACCAGTTTTTTACAATAAATTTTTGCGTTTCTCGCATATGCATAGAAAAAAAGAAGTTAGATTTTTGCATTTGTTTTCTAACAAACCACGCATCTAACTGCATCTCTCAGATGCGTGGTTTGTATCTAACACAAAAATTTGCATCTAACACAAAAATTGTATGAAAAATTTTGCACACTTGTTAAAAAAACCAAAACAATTTTTGCATCTTGTAAATAAGTTTAATTAAAATTTTGCAAACTTGTTGAAAAAATCAAATCAAAATTTGCATCAAATATTCAATTATTAAAAGAAAAATTGACACGCTCACTATTTAAATTACCATAACCATCAAAAAAAACAATCAACAATTTTCAACAAATCAGTCTCATACTTTGAGTGTCGAGCTTTTCGAATCCTTTCCAAAAAAGTTGATCCAAGAGTCTTAGTGGACGCAAGCTTCTGAGCAGAACTGAGGTAATGTCTTTTGAATTTTTTTCGCAGCAGACGTTTCTTTGCAACACTAGGTAATTTTTTCCGGTATTCTACATTCCAAGTTGTCTTCGACTGAACAAATCAATTGATATAAAACTTCATCTCTTGATGAAAGAATTTTGGAATAAAATCTGTATTTGTATAAAGTATATATACAGTCAACAAATTGATAAGTCAAATGATTTTTATCTAATCTTTACAAAATTTGATCGAGCGATGATCCGATTGATACTGAGTGAAAAATGCAATTTTCCACTGGGCAGAATGTTGAATGGTTAGATACACAGTAGTCTTGGTTGACAATAAATTTTTCATAAAAGTTTTCTGAGACAGAGATAAAAAGAGATCTTGCATTGTATCCGAATAAAAAGTGGGATATGCTTGACACATAGCAGACGCCATCACCGATTACTTGTGGAAAATGATTTTTATCTACATTGAATTGCTTATATAGTAGTTCCATCACCCACGCAATGTCCATGTTTGGATCATCACCTACTCATTATTCCATATAAGGTAATAAACATTATTTGGAATGTACAGTGAGTCATCCACATTTCCTAATTTCTATATATTTACAAATTTTATTATTTTGAAATATCTACTACTGATCAGTTGGCTCTGAGTCTCAAGTCAAAAATGATTTCACGGAAGGATATCCTTCCCAACTATATTGAATTTGCTAAGAACCAAAAAAAGAAGTGGGGGAGTTTCTTGGTCCCAAAAACCCTACAACGGAAAAATTTACTTTGAACCATGCTTCCAATTACCAAAGAAAAATGAATCGGGACAAATCGAAAAAACCCAGCAAGTCTATCTTGATGAAAAAGAAAGGGAAAGGATATCAGCAATACGGAATACTGTTATTCACGATGCTGAAAACCTTGGACTCATTCCTGTATTGGAACCCTATTCTGACAAAGACTCAACCATGGAGCAGGAACTTGCGAACTGTCATGCGGTGTATGACATAGCAAAATACAAAAAGAGAAGGGTGTGTGTCACAATCAAGAAGTACAGTGTGAACAAACCACCCTACTTTCAGATTCGACTGTTCACTGCGAAGGAGAACGAAGTCTTGAAGCAAGTTGCCTTTGTCAACTATACTTTAAACGAAATCAAAGAACTTGCCCAAGTCTTTATATTTGAGAACTGTAATGTTCAATAAGTTTGTTGAGTGATGTTATTATAGTAATGTGATTCAATTATTCATCTTTTTGAATCATTTTTTAAAAATTTCTTTGAGCTGAGCAGTATGAATAAAGATGAATAAATTATTTTCTACCAAAGAACGAGTTTTTATTTTGCTAGTTGGGCCGAGTCGATCTGGAAAATCGCATCTTATTTTTGATTGGTTAAAAATTGGTACATTTCCACCAAAATATGAAAAAAAATTTTTTATTTTTATCAACATTATCAACCTCTTTATGGACAAATGCAAAGAAAAAATCTTAAATTTATCCAAGGAGTTGAATTTGAACTGATTGAAAACCTTTTAATAAGGAACAAAATATTTGTTATTATCTGATGACTCTTGTGATGAAATTTCAAATTCTAAGCAGTTTGTAAAAGTTGCTACTGCTGGAAGACACAGGGGACTGAATACAAAATATATTAAGCATAACTTATTTCATTAAAGCAAATTGGGAAGAGATGTTGAGTTACAAAATACACATATGGTCTTGTTCAAGTCACCGAGAGATGTTTTACAAATCAAATTATTAAGTCAACAACTAGGTCTAGGATCATAATTGAAAGATTGGTATCAAGATGCAACATCTACCCCTTATGGTCATTTACTCATTGATTTAACTCCAAAAACAGTTGATTCGCTAAGAAATTGCACAAACAGTGGTTCAAATTCATCAAAACTTTATCTACCAGCAGGAACAGAAACAATGTTTTTGGACGATGAGCATACAACACGTCTCTATACTCCCAATATTTCAAACATTTTCCCAAAAATTTCAGAAACACTTCATCCTCCATTGTCCAAAAAGTTTCATTCAATTCCTTAGAGAATGTCTACGAGGCAAGCTAAAGGATCTCCGAAAAGTAGACGTAGTAAAATATCGAAGAGAAATATCAGAACTCACACGAAGAAGAACTTCACTGCATAAAAAAAAAACTGTATCAAGCTCGCCAAAAGGCTTACAATTAATATCTGTTATCCCTCCTTTTGTCATTAAAAGATTGACGCAGTATGGATCAGTTTGTTCTAATTCCTAACTCAATTTATCAATCACAAAGTACACTTCCAAAAAAACCAAAATTGGAACAAAAGCAAGAAAATGAAGAGGTTGTACAAAAAGATTTTGATTCTATTTACAGGGCTGTAAATGCGAAATTGAAAACGAGTAACAAAAAGCACCTTATTGATTTAATTTTGAATTCTCCTGGAATTAGACTAAGTCAGTCAGAAAATATCAAATTAGATAATCGAGACAGAAAAGAATCAATTGCAGATTTTTTGTGTGCACTAAAGCGAAAAAATACCAACTTTCCCGATAATTACTTTACCATTTTAGAAGCAACTCAAATTCCACCTAAACTTGTTATCAAAAAGAATGCCAAAGCGAAATACAGAGGAACTTGGATACCGCTCAAAATCTGAAAAAGTAGGTCTGAACAGGTTGTTTTCTACGGGTAGAGCTGCGTACGGTTCTGTGCGAAACTTGATTAAAGCAAGCGTGTGTCAAAAAAGAAAGTAGAACAGTTTTTACAAACCAAAACATCGTATACAAAACTTGGTCCCCCAATCAGACGTTTCCGAAAGCATCAAGTTTTTTCAAAATATATCAATGAAATTTGGTGTATGGATTTGGCATTTGTGGACAAACTAGCGAGTCAAAACAAGGGAGTCAAACATTTATTGGTTGCTGTTGATGTTTTTTTTTGCGATTTGTAAGAGTTCGAACCATGAAAACTAATATTGCTAAAGACATACTGCAAGCTTTCAAAAAAAATGATTTCTCGAAAAAACACTGCTGAAAAACTTTGTGTTGATAAAAAAACAGAATATGGAAAAACTTTCAAAAAATTAGCATGGAAAAAAAACATTGAAGTTTACTCGACAATGAGTGAAACAAAAGCTGCATTTGCAGAGAGAGCCATTCAACTATTAAAACACATTATTTACCGCTACATAGAAGATCACGGTGAAAAATTCATTCACTAGTTGCCGCTTTTTGTGTCTACAATGAATTGTCACATCAAAAGATCTATTGCAAAATCACCTAAAGATGTCAAGAATTTTGATTTCCTCTCAATTCTGTACAATAAACCTCTAACAAGGTATAGGAAACTATAACTCAAAGTTGGAGACAGAGTGAGAATTTCGAGGAATGATATTCCGTTCCGAAAAGGATACAAACCACAATTTACAGATGAAATTTTTGAAATTTCGGCAAAATCTTATAAAAAGTCTCCAATATACATCATCAAAGTTCTTGAAAAAGAAGAAATTCTGGGAAAATTTTATGAAAAAGAGCTGAGAAAAAGTTCAGATTAAAGGTAAATCATTTTTTAAACTAAATTTCTATAAATCAGTTGTCATGGATTCTTTTACTATTGAGTTAGTTTCCAACGCTTCTTTCAATTGTTATCCGAGTAACAGTCTTAGTTCTTTTACAAACTTTCTACGCGATCAAATACATTTGAAAGGAGAATGGGAGGTTGCTATTTCAGAAATAACTTACCCCTCTTTGTACCAAAATGTTACTGAGGGAAAAATTTTATTCGTAGATGGTAGAGAAAGTTTTGAGGAGAAAAGAAAGATTGTACCGATGCATATTGAACCAGGATTGTAGCCAACTATTGTTGATATAGTTGTAACCATGAACAACAAAAATTGGGAACGTCTAGGTGCTCAAGTTTTTGAATATAATGGAATCTATGTATCAGAAAAGGTATATAAAATTACTCAAAAGGTTGCCGTTCATTTACCTGAGAATCAATCAGTGTATATTATTCAAAGTTCTGACTTGAGTTACATTTTTGGTTGTGATTTAATACAAAAACAAACAGGGGTTATTATGAAAGGAAAAGGACCACCTTATCCTCAGTATTCCTACGACATTATAAGAATACATTCTTTGATGATATATAGTGATATTATAGAATAAAACATAGTCGGTGCTACAAAAACTCCATTTTTGCGTTGTATTCCATTCATCTCCAAATTAAAAGGTGGAGATATAATTTCTACAGGACAGTACATGAATTATCAGTCTTTCACAAGTTTACAGTTTAAAAAACTATTGAAAAATTTTTTCCATAGCATCAAGATAGAAATAAGAGATAGAACCGGTAAAAAAACTCCTTTTGTGTCCGTAGGAATTACTCGAGTTGTTCTCTTGTTCCGCAAGATTTCGAATAATCATTTTTGATTTAAACTTCATACGAAATGGTTGCTCAAAATTTATCTGATTTCCCGATTTTTTGAGGACATGCAAGACAGCGTGGAAAAGGTTTGGGAGCTCTTGCGCAAAGTCCCCTTGCGTTGCTGGGAGAACTGCAATCCCCTTTATTAAAAAATATATAATCTCAGCTGCGAGAAGAATTGGGGCAGATTTGTTTGAAATTGCTGCTCCAGAGATTGGGGAAATTGTTAGTGGACGTAATCAACTCAAAACATTTGCAAAAGATGTGGGAACAAAAACAGTTCGGAAACAATTGGGAGGTGGAAAAAAGAATTAAGAACGTAGAACTGGTGGAACCAGATCCATTTCTCGAAAAAGTAGATCAAAATACAGTCGCTCTCGCAAAGACATTTTTGACAATAGAAAATGAGTGTAAACCAAAGTCATTTTTGGTACGGGGCTTTTAGAAATTCTTCATTGGAGACTTTTGATAAAGTCCCAGTTTTGGAAACAATTATGTCATCTTACACACAAGGAGTGTTCCCCAGCACTTCTCTAGATGAAGGCAGTATTGAGTTTGAAATTGAAACAGATCGCAACATCTACTTGGATATACGTGATACCCATCTTGGTTTTAAGCTTCATTTATTCAAAGGAAGATTGTTCGATGCTTTCAAAAAATAAAAAGCAGAACATAAAGCAAAATCGGAGGAAGATTCAGATGAGGAACCACAAACTTACTTAACTTATGTAAACAATCTACTACATTCTCTGTTCTTCAACCGTGAAGTTTATTTAATAATACAATGGTTTACAACGCCAGTGGTTTACATCCTCATAAGGCACAAATGTCGAACGAATTTAACTCGTCAGCAGTGAGAAATGAAGCAATATTTGCTTGTCATGGATACAGTTTTGAACATTATCCTGATGCTTTTGATATGCATCCATTCACTGATAGAGCAAATTCCTTAGAAACAGGGATAACTTTTTCACTCTATGGGAGGCTCGTCATTGATTGGTTTACTTGCGAAAAATTGTTGCTGCCAAATACCAAAGTTCGAATTAAACTTATTCGAGCTATACCTAATTTTTACATGCTATCTGATAACCCAAATGTCAGTCTGAAAATTGTTGACTGTTCGCTGTTTACTAGAAGAGTTCTAGTTGCTGAACCTAATCATCATAACTTGCAATGGAATCTGGAAAGAGAACCTGCTCAATACAATTACATGGAAACTATAGCAAGAACCTTTATCATTCCATCTGGTCAAAACCAGTTCATTCAAGAAAATATTTTCAATAACGCTCCAATAAGGAGAATAGCTGCTGCAATGAATACAAATTCAACTGCTGCAGGATCTTTTCATGAAAACCCTTTCAGCTATCAGACATTTCATTTAAGAGGACTTATTCGGGGTGGAAGAGCAATTGTTTCATTAGATACAACTTCTCCTTGTCGACCTTGTGTTACAACAATGAAAGCATTGCAGTTTAATGAAGAATTCCCAGCTCTTCCTATGGAAGATTTTCAAAATCACTACTTTCTAGTTTTCGATTTGACTTCACTAGAGAACAGTTGCATTATCCAGAACTTAGTGGAGAAAGCTTGAGATTAGAAATGTTTTTCCAGTTTCCCTAGGAGCAAGTAACGAAAGTGATAGTCTTGGGAGAAAGACTATCAAATGTCCAAATCGACAAATTTGGAACAGTCGCTAAAAATGGTTAGTTTTTTTTGAGTTTTCAGGTTCGTATAAAAGTGTTGTAACTTTTTTGGGATATTCAATGTTTTTGTCTCTGTACTATCTATTTTGTTTTTCTTCAGACTTAAATCTCCAGAAAAAGCAGATAATGAATGCTGTTTAATTGAAAACCCAAGAAATTTTTTCAACCTAGACTGTAAACCAGTGTTAAATAATCTTTGTCCAGTTCACAAGTTTTGAGTATGGGACTTTGTTGATTCAATACATAAATCTGCGTAAGTCAACTTTATTTTTTTCAACCTAAATTACCATATCAAACTATATATTTATTTGTTTCAGATGTAAACTAGCTAACAATTGCAAAGATGGATAATTTTTCACTTCTGTAAACTATTGAAAGAATTCCTGAATTCAGGTTCAAGTACATGAGATCTTACCCTTCCGATAACGTTCCTCGACTAACAAAATACTCTTTTGCAATTGTTAACTCAGCCCCAAGCAATGATAGAGGGGAACACTGGATCATGATAGCACGATTGGACAAAACTTACTTTTTTGCTGATTCTTTGGGTCGAAAAAGAACAATATATTCCGTTCTAACAAATAAAAATTGGCGAATGGTTCTCAGAAAACTACAAAAAACTGATAATTTGTGTGGATTTTACGCAATTTATTCAGCATTTCTTCTTTTTAAATTCTACCCGAGAAACTTGAATAAAATTCATGATGTACATCTTTTGAATTTTATAAGTAATTTTATGTAAATATAAAGTTTTTTATTTGTAAGTGTAACTTATGGCAGTAAATTTACTATATGACGCAGTGATTTATTTATTTTCTTTGTATTTTAAGTTTTTTTTCTCAAATTTTTGACTTTTTTTGAAGTTTCAGTAGGTTTCAGCTTTGCTTCAAGTAGATAGAAAGTAGATTATCTAATAAATTAGGCAGAATTATAGCTAATCTTATCGTGTTTTGAAGTTTTTTGAAAATACCCAAAAACTTACCATTCACTTACCATGTTCCAAAAAACTATTTAAAAGACCTTCATCACACAATCTACACGTAATTAACCTTTGATATTTACAAATTAGATAACACGCGCCAAAAATTTTGCGAAAAAAACTAGACATTTCCACTCAAAAACCAAAAAAAAAAACGTTTTTCTTACCATTATCTTACCATCACACAAACCATAAAACCTTACCATTAGTATTCCCTATCTTAATACATTGTAAACTCTATACCCAATCTTAATACATAGCATCGAAGACCATAAATCTATAACGTGTCTTAATACATGGGGTCTTCCATGCTCCCCCCTCCCCCCTGATCACCTCCAACATCTACTACTAGTAGCATAACATAATTTCATTTCACTTTTCTGCTTACACACTGCCAACAAAAAATCGCCAAACAATTGAGTTGACCTCCACAGACGGTAAAAGCTCCAAATCTATGGAAAAATACTAGTCATACAAATTTCATGCATTTTGCTGAAAAGGTATCATCGAGTTTCAAAGAACTTTTCTTTTGTTTTGGCATAACAGTCGGTATATGGTCATAAAAAAAGAAAGCCTCCTGTCCTAAATCCTAAAGTCATTTGTTCTTCGCCTGCTCATTAATTCGCCTGCTCGCTCTTTTTTTCGCGAAAAATTAATAATAGTGTAAAACAACACCTACATACTTCAATTATTCTTTCTTTCGACTATATCACAAAATGATGAGAAAGACCAACAGCGTGAATAGTTTTTTTTGCACTTTTTTTTTACTCCACTAACAACTTTTAAACGGAACAGTGTCAATTAGAAAATAATGTTGAAGCTATTCCTGTCGTGATTTGAATTCTTGATAACAAGAAAAAAAGTAGTCTAAAAAAAATTAGATGTCATTTTGATTCACGAATTCTTTTAAATATTTCCAAGTTTGGTGAAGATCGGATAACTTCTCTTCATTTTAACGAAGATTTGTTTCGGATATGAATCTAATGCAAGTTTTAATTACCTTGAATCCTGTGGCGGTGACCTTTCTTTTGACTTTTTCTCCAATTTTTGAATCGAAGAAAGAGACGGAACAGTTTCCTTGGCGTGGTTTTTTTTTCAAATAAAATTTGAACAACAACTTGCCGTCTTGAACAATTTTCTAATACCACTTGGAAGGTTTTGAAGTGCTGAGCTTAATTTTGAAAAAAAAATTCAACTGGAATTATTTTAGCAAAGGTTTCAAATAAAGTTTGTTGAAAACTTTTCTCTAAACTTTTTTGATGGACGCTTAAAGAAATTCAGACATATCAGGTTCAATCAAGGTTTTGTGGTCGATGTAGTAATTTGTCTTACCATTTTTAAGAAAAAAAATTATAGAACGCCTAAAATATTTCTGTTCGAAAAAAAATTATAAACCTAAATTTAGTCTAATCCAATGTACCTTAACAATTCATATAAATAGTGGATGTTGGGCTGAGCAAGGGGAGGGGCGTGGAGCAGACTACATGTATTAACATACGTTATAGATTTACGGTCTGCCGCGCTATGTTTTAAAACTGAGTATAGAGTCTTAATGTATTAGATCAGGAATAGAATTGGTAACGTTTCAGTGTTTCTGTCATAGTATGAGAATGGTAAGATAAAGTTTTTTTTTATAAATTTTCCCGTGGATTTTGTATGGAAATCTCAATTTTTTTTGCAATAAAAAGAGGCGCAACATATAATTGCTGAAATTTTTTTGGGCATTATTGGTACAGTGTATATTGAAATCAAAATTGTATGCTGATTGGTGTCATGGTAAGACAATGGTAAGAGTTCTGCAAAAATTCTTCCCATGTTCCATTGTCTCAGCATGTTACCAATAAACACTCTCTGGTTTTTTATGTACATTCTACTCATCAAAACAACACAATTTTGAAACAATTATTTTACGTGTCCGATTTTTTTGCAAAAAATCTCGCGATTTCCATTCAAAAACTAAAAAAAAAAACTATTAGCTATTTTTACCCAAAAAACAACCCAAGATGATCGAGTTCATGCAAGAAGTTTGAGTTCATGAGAACTGATGCAGTGTAATTGTAGTATAGGCTACTCAGTGTTTTATTGATTTTATCAAACTATTCTATAAAGTTGCTGTAAATTTTTATAAGATGCAGTGATTTTTAAACTTTCCTTACTTAATTTTTTTCTCAACAACCTCGATTCTTTTTTCACTTTTCAGGAGGTTTTAACAAAGTTGTTGCAATTTGTAACACTCTACAAAAGCTAAAAATCAAAATTGGTCATCAAAGTTTTATTTTTTGAAAATAAAAACTAAGAAAATCTCATTTTTTCTGCAAAAACTCTTCCCTGTTCCATTGTTTTAGCATGCTACCAATAAACTTTCTATGGTTTTTTATGCACGCACTACTCATAAAACATAACAATTTTTTACCAATTATTTTACGTGCCCGTTACGAATAAACCAATTATTCTAGAGATTTCCATTCAAAAACCACAAAAAAAAACTATTTTATCCTACCAACCTCTTACCATGACACATAGACTGAAACCTTACCAACTCTATTCCTTATTCAAACACATTGTAGACTCTATAACCAATTTCAATACATAGCGCGGCAGACTGTAAATGTATAACGCATGTAATGCATGAGGTCTGCCCCACTCCTTCCCCCTCTGCTCAGCCCCAACATTTTCGATTTTTATAGAAGGAATTTATGAAGCTGTGGCTTTCGCACATCGTACAATTTTTCAAAGCGGCATTTAACATAAAACTGCAGTTCTCAAACATCGTGAAGCTAGTTTTTTTAAAAAACAAAGTTTTGATTTCAAATTAAATCAAGAATCATGGAGTTTAAACCATATAGTTTCAAGAAGTATAATCATAGAGTTTAAAGAAGTTTTTTATATATATTTGCTCAGCATATATCAAGTGTTCAATTGTTTTGATATTGTCATGTTAAACAGAGAAAGTTTGTGCCCCCTCCTGAAGAGATTCAAAGTTGCACTGGCTCAACGAAAATGTCACGACGCCTTCTTTTCTTTTAGAGTTCACAAACTTGGTCATATCTTGTTCGCACATTTCATTACCATTTTCCCTTACTCCTTTTCTGGCTAGAATGTGATCGAGTCGTGAATCAAGAAGCCGTTTGACACGATTAGAGTTCGACGCGAAGAATTCGTAACACCGCCGTCGGAAGTAGTAGCTGCTCGCCAAATAGAGCACTGGGTTCAGGGCAAAGTGTATGACATAGCTCATGTAGAGAATACTCCCTACCTTGTTCACCTCCTAAAAATATTTAGTCTTAATTAGTCCTAAAATAAGTTAGTGTCAATTACATAGCATTTACGAAAATTTTTGTGAGGAAAGGAACCGATCGCGGTTTATTATACTTATCACTGCGAACCGTTGTTGCTCACTCATTTTCATAATCGTAATTTGAAATTCGAAATTTGAACCCTATTTGAACTTAATTCGAGCAGTCAAATAAGTGACAACGCAAAAAAAAATTGCTTCTGGGCGAAGCGGATTTGTTGCTCTTTTAGCGGATTTGTTTCCAGATTACAACAGAACAATATCGATTGTTTGAATCATCAAACTGAGGAGCAAAAAACTTCTCGATAAAAAAGTTTGTTAGATTCCATGACCTACTTTTGAAAATGAATCTATTATTGAGACAATTCAGAATCCTGCAGATTTATTCATAATGAAAAATTGCATGCAGGAAAAATTTGATCTTTTCACTGAAAAAACTTAGCCAATAAATAGAAGTAAGCAATAAAGCCAAACATGAAATACTCTTAAAACAATACATCAATACAGGACACGGACACAGTCAATTATCACAGTTTTACATTGCCTGAAAAAGTGCTAAGAAAGTAAATGCATAACTTCGAAAACTAGAGAGTAAAAAAATAGACAAAGCATAAAACCAAAATCAATAAATATATTGAAATCAAAATTGTATGCTGATTGGTGTCATGGTAAGACAATGGTAAGAGTTCTGCAAAAATTTTTCCCATGTTCCATTGTCTCAGCATGTTACCAATAAACACTCTCTGGTTTTTTATGTAAATTCTACTCATAAACAACATAATTTTGAACCAATTATTTTACGTGTCCGATTTTTTTGCAAAAAATCTCGCGATTTCCATTCAAAAACTAAAAAGAAACTATTGGCTATTTTTACCCAAAAAACAACCCAAGATGATCGAGTTCATGCAAGAAGTTTGAGTTCATGAGAACTGATGCAGTGTAGTTATAGTATAGGCTACTCAGTGTTTTATTGATTTTATGAAAAAATTCTATAAAGTTGCTGTAAATTTTTATAAGATGCAGTGATTTTTAAACTTTCCTTGCTTAATTTTTTTCTCAACAACCTCGATTCTTTTTTTCACTTTTCAGGAGGTTTCAACAAAGTTGTTGCAATCTGTAACACTCTACAAAAGCTAAAAATCAAAATTGGTCATCGAAGTTTTATTTTTTGAAAATAAAAACTAAGAAAATCTCATTTTTTCTGCAAAAACTCTTCCCTGTTCCATTGTTTTAGCATGCTACCAATAAATTTTCTATGGTTTTTTATGCACACACTACTCATAAAACATAACAATTTTTTACCAATTATTTTACGTGCCCGTTACGAATAAACCAATTATTCTAGAGATTTCCATTCAAAAACCACAAAAAAAAACTATTTTATCCTACCAATCTCTTACCATGACACATAGACTGAAACCTTACCAACTCTATTCCTTATTCAAACACATTATAGACTCTATAACCAATTTCAATACATAGCGCGGCAGACTGTAAATGTATAACGCATGTAATGCATGAGGTCTGCCCCACCCCTTCCCCCTCTGCTCAGCCCCAACATTTTCGATTTTTATAGAAGGAATTTATGAAGCTGTGGCTTTCGCACATCGTACAAATTTTCAAAGCGGCATTTAACATAAAACTGCAGTTCTCAAACATCGTGAAGCTAGTTTTTTATAAAAACAAAGTTTTGATTTCAAATTAAATCAAGAATCATGGAGTTTAAACCATATAGTTTCAAGAAGTATAATCATAGAGTTTAAAGAAGTTTTTTATATATATTTGCTCAGCATATATCAAGTGTTCAATTGTTTTGATATTGTCATGTTAAACAGAAAAAGTTTGTGCCCCCTCCTGAAGAGATTCAAAGTTGCACTGGCTCAACGAAAATGTCACGACGCCTTCTTTTCTTTTAGAGTTCACAAACTTGGTCATATCTTGTTCGCACATTTCATTAACACTTTCCCTTACTCCTTTTCTGGCTAGAATGTGATCGAGTCGTGAAGCGAGAAGCCGTTTGACACGATTAGAGTTCGACGCTAAGAATTCGTAACACCGCCGTCGGAAGTAGTAGCTGCTCGCCAAATAGAGCACTGGGTTCAGGGCAAAGTGTATGACATAGCTCATGTAGAGAATACTCCCTACCTTGTTCACCTCCTAAAAATATTTAGTCTTAATTAGTCCTAAAATAAGTTAGTGTCAATTACATAGCATTTACGAAAATTTTTGTGAGGAAAGGAACCGATCGCGGTTTATTATACTTATCACTGCGAACCGTTGTTGCTCACTCATTTTCATAATCGTAATTTGAAATTCGAAATTTGAACCCTATTTGAACTTAATTCGAGCAGTCAAATAAGTGACAACGCAAAAAAACTTGCTTCTGGGCGAAGCGGATTTGTGGTTCTTTTAGCGGATTTGTTTCCAGATTACAACAGAACAATATCGATTGTTTGAATCATCAAACTGAGGAGCAAAAAACTTCTCGATAAAAAAGTTTGTTAGATTCCGTGACCTACTTTTGAAAATTAATCTATTATTGAGACAATTCAGAATCCTGCAGATTTATTCATAATGAAAAATTGCATGCAGGAAAAATTTGATCTTTTCACTGAAAAATCTTAGCCAATAAATAGAAGTAAGCAATAAACCCAAACATGAAATACTCTTAAAACAATACATCAATACAGGACACGGACACAGTCAATTATCACAGTTTTACATTGCCTGTAAAAGTGCTAAGAAAGTAAATGCATAACGTCGAAAACTAGAGAGTAAAAAAATAGACAAAGCATAAAACCAAAATCAATAAATATATGTTTTTTGAATTTACGAAAATATGTGCCGAAAAATCAAGGGTTACTATTCTTTGACCCAATTCAACTTTTCATTAAAAATAAGTGACAAAAATTTGTATGCTATCCGAATGGTATCTATTTGCAAAGCTTAAAAATGGAAAGATATTTATTTTTTGATCATTTTTGTGAGCTTCTGGGGTTCGAAAACGCCATTTTGGCCAGATTGCAATCTTTTCATTTTTGAAATTGAACCAGGCAGTTGCAGCGAATTTAACCACCTCAAAAAACCTCCAAACTCAGTTCAGGCATTGGCGTCCGTTTCGTTTGTAAGCAGACACAAAAAGTATCACTTCGTATCAGAATGAAAAAATTTTACTTGCATTCGATGGGTAATTTTTAGCAGGATTCCAAAGTAGATTTGTTGAAATTATTGAAGTCTTTGGTTGTTTTTGAATTTATTGTGTTTTTTTGGGGTTGCAGTTTTGGGATAGCTCATGTGCACTATTTTTACAAAATTTTTATCAATTGTTTGTCCAGCCCCGCCAAATTGACGGCTCGGAAATCATTCCAAATTGAATTGAAACAAGCTATTAGGTCAACAAACTTTGACTAGACGCAAAACTTATAAAACTATTCGTTGCGAGCACGACACTGAGCAGAGCAAACCAAACATGAAAAAACTTGAACTAAGGATGGTATTGTATTAGTTAGAAAAAAAACAAATTTTAATTGATTAATTAAGTTCAGATTATTTAGGTCAATAGAAAAATTTACATTGACGCAGTCATCAATCAACCAATCTGGCATGTGGGGAGTTCCCCCATTCTGGCAAAATCACACAAATCCAACCAACGCCATGGGAAGACATACACTTCAACTGACACTGATATCTTTAGAAAATATCAAACAAGAGAAACTCTGAAATCGTTGAAACTTGAAGGCCCATAGCGTTGGTTGGCGAACAACAAAAAAATCAGCTTCAGCAAAAGTTGAACGTCTAGCTGAAAACTTAGAAGAGAAAAGAAGACTCGATCAAAGTGAAAACTTGTAACGAAAATTTCAGTTAAGTGCGCTTGTAAGAAGCCGACAAGATAATCTACTCAATGCTATAATTGGCATCAGATAACGAGAGGAAGCGTATATTTGCCCAGAAACTCACCAAGGTAAAGTCCTTCGGAGTGATTTAGGAAAACTATAGAATTACCTCAACCAAGCATTGTAGGTCTGAACAGGTCGACTAAAAAATTACCTCAACCAAGCATTGTAGGTCTAAAAAAGTAGGTCTGAACAGGTTGTTTTCCAGGGGTAGAGCTGCGTACGGTTCTGTGCGAAACTTGAGTAAAGCAAGCGTGTGTCAAAAAAGAAAGTAGAACAGTTTTTACAAACCAAAACAACGTATACAAAACTTGGTCCCCCAATCAGACGTTTCCGAAAGCTTTTTCAAAATATATCAATGAAATTTGGTGTATGGATTTGGCATTTGTGGAAAAACTAGCGAGTCAAAACAAGGGAGTCAAATATTTATTGGTTGCTGTTGATGTTTTTTTTTGCAATTTGAGAGAGTTCGAACCATGAAAAATAATATTGCTAAAGACATACTGCAAGCTTTCAAAAAAATGATTTCTCGAAAAAACACTGCTGAAAAACTTTGTGTTGATAAAGTAACAGAATATGGAAAAACTTTCAAACAATTAGCATAGAAAAAAACATTGAAGTTTACTCGACAATGAGTGAAACAAAAGCTGCATTTGCAGAGAGAGCCATTGAACTATTAAAACACATTATTTACCGCTACATAGAAGATCACGGTGAAAAATTCATTCACTAGTTGCCGCTTTTTGTGTCTACAATGAATTGTCACATCAAAAGATCTATTGCAAAATCACCTAGTGATGTCAAGAATTTTGATTTCCTCTCAATTCTGTACAATAAACCTCTAACAAGGTATAGGAAACTATAACTCAAAGTTGGAGACAGAGTGAGAATTTCGAGGAATGATATTCCGTTCCGAAAAGGATACAAACCACAATTTATAGATGAAATTTTTGAAATTTCGGCAAAATCTACTAAAAAGTCTCCAATATACATCATCAAAGTTCTTGAAAAAGAAGAAATTCTGGGAAAATTTTATGAAAAAGAGCTGAGAAAAAGTTCAGATTAAAGGTAAATCATTTTTTAAACTAAATTTCTATAAATCAGTTGTCATGGATTCTTTTACTATTGAGTTAGTTTCCAACGCTTCTTTCAATTGTTATCCGAGTAACAGTCTTAGTTCTTTTACAAACTTTCTACGCGATCAAATACATTTGAAAGGAGAATGGGAGGTTGCTATTTCAGAAATAACTTACCCCTCTTTGTACCAAAATGTTACTGAGGGAAAAATTACATTCGTAGATGGTAGAGAAAGTTTTGAGGAGAAAAGAAAGATTGGACCGATGCATATGGAACCAGGATTGTAGCCAACTATTGTTGATATAGTTGTAGCCATGAACAACAAAAATCGGGAACGTCTAGGTGCTCAAGCTTTTGAATATAATGGAATCTATGTATCAGAAAAGGTATATAAAATTACTCAAAAGGTTGCCGTTCATTTACCTGAGAATCAATCAGTGTATATTATTCAAAGTTCTGACTTGAGTTACATTTTTGGTTGTGATTTAATACAAAAACAAACAGGGGTTATTATGAAAGGAAAAGGACCACCTTATCCTCAGTATTCCTACGACATTATAAGAATACATTCTTTGATGATATATAGTGATATTATAGAATAAAACATAGTCGGTGCTACAAAAACTCCATTTTTGCGTTGTATTCCATTCATCTCCAAAGTAAAAGTTGGAGATATAATTTCTACAGGACAGTACATGAATTATCAGTCTTTTACAAGTTTACAGTTCAAAAAACTATTGAAAAATTTTTTCCATAGCATCAAGATAGAAATAAGAGATAGTACCGGTAAAAAAATTCCTTCTGTGTCCGTAGGAATTACTCGAGTTGTTCTCTTGTTCCGCAAGATTTCGAATAATCATTTTTGATTTAAACTTCATAAGAAATGGTTGCTCAAAATTTATCTGATTTCCCGATTTTTTGAGGACATGCAAGACAGCGTGGAAAAGGTTTGGGAGCTTTTGCGCAAAGTCTTGGGAGAACTGCAATCCCCTTTATTAAAAAATATATAATCTCAGCTGCGAGAAGAATTGGGGCAGATTTGTTTGAAATTGCTGCTCCAGAGATTGGGGAAATTGTTAGTGGACGTAATCAACTCAAAACATTTGCAAAAGATGTGGGAACAAAAACAGTTCGGAAACAATTGGGAGGTGGAAAAAAGAATTAAGAACGTAGAACTGGTGGAACCAGATCCATTTCTCGAAAAAGTAGATCGAAAAACAGTCGCTCTCGCAAAGACATTTTTGACAATAGAAAATGAGTGTAAACCAAAGTCATTTTTGGTACGGGGCTTTTAGAAATTCTTCATTGGAGACTTTTGATAAAGTCCCAGTTTTGGAAACAATTATGTCATCTTACACACAAGGAGTATTCCCCAGCACTTCTCTAGATGAAAGCAGTATTGAGTTTGAAATTGAAACAGATCGCAACATCTACTTGGATATGCGTGATACCCATCTTGGTTTTAAGCTTCATTTATTCAAAGGAAGATTGTTCGATGCTTTCAAAAAATAAAAAGCAGAACATAAAGCAAAATCGGAGGAAGATTCAGATGAGGAACCTCAAACTTACTTAACTTATGTAAACAATCTACTACATTCTCTGTTCTTCAACCGTGAAGTTTATTTTAACAATACAATGGTTTACAACGCCAGTGGTTTACATCCTCATAAGGCACAAATGTCGAACGAATTTAACTCGTCAGCAGTGAGAAATGAAGCAATATTTGCTTGTCATGGATACAGTTTTGAACATTATCCTGATGCTTTTGATATGCATCCATTCACTGATAGAGCAAATTCCTTAGAAACAGGGATAACTTTTTCACTCTATGGGATGCTCGTCATTGATTTGTTTACTTGCAAAAAATTGATGCTGCCAAATACCAAAGTTCGAATTAAACTTATTCGAGCTATACCTAATTTTTACATGCTATCTGATAACCCAAATGTCAGTCTGAAAATTGTTGACTGTTCGCTGTTTACTAGAAGAGTTCTAGTTGCTGAACCTAATCATCATAACTTGCAATGGAATCTGGAAAGAGAACCTGCTCAATACAATTACATGGAAACTATAGCAAGAACCTTTATCATTCCATCTGGTCAAAACCAGTTCATTCAAGAAAATATTTTCAATAACGCTCCAATAAGGAGAATAGCTGCTGCAATGAATACAAATTCAACTGCTGCAGGATCTTTTCATGAAAACCCTTTCAGCTATCAGACATTTCATTTAAGAGGACTTATTCGGGGTGGAAGAGCAATTGTTTCATTAGATACAACTTCTCCTTGTCGACCTTGTGTTACAACAATGAAAGCATTGCAGTTTAATGAAGAATTCCCAGCTCTTCCTATGGAAGATTTTCAAAATCACTACTTTCTAGTTTTCGATTTGACTTCACTACAGAACAGTTGCATTATCCAGAACTTAGTGGAGAAAGCTTGAGATTAGAAATGTTTTTCCAGTTTCCCTAGGAGCAAGTAACGAAAGTGATAGTCTTGGGAGAAAGACTATCAAATGTCCAAATCGACAAATTTGGAACAGTCGCTAAAAATGGTTAGTTTTTTTTTGAGTTTTCAGGTTCGTATAAAAGTGTTGTAACTTTTTTGGGATATTCAATGTTTTTGTCTCTGTACTATCTATTTTGTTTTTCTTCAGACTTAAATCTCCAGAAAAAGCAGATAATGAATGCTGTTTAATTGAAAACCCAAGAATTTCTTCAACCTAGACTGTAAACCAGTGTTAAATAATCTTTGTCCAGTTCACAAGTTTTGAGTATGGGACTTTGTTGATTCAATACATAAATCTGCGTAAGTCAACTTTATTTTTTTTCAACCTAAATTACCATATCAAACTATATATTTATTTGTTTCAGATGTAAACTAGCTAACAGTTGCAAAGATGGATAATTTTTCACTTCTGTAAACTATTGAAAGAATTCCTGAATTCAGGTTCAAGTACATGAGATCTTACCCTTCCGATAACGTTCCTCGACTAACAAAATACTCTTTTGCAATTGTTAACTCAGCCCCAAGCAATGATAGAGGGGAACACTGGATCATGATAGCACGATTGGACAAAACTTACTTTTTTGCTGATTCTTTGGGTCGAAAAAGAACAATATATTCCGTTCTAACAAATAAGAATTGGCGAATGGTTCTCAGAAAACTACAAAAAACTGATAATTTGTGTGGATTTTACGCAATTTATTCAGCATTTCTTCTTTTTAAATTCTACCCGAGAAACTTGAATAAAATTCATGATGTACATCTTTTGAATTTTATAAGTAATTTTATGTAAATATAAAGTTTTTTATTTGTAAGTGTAACTTATGGCAGTAAATTTACTATATGACGCAGTGATTTATTTATTTTCTTTGTATTTTAAGTTTTTTTTCTCAAATTTTTGACTTTTTTTGAAGTTTCAGTAGGTTTCAGCTTTGCTTCAAGTAGATAGAAAGTAGATTACCTAATAAATTAGGCAGAATTATAGCTAATCTTATCGTGTTTTGAAGTTTTTTGAAAATACCCAAAAACTTACCATTCACTTACCATGTTCCAAAAAACTATTTAAAAGACCTTCATCACACAATCTACACGTAATTAACCTTTGATATTTACAAATTAGATAACACGCGCCAAAAATTTTGCGAAAAAAAACAAGACATTTCCACTCAAAAACCAAAAAAAAACGTTTTTTTACCATTATCTTACGATCACACAAACCATAAAACCTTACCATTGGTATTCCCTATCTTAATACTTTGTAAACTCTATACCCAATCTTAATACGTAGCATCGAAGACCGGAAATCTATAACGTGTCTTAATACATGGGGTCTTCCATGCTCCCCCCCCCCCCTGATCACCTCCAACATCTACTACTAGTAGCATAACATAATTTCCTTTCACTTTTCTGCTTACACACTGCAAACAAAAAATCGCCAAACAATTGAGTTGACCTCCACAGACGGTAAAAGCTCCAAATCTATGGAAAAATACTAGTCATACAAATTTCATGCATTTTGCTGAAAAGGTATCATCGAGTTTCAAAGAACTTTTCTTTTGTTTTGGCATAACAGTCGGTATATGGTCATAAAAAAAGAAAGCCTCCTGTCCTAAATCCTAAAGTCATTTGTTCTTCGCCTGCTCATTAATTCGCCTGCTCGCTCTTTTTTTCGCGAAAAATTAATAATAGTGTAAAACAACACCTACATACTTCAATTATTCTTTCTTTCGACTATATCACAAAATGATGAGAAAGACCAACAGCGTGAATAGTTTTTTTTTGCACTTTTTTTACTCCACTAACAACTTTTAAAGGGAACAGTGTCAATTAGAAAATAATGTTGAAGCTATTCCTGTCGTGATTTGAATTCTTGATAACAATAAAAAAAGTAATCTAAAAAAAATTGATGTCATTTTGATTCACGAATTCTTTTAAATATTTCCAAGTTTGGTGAAGATCGGATAACTTCTCTTCATTTTAACGAAGATTTGTTTCGGATATGAATCTAATGCAAGTTTTAATTACCTTGAATCCTGTGGCGGTGACCTTTCTTTTGACTTTTTCTCCAATTTTTGAATCGAAGAAAGAGACGGAACAGTTTCCTTGGCGTGGTTTTTTTTTCAAATAAAATTTGAACAACAACTTGCCGTCTTGAACAATTTTCTAATACCACTTGGAAGGTTTTGAAGTGCTGAGCTTAATTTTGAAAAAAAAATTCAACTGGAATTATTTTAGCAAAGGTTTCAAATAAAGTTTGTTGAAAACTTTTCTCTAAACTTTTTTGATGGACGCTTAAAGAAATTCAGACATATCAGGTTCAATCAAGGTTTTGTGGTCGATGTAGTAATTTGTCTTACCATTTTTAAGAAAAAAAATTATAGAACGCCTAAAATATTTCTGTTCGAAAAAAAATTATAAACCTAAATTTAGTCTAATCCAATGTACCTTAACAATTCATATAAATAGTGGATGTTGGGCTGAGCAAGGGGAGGGGCGTGGAGCAGACTACATGTATTAACATACGTTATAGATTTACGGTCTGCCGCGCTATGTTTTAAAACTGAGTATAGAGTCTTAATGTATTAGATCAGGAATAGAATTGGTAACGTTTCAGTGTTTCTGTCATAGTATGAGAATGGTAAGATAAAGTTTTTTTTTATAAATTTTCCCGTGGATTTTGTATGGAAATCTCAATTTTTTTTGCAATAAAAAGAGGCGCAACATATAATTGCTGAAATTTTTTTGGGCATTATTGGTACAGTGTATATTGAAATCAAAATTGTATGCTGATTGGTGTCATGGTAAGACAATGGTAAGAGTTCTGCAAAAATTCTTCCCATGTTCCATTGTCTCAGCATGTTACCAATAAAGACTCTCTGGTTTTTTATGTACATTCTACTCATAAAACAACACAATTTTGAAACAATTATTTTACGTGTCCGATTTTTTTGCAAAAAATCTCGCGATTTCCATTCAAAAACTAAAAAAAAGCTATTAGCTATTTTTACCCAAAAAACAACCCAAGATGATCGAGTTCATGCAAGAAGTTTGAGTTCATGAGAACTGATGCAGTGTAGTTATAGTATAGGCTACTCAGTATTTTATTGATTTTATGAAAATATTCTATAAAGTTGCTGTAAATTTTTATAAGATGCAGTGATTTTTAAACTTTCCTTGCTTAATTTTTTTCTCAACAACCTCGATTCTTTTTTTCACTTTTCAGGAGGTTTCAACAAAGTTGTTGCAATCTGTAACACTCTACAAAAGCTAAAAATCAAAATTGGTCATCAAAGTTTTATTTTTTGAAAATAAAAACTAAGAAAATCTCATTTTTTTTCTGCAAAAACTCTTCCCTGTTCCATTGTTTTAGCATGCTACCAATAAACTTTATATGGTTTTTTATGCACACACTACTCATAAAACATAACAATTTTTTACCAATTATTTTACGTGCCCGTTACGAATAAACCAATTATTCTAGAGATTTCCATTCAAAAACCACAAAAAAAACTATTTTATCCTACCAATCTCTTACCATGACACATAGACTGAAACCTTACCAACTCTATTCCTTATTCAAACACATTGTAGACTCTATAACCAATTTCAATACATAGCGCGGCAGACTGTAAATGTATAACGCATGTAATGCATGAGGTCTGCCCCATCCCTTCCCCCTCTGCTCAGCCCCAACATTTTCGATTTTTATAGAAGGAAATTATGAAGATGTGGCTTTCGCACATCGTACAAATTTTCCAAGCGGCATTAAACATAAAATTGCAGTTCTCAAGCATCGTGAAGCTAGTTTAAAAAAAAAGTTTTGATTTCAAATTAAATCAAGAATCATGGAGTTTAAACCATATAGTTTCAAGAAGTATAATCATAGAGTTTAAAGAAGTTTTTTATATATATTTGCTCAGCATATATCAAGTGTTCAATTGTTTTGATATTGTCATGTTAAACAGAGAAAGTTTGTGCCCCCTCCTGAAGAGATTCAAAGTTGCACTGGCTCAACGAAAATGTCACGACGCCTTCTTTTCTTTTAGAGTTCACAAACTTGGTCATATCTTGTTCGCACATTTCATTACCACTTTCCCTTACTCCTTTTCTGGCTAGAAGTTGATCGAGTCGTGAAGCGAGAAGCCGTTTGACACGATTAGAGTTCGACGCGAAGAATTCGTAACACCGCCGTCGGAAGTAGTAGCTGCTCGCCATATAGAGCACTGGGTTCAGGGCAAAGTGTATGACATAGCTCATGTAGAGAATACTCCCTACCTTGTTCACCTCCTAAAATAATTTAGTCTTAATTAGTCTTAAAAAAAGTTAG
Organism: Symsagittifera roscoffensis; assembly: GCF_963678635.1. Classification (NCBI taxonomy): domain Eukaryota; kingdom Metazoa; phylum Xenacoelomorpha; order Acoela; family Convolutidae; genus Symsagittifera; species Symsagittifera roscoffensis. Next base: position 63,133,753 of record NC_087062.1, read on the forward strand.
TGTCAATTACATAGCATTTACGAAAATTTTTGTGAGGAAAGGAACCGATCGCGGTTTATTATACTTATCACTGCGAACCGTTGTTGCTCACTCATTTTTATAATCGTAATTTGACATTCAAAATTTGAACCCTATTTCAACTTAATTCGAGCAGTCAAATAAGTGACAACGCAAAAAAATGCTTCTGGGCTAAGCGGATTTGTTTCTCTTTTAGCGAAATTGTTTCCAGATTACAACAGAACAATATCGATTAAGCTGATCGAATGAACGAATCGTCAAATAAACTGGGGCGCAAAAAACCTCTCGATAAAAAAAAGTTTGTTAGATTCCATGACCTACTTTTGAAAAAAAATCTATTATTAAGACAATTCAGAATCCTGCAGATTTATTCATAATAAAAAATTGCATGCAGGATAAAATTGATCTTTTCACTGAAAAAACTTAAATAGAAGAAGTAAATAGAAGAAGTAAATAGATAGAAAAAGTAAGCAATAAAGCCAAAACATGAAATACTCTTAAAACAATACATCAATACAGGACATGGTCACAAAAATTATGAGTCAATTATCACAGTTTTCAATTGCCTGAAAAAGTGCCAAGAAAGTAAATGCATAACGTCGAAAACTAGAGAGTAAAAAAATAGAAAAAGCATAAAACCAAAATCAACAAATATATTTTTTTTGAATTTACGAAATTATGTGCCAAAAAATCAAGGGTTACTATTCATTGACCCAATTCAACTTTCCATTAAAAATAAGTGACAAAAATTTGTATGCTATCCGAATGGTATCTATTTGCAAAGCTTAAAAATGGAAAGATATTTATTTTTTGATCATTTTTGTGAGCTTCTGGGGTTCGAAAACGCCATTTTAGCCAGATTGCAATCTTTTCATTTAATCGCCTCATTTAATCGCCTCAAAAAACCTCCAAACTCAATTCAGGCATTGACGTCCGTTTCGTTTGTAAGCAGATACAAAAATTATCACTTCTTATCAGAATGAAAAAATTTTATTTGCATTCGATGGGCAATTCCAAAGTAGAAATTGTTAAAATTATTGAAGTCTTTGGTTGTTTTTGAATTTATTGTGTTTTTTTTTCGTCTAAGTTGCAGTTTTGGGATAGCTCATGTGCACTATTTTTACAAAAATTTTTATCAATTGTTTGTCCAGCCCCGCCAAATTGACGGCTCGGAAATCATTCCAAATTGAATTGAAACAAGCTATTAGGTCAACAAACTTTGACTAGACGCAAAATTTATAAAAAACTATTCGTTGTGAACAAGACACTGAACAGAGCAAAACAAACATGAAAAAACTTGAACTAAGGATGGTATTGTATTAGTCAGAAAGAAAAAACTTTAATTGATTAGTTAAGTTAAGATTATGTAATTTAATAGAAAAATTTATAATGACGCAGTCATCAATCAACCAATCTGGCATGTGGGGAGTTCCCCCATTCTGGCAAAATCACAGAAATTCGACCAAGGCCATGGGCAGACATATACTTCAGTTCAGGGGCGGATTTAGGGGGGGGGGGGGGGGGGGGGGGGCGGACGCCCCCCCCCCCTCAGGGATTCGACCCCCTGCCGACCCAAAGGGTCCCCCCTTTGACACTTTTTCAGAAATCCATTTTTGGCCGACCGACCCTAAAATTTTTCTAAAGGCGCCTTTGGCGCCAATAATACTAACTTTGAGGGGGAGCGCGCGCCAAAAAAAACGCGATTTTTTGTCAAAATTTTTCAAAAAGTGCCCAAAAACGGCTTTTTTGACTGTTTTTTCAAAAAAATGCCTGCGGAGCACAAAATTTAGCCGAAATAGGGGCAAAACAGTGCTTTGGGAGAGCTCGAAAAATCAATTTGGTCCACCTAAAAAAAAGGTCGTCAAAATTTTCGATTTTTTTTTGAAAATCCGCCCCCCCCCCCTCGAGAAAATCCTAGATCCACCCCTGCTTCAGTTGACACTGATAGCTTCAGAAAACATCAAACAAGAGAATCTTTGAAATCGTTGAAACTTGAAGGCCCATAGATAGAAAAACAACAAAACAAATCAGCTACAGCAAAAAATGAACGTCTAGTTGAAAACTTAGAAGAAAAAAAAGAATCGATCAAAATGAAAACGAGTCAATCAACTTGTAACGAAAATTTCAGTTAAGTGCGCTTGTAAGAAGCCGACAAGATAATCCACTCAATGCTATAATTGGCATCAGATAACGAGAGGAAGCGTATATTTGCCCAGAAACTCACTAAGGTAAAGTCCTTCGGAGGGGTTTAGGAAAACTATAGAATTACCTCAACCAAGCATTCAGCAGACAGCGGAATATTGGTATTGATCGCTACTAATTCCTGAATCGACACAAAAGAAAAAGAAACTGTTTGCAACAATTCTCGGGGGCGTTACCGGAGATGACCAAGAAACGCAAAAAAAAAAGAATGAACTTGGGATATCGTCCTGAACAAAATGAAGAACTACGACATGCGAAGGAAACTCTTAACAAAAACGCTGCCACCCAACATAGCCTAAAGCATAGCTTTGGTTGACAAAAACTTTTTACTTAGTCCTTATAAGATGACAAAAACCTGCAAATATTGTGCATAAAATTTTTGTAAATAAGCATCGGAGTTTTACCACAAATAACAACATATGTTAGCTTTATATTAAAAAAAACTGGGCTGAAGTGCTGCGGAAATTTTGTGAAAGACTATTTGGAGATATTTCCAGCAACAAAAGCTCTCTAACAGTAAGAAAGTGTTACAAAAAACCTGTGAATTGTGAAAAATTAAATTTATTGATGTTGAAAGAGAAGATGAAAACAAAACTAGGTTTGTAAATCTGTCGGATCAGCCTGCTCTATAAATTTATGTATATCAAGTGTGTTGTGGCGTACTTAACGCATGGTCAGAAGCGGGCGAAAGTGGTAAAAACGAATACCCAGTTTTGAACGTGACGACAAAACCTGATGAAGATGGAAAATAATTGCTAAGTTTCGAATTCAAAAGATTTGTACATATGAGCTTTCAAGTAGACTCTGCTGGTCCGAAAAAACTGCATTTCACGAAATAAAAATGAGAGATCCCTTTTTGAAGGTCAAACTAGTTGACTTAGCGACAAAAACCCCCTCTGTAGTTTCACGGAACATCCAATCAAGGTAGAAGGACAAAATTTCATCCAAATCAGATCCAACAGATAGGTTTTCGAGAAAACCCCAACTTTCATTACATACAATCATGAACGAAATACCCAGAAAAAGGCTCCCATACATTGGGACTGAAGTCTCTTAGAAAATTGAGGAAATCAGAAATAAAAAAAAACCTTTAAAATCTTTTCAGCTAAAGGGCGCAATAATGCCTTTACATTTTCATCGTCGGTTAATCAACAATTGGATAAATTGATATCCGAAAGTATCTTTTAAAAATGCTTAAAAATCACTCAAAAACTTAAAGAATTCAAACATTTCCACAAAAATAGAATTTTATGACCTATTTTTTTTTACTTGCAAGAAAGACAAGTCAATCAAAATAGCGTTGAATTTCACTACAGATTTTCAAGAAAAAACGTCTGATTACCTTGGATTTCAAAACACTTACCTCAATTAAAACTGAACAGTTTTACGAGCAAAGAACGCATGTCAGTATAGTAGGGTAAAATATCACATGTACTTCCAATTTTTTACCGGTTTTTACGGGTTGAATGACATGCCGAACAATTTTCAAAGAAAAATGAATTCAACCACTGGAAAAATGTTTTTGCTCGTGTTTAATTTGAGGATATTTCAAAATTTTCCAAAATAGCTTCAAAGACCACGGCAAAATCAAACAGTAAACTTATATCAAATCTTGAAAAACACAACTTTGCTGTAAAATGTCCAAGGTAAAAATTGCAATAACAAATTTGAAAAATTGAATATTATTTCTGACTCAGTATTTTTAGCATCGGGTGATAAAACCGCTAGAATTAAAACTATACCAATCCCTCGGTATTCAAAACAATTTTGTTCATTATTCGGCTCGCCTAATCAATCAAGAAAGAAAAAAACGCTTTTTAAACGCTTTTGAAAAATAAAATCAAAAACTGTTAACCTGCTGTTAAGTGCACTTTTGTTATAAAATGAGAGAACAGAGTAAAAAACCGATACTTCCCAAAACTGACAAGGTACTTTTCTAGAACCATTCCGTGGGAGTGATTGAAGAACAAGCTCATTTGCAAACATTTTTTTACATTTTTTGGAGCGAAATTTTCAACCAATCTTTTGGAACTATTGGCCCTTGTTTGGGCAGCTAATATTTATGAAAGAAGTTTACGGCTGGGATTTGTTTTTAATTATTTAGGCATAAACCTACAAAATCAAGTATTGAGGCTAAAACATTCCACAATTCTGGCAAAATCAAGTAATCAAGAAAAAACCTTGATTGCTTGATTTTCTTTTTACAATATAGAATGAAAAATTTGTAATGGCCACAACTTCAAAGGTTGAAACAAATTTTGCTTCATCGAAGACATTTTAAAAAAACATTTTAGTGGTCGAAAATTCTTTAAAGGAAGCCATAATTGAAGATAGTATAAAAACCCTTAATGAATTTGTAATTAACCATATTTCTTCCGTTGTATCAGCAAGTTTCGGCATTGAAAGTTGACTACTGAACAATCGTCTTTTTCAAGGGAAAATCGAAAGTCGAAAATGGGATCTGAAATTTTTTATAAGTAATTTCACAAGTTTGATGAGTTGTTATGCATCGAAAACAAACTGTGAAAATTTTTTCCTTAGAACAGTAGTCCTTAAAAAACTTCACCTATCCTATCCAGAACAAATTGGTATGAAGTTCCTTTCGGAATTCAGGAAGTGGCTACACATCAATAAGATTATTCATTTACATGGAAAAACTGCTCAGAATGCATTAAAGCAGTTGAAAGTGTTAGGCCTTTGTTAATCGGAAATCAGATCCACCAATTACCGGGATAAAACTTTGCAAACGAGGAAATTGACTAAAACAATCTGCTGAAAATTAGGAAACCCACTGCGGGTCCCATGAATTCCAATTGGGGTTCTTCTAAATAACCATACAGAACTTCAAAAATCAATTTTAAAATCATTTATAGAACCAAAAAATATCAAAAGAAAAATTTATACCGTTGCAGATCATTGTTCTAAAAGATTGGTCAACCGAAATATTTCTAAGGTTAAGTTCAAAAACAAATTATGTCGACCGAATCACCAAAACCTTTTTCAATTGATGCGTTTTCTGAAACTATCTAAAAATTTGGAGCACAATTCAGTCAGAATTAAATTGCATTATTATCAAAAAACACTTCAATAAAAATCAAACACCATTTGAAAAAAATTAAACCTGTCCAAAACTTTTAATCTGGACGACGAAAAAAAACAAGTTAGTCAAACAGAAAGGCTCTAACCGGGCTGCAAGCGACAGACTTGAAGTCAAAAATTCTTGATATTTTGTGAGAGAAAAGGAGCAGACCACCAGAAGTACAATTCCAACCCGAGCTCAACCTTTCAACAGAAATTTGCTCCTTCGAGAGGCCATTAAACATCCAACTGGATGCCACTAAAAGGTCCTGTGATGAAAAGTAATGTTTTTCAAAAATTTTAAATTGAAAAAACTTGAATCCTGATTACTGGCTTTTGGGCGAACAAACTGTATATATCTCGGACAGTCAAATTACAGTCAAATTAGTCAGCGGTGAAAATTTTTGGAAATCAGATATAACGTAACACCATTCCACCTGATGTTCAGTGTAAATTTAGACTGCCATCGAGCAAGACCTTCGACTGATTGCTTGAACAGCATCATTCCAGTACCGAAAACGACAGCAGACAGCCCAGCCTTGGAATCCCGGACGAGATTGCTCCATCAACACTTCTTGAATACATGACCTTCCTTCGGAGCAAAAACTACCAGACAGCCAAAACGCCGCAGAGTCCAAAATTTACTAAAAAGATCATGATTCTTCAGCAACGGAATTACCTGTGTACGAAATCGCGGATTCACCAGAACGTACAACTTTTCGTTTTTCATCTAGAGCACGTCGAAATGAAGGACCCCCAAAAATCTGTGGTGACAAACTTTTTGAAGACACAGAGACGAAGCGGAGCTTCGCACCACTTGCGAGAAAGCGCTAACAAAAAAGGCATAGGCAACCGAAAATAAAAATTTTCGAAAAAAAAACTAGATCATGTAAACTTTCATATGTCTCGATAGAAGTTGATTCCAGGCAAACATGCCAGACGTTTAAATTTTAAGTCAGCAGGAACGGATCAAAATTTACGAAAAGAAACATAGCCGACAACAACCTTTGTGCAAACACAAGTTGAGCCGAATAAGTTACAGTTTTGCTTAGATTGTTTACAGCACAAGAAAAATCAGTGATGTGGCAACTAAGTCAACAATCTATCTTTAAACTGAAACTACTTGAAACGAAAAAAAAAAAGATTTTCTTTACCTTTTGCTAAAAATCTTTCAGGTCCCCCTGAAATTAGAATGAACATTATTTGAACTTGCAACTACCAAGAAAATTGTCTCTAGTACAAGAAAAATCCGTGGTGTCAAGTAAGCCGACCAACTTTGAGCAGACACCAAGAACACCAAAAATTTTTTATGATTTTCTTTAAAAATCTTTCAGGTCCCCCTGAAATTAGAATGAACATTATTTGAACTTGCAACTACCAAGAAAATTGTCTCTAGTACAAGAAAAATCCGTGGTGTCAAGTAAGCCGACAAGAATTGGGCGAACAAAAGAAAATCAACTATTCAGTTTTCTCGGAATTTTTCTATTGAATTTCCTTGACAAAGAAAAAAAACATAATCCGGCCATGACTCGAATCCCAGACCTTGGGGTACAAAGCAACTGCTGTATCTCCAGGCCAAGGGTGAAGCAACCTGGAGCATGTTAAAAGAAGGTAACAAAAGAAGAGAAGAGAAGCTAAGAAGATAAGTGAAATGAAGTGATTCCACTGGTTTTGTTGAACTAGTTGTGAACCCGACAAAAGTCTAATTCCAGTTTGATAACGCTTGCTTATGGCATGCATAATAAAAAAAGTTGAAACCTGGATTTTTGATCTAGTAAATGCAAAAAAAAACCCTATTGTCTTGACTGAGGATAATATTAGCAACCACATTGTTTAAAGGAAAGAGCTTGCACTAAATTTCTGGTTGAGTAGACGATAAATTAGGCTTGATCCACTATCACGGACAAGCCAAACGGAACAATAAAGCAAACTAGTGGTTTTATGAATAAGGTCATTTTCTGGAAAAAAAACCAGGTAAATGAAGTCACAGAAGTCATCAAGGAATTAAGAGCTGAACACTTTACAGATTGCTATGATATGTATAGTGGTCTCATCAAACATTTGGAAAACATACTAGCAAGTTCTCCAACATAAATTTTTAATGACTGCTGTAACCTCAGGAACCAACCCAAACTGTTAAAAATTGTTAAAATAGGATCAATTTCCTGAAAAACATGATCAATGCTCCTTCAGACTATAGAACACTTTCGACTCTACCAATTCTGGGAAGATGTTATGCGCAACTTTCTAAATCAGACCAACCAAACGTAGACCTTTTTAATATACTCTAAAAAAATCAGCTTGATTTCAGATCAAAAATAACTCTGATGAAGCCGTCACCCAAGCGTTAGAAAATGTTTCAACGTCGTTAACGAACACAAACCTAACTGTTCAAATTTCATTTTGACCTCAAAATACTTTGATGCAGATGATGATTGATCTAACTTGCTAAACTGATAAGAACATGTTGTGATTCAGCGAGTTTCTGCTGAAGTTTTTGCAATTCTACCTTGGCACTCATTATCAGTATATCGAGACAATTTTTTTTGAGACAGAACTTATATTGGTATTTTTTGGTGTAACAAAGTGTTTTTTTGCAAGCAAAGTACACTCTTTTGAAGTCTTCATACTAAAAAGAAACTTTCACTCTCCAACATCAATTGCAGGAAAAAAAGATTAGTTAGAATAAAATTCGACACTAAAGTTCAAAAAATACATTCAAAAATCTGATGGAAGGATAACAAAATTTTTTTTAATGAAACTGAAATAAAGTATGTTGAATGTTCCAAACATTTTGGAAAACATCTCGACACAAATTGAAAATGACTCAGCACTTTGATCAAAACAAAAAAATGTATTATCTTTTGGAACTATTGTTACGCGGCAAAACCGAATCAAGACAAACATAATGGATTCATGAAAAAGGAAAAAAAGTGGGGCATATTGGAGAAAAAAATAGCAGTCGCAATGAACAGGGTGCGCGTCAGCATTTTCTGACAGCATTTTCTGACAGCAGGTGGGTGGCTCTGTGTTCTGTTGTTACTCGATGGGATCTTCTTTCTAGAGTACATTCTTTGGATAGCTTGTGGACGCCTGGTCATCCTTTTGAAGTCCCGAAAAGAAAAAGAAACTATCGCTCTCCCACATCAACCAACTTTGCTAAAGTGAAGGATTAGTTAAAAAAAAGAAAAATTGAGACTAAATTTCAAAAAAGACCTTGAAACACTATTGGACCCAAAAATCTAAAAGAAGACTGTCAAAGTTTTTTTCGACAACAACGAAATAGAAAATGTAGCATGTTTTAAAAAATTCGGAAATCATTTCGATAGCAAATTGAAGTTGATTCAGCACTTTCATTGATACATAAAAGTTTTGCAGCTACGTGGAGTGTTTTTTCATTGAAAATTTTTTTAACAGAACAATCACCTGCCTATAAAAACTTTTTGCGACCTATCATCCGATCTAGATTTTAACTTTACGCAAACAGCGACAAAATAAATTGTCAGACTAGGAAATGAAAAAAGAAGCTCACTAGAAAAAAATATATAAGCTCAAAGCGGATTCAATAACCATAATAATGCATGAAAAAAGAAAATAAACAACTTTAAAAAAGTTTGCGTACAAAACTTTGAAAATTATTGCGAAAAGTTTTTGTCAAGGATGCTAATTTGGTTAAATCAGATGTGCTATAACTGAATGCGAGTTAAACACAAATTATACCGAGAGATTATAAAATCATAATTTTGAAATACATAGATAAAAACTCGACAGAGGTTCGATCAGATCTAAAGTTCCGAAGAGGTTCAATTTTTTTTTGGATTTTTTTCTTCCGGATCATTTTTAAGAGGCACTTCTCTAAAGCAAGTGAATAGTTTTATTGATAATTTGTTTTGTAAAACTGCATTTTAGGAAATACGATTTTATTGGTCTATCTTCCAGATTTTTCTTTTGACGATTATGCACAATTTGTTGCTACTGGTTTCCAGGTCATGGCTAGAAATAAATACCGGAGAAAACAAAACAAAATTGAAAAGAATACGGTGGAAAAGAGGGTATAAAGAGGTGTACGCTTAACAAAATCTTACAAGTAGAACAATCCATTGGATTTAATCGCCAAAATTTTGTTGTTCTCCGCTTAATGAGACACCTTAAAATGGGCCACACTGGCTGAATGATGTCCGCGCATACGATTAAGGTTTGATTTTAAAAAAATTGCCTAAAAAATCTGTAACTACACATAGTCTGGAAACAAATTAGTACCATCAAAGTTATTTAGAAAGATCAACAGAAATGAGGTCATATTTTTTAGTACTTGTGTTCTGTTGTTACTCGATGGGATCTTCTTTCTGGAGTAAATCCTTTGGATAGCTTGTGGACGCCTGGTCATCCTTTTGAAGTCCCGAAAAGAAAAAGAAACTATTGCTCTCCCACATCAACCATCTTTGCTAAAGTGAAGGATTAGTTAAAAAAAGAAAAATTGAGACTAAATTTCAAAAAAGACCTTGAAACACTATTGGACCCAAAAATCTAAAAGAAGACTGTCAAAGTTTTTTTCGACAACAACGAAATAGAAAATGTAGCATGTTTTAAAAAATTCGGAAATCATTTCGATAGCAAATTGAAGTTGATTCAGCACTTTCATTGATACATAAAAGTTTTGCAGCTAGGTGGAGTGTTTTTTCATTGAAAATTTTTTTAACAGAACAATCACCTGCCTATAAAAATTTTTTGCGACCTATCATCCAATCTAGATTTTAACTTTACGCAAACAGCGACAAAATAAATTGTCAGACTAGGAAATGAAAGAAGAAGCTCACTAGAAAAAAATATCTAAGCTCAAAGCGAATTCAATAACCATAATAATGCATGAAAAAAGAAAATAAACAACTTAAAAAAGTTTGCGTACAAAACTTTGAAACTTATTGCGAAAAAGTTTTTGTCAAGGATGCTAATTTGGTCAAATCAGATGTGCTATAACTGAATGCGAGTTAAACACGAATTATACCAAGAGGTTATCAAATCATAATTTTGAAATACATAGATAAGAACTCGACAGAGGTTCGATCAGATCTAAAGTTCCGAAGAGGTTCAATTTTTTTTTGGATTTTTTTCACCCGGATCATTTTGTAAGAGGCACTTCTCTAAAGCAAGTGAATAGTTTTATTGATAATTTTTTTGTAAAACTGCTTTTTAGGAAATACGATTTTATTGGTCTATCTTCCAGACTTTTCTTTTGACGATTATGCACAACTTGTTTCTACTGGTTTCCAGGTCATGGCTAGAAATGAATACCGGAGAAAACAAAACAAAATTGAAAAGAATACGGTGGAAAAGAGGGTATAAAGAGGTGTACGCTTAACAAAATCTTACAAGTAGAACAATCCATTGGATTTAATAGCCCAAATTTTGTTCTGTTCTCCGCTTAATGAGACACCTTAAAATGGGCCACACTGGCTGAATGATGTCCTCGCATACGATTAAGGTTTGATTTTAAAAAAATTGCCTAAAAAATCTGTAACCACACATAGTTTGGAAGCAATTTAGTACCATCAAAATTATTTAGAAAGATCAACAGAAATGAGGTCATATTTTTTAGTACTTAAGAGTTATATTGCCTTTATAAGAGTTATATGACTGGGCGTCGATATGGAGCATATTATGCATGGCATATGAAACTGTTTTCTTTCTAATAATCATTAGCAACTCATTACATGAAATGTGAACTAAACAATTTGAGACCGCATTCTCAAGAAGAGTTTCAGGTGGGTGTTGAGCATTTAGTAACAGAAACGGGACCCTTTATCAGATGAAAAAGTCGACTCGCTCCGTAAACTCCCCCATGGAGCAGCTTCCTTTAAACTTGCTCCTGTTAGCTTTTTTTTAAAAGATCGCATCAAGAAGACACGCTATGTCATTTTTTATCATTCTTCTTTCTTCTTGTAAAATATGTATGTTGAAAATTGAAGGGTTCGTTGAACTGATATTAAAATGATACTAACTTTTGGAACGTTTGTTACGCTGCAAAACCGAATCAAGACAAACATGATGGCTTCCATGAAGAAATGCGGCATGTTGGAGAGAATGAAAACAACAGTCACAATGAACAGGGTGCGCGTCACCATTTTCTGATGGTAAGCGGGTGAGTGGCTCTGTGTTCTGTTGTTACTCGATGAGATCTTCTTTCTAGGATACATCCTGTGGATAGATCGTGGACGCCTGGCTTCAAAGGTCTCGCTATCGTAGACAGACGTGACCGGATGTACGGTATGATCATGAGTAGCGTCTCCTGATATGTTGCGCTCCCTGAAAATGACCGAGGTTCTGTGATGAAGCGAGTCGCCTAGACTTCCCTGGTGGATCCTGTCAATCAAAATAACACCGATTAAGAAGAGATATTGCTTTTCAAAAACCATGATGCGTAGATTCAATGTTACTTATGCATTCGACATCTACGATTTTCAGTACAATTTACTTTTGATCAGCGCGCTTGAAATTTAGTTTGATTTGCATGTTTTGTTTCAAAAAGTGAAATCAAAAGTGACTCACGAAATCTGGTCTGAGATATGGACGGTGAACTTTCCCCTGCTTTCAGATGGCTTCCGGGTGCCAAGCAGACATGCTGACGTGGAAGAGCAGCCCGATTCGCATGGGGGACCAATTTGCGGTACTGGGGGAGCACTCGATGAGTGCAGGTAGTTTAGACACTGCATCCGCTGATCCACATCAAAATTATTCTGATAGGGAATCATCTAAAATCAGGGGCGGATTTAGGGGGGAGGGGCGGGGGGGGGCTGAACGTTTTTACCTTAGAGATTCAACCCCCTGCCGACCCAAAGGGTCCCCCTTTGTACTATTTTGAGATATCCATATTTGTTGACGGACCCTAAAAATTTTCCAATATATACTTACTTTGAGAGGGGAGCGCGCGCCAAAAAAACGCAATTTTGTTGGTCAAAATTTTCTAAAAAATGCCTAAAAACGCGTTTTTTGGCCAGTTTTTCAAAATTGTGCCTGAGGCGCATAAAGTTTGACCAAAACAGGGTATTTTTAGTGCTTTGGAAGAGCTCGGAAAAGTAATTCAGTCGACCTAGAAAAAAAGGACCTAGAAAAAGGTCGACCTAGAAAAAAAAATCCCTGCCCTCGAGAAAATCTTAGACCCTGTCTAAAACATAAAAATTTCGGGTACAAAACAAAAAGAACTCTCAAAACGTAAAGAGAAATTGAAACAAACAAAAACTTTGATACAAAAAAAAGAACCAAAACGTAAAGAGAAATTCAAACCAAACAAAGTCGTTGATAAAAAAGAGAAAACATTGCTAATTGGGCAAGTTTTTATTTTTTAGTTTGGTGTTGAATTGTTCAGGTCAAAATTGATCTGTTTGCAGTCGAATAAATTGATTACTGGGCTCTTCGTAAGTACAAGAAAACCTTCGATGTCTCACATTGGTTTGACTGGTCTTTGACGCGGCATAACTATCTGAGGACTCGCGGGACTTCTTGTACATAAAAGGTTCGGCCTTGAAAGTGTGGGTGACCTTGGTGATGACGTAGACCATACCGATTGCGTCAAAAGTGACAAAGAGACACCTCACAAAGTGCCACACTAGTTCAATTAGCAGAATGACCAATCTGCTCGTAACGAGGAACTGCAGACAACAGAATACGCCTGAAAGAGATAGTTTGCTAGAGACAATAAATTTCCACTTGAATTGATATTTGTGAAAAATTGCTCCTTTTTAACTCAATTTTGTTTTTCAAGCTTTCGAAAAGCTCAGTGGTCAATCTTCCTCCTGTCGCCTATGTTTTGGCGTGAGATTGTGAAGCTTTACCAGGATTGATTATTCGGCTTACTACCCCTAGATTACAAAATGCTAACAGTTTTTTTTTCTTTTGAGGTTTCGATACGTTGCCATCAAATGTTTTTTATTCAGATTTTGATTTTGGTGTTGTGACGTTTCAGCATGCAAAAAAACCTGAACATTTTGTTGCTTGGCCTCGATTTTGCCTTGGCGGGATTTAATGGCATTTGTCTTTAGGCGTTAACTTCAATCTGAACCTGTCACACCAAAATAGCTCTGTGCAATTTAAGAATTGTCTGAAAAAGTGAATTTGTTGTTTCGATTTTTTATATTAGTTGATACAAATGCAATTTTGGACCAGTTTAGCACCCTCCTCCCCCCATCCAAAGGGGGATGCTTACTTGGTTCTGAGTTTGATTGTTCAGCCAATCAGAAAAGGTCATTTTACACGCACGCTTAGTAGTATTAATTTAAGTTGAACGCTGGGGTGGGAAACTTAATTTGGTCCATTTGGGGGAAGATGTTAACTTATTGTTCCCAATTTTTAAGCTAGTCGAAACACGGCCAAAACTGAAAGATAAATGTTGCCGCGAAACGGTGACACGTCCACAAACGTCGGAGGCGGAGTAATAACCCGAATGGCCTAAGAGCAGAAAAATACCAAAATACACAAAAATGTTGAATCATAAGGTAAAATCAAAACACAAATTTTAGAATAAAAAATATTGTCAGTAAAATGAATAAAAAATAAATAAATTTGAGAAAGTTTGTGTTTTCAACTATTTCGGCAAACTTTCAGCGATTGCATTCCAATAAGTCTTTCATTACGAGGCCAAACTGTGCACTGGATAGGTGCACAATTTTGTGTCTGCATGTTTCTGGATTCCATACACAAACCCTTAAACAGCTTCCAATTTTTAAGTAAATAACTGTAACCTAAATTTTGTCGGCACATTTGTTGTGCCGCGGATTCCGAAACAAGCTAAAATTGCTAGTTGTTCTGGATTCCGCAACTGCAAGTGGATTCCACAAAATGTAGGTGAAATCCGCAAATGTAAGTGGAATCCGCAAAATTTGTAAGCGGAATCCGCAAATGTAAGCGGAATCGGCAAAACTTAAGTGGATTCAGAATTTTGTTTATTACTGAAATTGCATATGAACAATTTAAAGGCAAGGACTTAACCATTGTCAGCGGAACCTCCAAAAAAATCTCAAAAATTTTTTAAACTAAATTGGTGGATGTCGCCTTTTGGTCTTTTTTAAACACAACACCGAATATATTCAAAATTTGGGTTGAGAGTATCGAAATACAACACACAGCATATCGGCAAATTAGGTCAGTGTTTGGGATTGCGTCAATCTCAAATACTGATTTTGGAAGCATAACGCCGAATATATTCAATACTTTTGGTCTTTGGGTTGAGAGTGTATGGGAACACAACACACAGCATATCGCCAAACTAGGTCAGTATTTGGGATTGCGTCAATCCCAAATATTAATTTTGGAAGCATAACGTCGAATAAATTCAATATTTGTAGTCATTGGCTTGAGAGTGTTTGGAAACACAACGCACAGCACATCGCCGATCTAGGTCAGCATTGGGATTGCATAAACGCCAAATACTGGACAGTATTTGAGATTTCATTAATCCCAAATACTGTTGATCTAGTAGATTCCGACTCTAGTGAAATGAGATCAAAGTTGAGATTGAAGCTGACAGGTTTTGAGATCGAAATTGGGTTGACAGAAATTGTTGACAGGAAGTTGGAGACCAAATGTTTGGTATTTCAACTGGTAGTTGATCATAGTAGTAATTGAGATTGATTTTTCTGGTGACCATCTAGTAAACAAAAGATATAATTTTGAACGCTAAATTACACAAATACATACATGTAAACAGAATCCGCAAACAAAATGCGGATTCCACTCACACTTTGCGGTTTCCGCTTAGAGTTGCGGATTCCGCAACAACTCAATTTAGCTATACAAATGTCGTATTAATTGTTTGTGAATTACACAAATTGTTCTGGATGCCGCAAATACGGTTGCGGATTCTGCAAAATTGCCTATTTTTGGAGCGATTTTGAGCGGCACAGTGTTTTAGGTGTTTGTTCGTGGAATCAAAAACAGCGAGGAAGATCAAAGATAGTAGCAAAATTGCAGATTCCGGGACAAATCTGAGTTAGGCTTCTCGTGGAATCTGCTTACAATCCACAGAACGCACCGTTTTGCCTCGTAATATGGCCATCCAAATAAAAACTTTTTAGCCGATTTGTTTTCTTATCCAGTTCGTGAAACGGTCGTTTTTTCACCACGGCAAAATTTTGAATTTTGTTGAATTGTGATTTTTCGAGGACAGTCCAAAATGTTGATTTTGGACTCCAATTAGATCGTTCCAAGCTCTGTTTCCTTTTCGCAAATATTGACCGTTCGAATATCCACAGGGCGGTTCCATAAAAATATAATCGAAATATAAATTCAAAATATAATCAAAATTTTTTCCAGCTTTTCTTTTTCTATTTGATTTTTTCTTGAATTTCTTCTTGATAAAAAACCAACGCCGTTTTTATCTCGACAACAGATAAACCTGCGAGAATCAAAGTTTTTCTGGCAAAATCTTGAACTTTTTTGACGTTTTGTAATCGCAAATTAGTCCAAATTCATGAATTTTTCGGTAGATGCATTGCGAAAAATGAAACTAGCAGCCAAAAAATGCCAAAGCATAGAAAACTTCTCAAATTGTCGTTATTACCACAGTTTCATAATCAGTTATTATGGTGTCGGGCATCAAGGGAAAGCCGACTAATTCTTTGCAATTTTCGAACCAATTTTCAATTGGTTCCAACTTCAATTTTTTCTGATTTTGTGGTCAAAAATCCCCAAGCTACAGGAAAATTCCAAGTATGAGCCGACCCAAAGATAGGGTAGATTTGAAAAAAAAGTAGGTGAGGCAGTTTTGAAAGTTCCATCACACAAAAGTTTTTGGCATCTCGCCAAAAATTCAAGACTCTGTTTGGTACCAAAAATCAGCATACCTTGACCTTTAAAGAAGAAAATACTGACGAGTCGTTTTCCATGATCCTGCAAGCTTCATATCTTCGAAAATTTACGGCCGTTTAGGAAAATGTTTGTTCCGTTTTTGTTGCATACTTCGCCGAATTGTATTGTAATTTGGGGTAAAAAATCGCTGATCTGATTCTTGTAATTCCTCGATCGACATATAATTTTTTCAGCGGTATTGTAAGATTTTGAGCAACTTTCTCGAAAAATTTTTCTCGAAAATTCATTTCGGACATTTAAGGGCTTCATTTGATTTGAATTATTAAACAAATTCAAGGAAAGCTTGGACGAGCAACTTGGGTTCACAGGTTTGTAATATTGGATATCTTTGCGTTTTTTGCCCCTTCTTTTCGACTTCACAATTGAAATTCCATTATTTAGAAGAAGTGGCCAGTTAAAATGATAAATGACCTGTTCAATTTGAAAGTTCAAAGTCCACTTTAGCTTTAGTTACAATTACAGTTAATTACATTCTACTCTCAGACCCACTCAGCTTTTAGACCATTCTTCCTTATGACTGGCCACCCTTGGCGACTATTAACCAACAGTCGGTATAGTTTTCTTCCGTAATGCAACAACTCGCAACAAAACCTCGCAATAAAAGACTCTCATCACCCGTTTAATCCTCTCATTTTCGCGTTCACGTTCACCCCTTCCGCCGTCCATTCTACCCTCCCCTCATCCCACGTTTACAAACCCCCCTCCCGTTTACCTCCTCCCAGTTTACAGCCCCCTCCTTAGACCCGTCCCTTACTTCCCCACTCCCCCAGAATGCAACAAAATTCTCACCAAACTGTAGTACTATTTTACTGCATTTTTTTTAAAGGGGTGTCGATTCTTAAGAGGATACCGTAGGGGGGATAATTGTGAAGTAGTTTCATCGTTACTCCTCTTTTTCGAGAAAAACTGAACATTTTTGCTATTCGGAGTGATTTACCGATTTACCGTTGAGCTGGTTATAGAAAACGCGGATATCTAATACCGTTGCAATTATTCAGCTTTTTATTATCAGTGAAGATAACTTTTGGAGTTTCTTTACTCTGCAGGAGCAATTGGCAAAAAGTAATGCCAAACATTTTGGTAAGGTTTTGAATGATTTTTTTTCTAATTTTTGCGTTTCGTTTTTATTTGTTCGCAGTTTAATGTGGTCAGACTTCAGCGCTATTTAACCAGCTACCAGTCACCCTTGCTTAGCATTTGTTATAAACTGTGGTACATTCAGAAAACCGCAATTCAGTACTGCAAAATCTTCATAACATTTTAAGATCATAATTAGAGGTAAAATATGGCATCATCTGTGTGTAGTCCAACCATTTTGCTTTTCAGGCTGATTTGGAGCTAAAGGGGGATAGATTTATGGGTTATTTATCACAGATTGTCAATACAAAAGGTATATTAGCCCTTCTTTTGTATTATTAGCTAATAAAGGTATCATTAACGAACGACACGGGCGGATTTAAAAAAGCAGACGCCCTCCCCCTATCCCTCTACCCTCAGAGACTCGACCACCTCGCCGCTCAAAGGGCATTCCTTTTGGTACTATTTTACGACATCCATTTTAAGCCGCCCGACCCTAAAATTTTTCTGAAGGTGCCGTCAGCGCCAATACTTAGTAATTTTGAGGAAGAGCGCGCGCTCAAATAACGCGATTTTTTTTGGATCAAAATGTTCTCAAAAAACTGCCTTTTTGGCATGGTTAGTTTTTGAAAAATTTGGCATGTTTCAAAACCATTTTGGTCGATCATGTTTCAAAACAATTTTGGTCGACCTAAAAAAAACGTCCGCTTTCAAACCCCCCCCCCACAAAAAAAAAACCCTAGATGTACCCCTGATCAGGCATTAAAAGTTTACTGCGTGAACACACCCCTACCCCAATAACAAACCACAAAAAAATTAAAAGTTGTTGATTTTTTCCGCTTCTATTTGAACGGGCTATTCGTGTTAAATTAGATGTCAGCTGAAGTTGGACCAACCGATGAGTGTTGCGAAGACGAATACGGCGATGAGTTTGGAGTGAACTGCTGCAGCTGTGAAGTATATTCTGTACTTTTCTGGCGTGCAGATGGCCGTGAACCTGTAAAGCATTGATAGTTTTCAAATGTTTTTGGAAATTTTAAAATGATTTGACATTTGACTTGCTAATAGCTTCTTTTTAACTATCTAATTGTTGATAATAATGCTATCATGTTCACAATCCCCCTTCCCCCTAGGTACTTAGTACCCAGTAAAGAAAGAATTTCCAACCCTGTTAAGAACTATTCAACGGTTAGGCATTGAGGGGACAGTGTCAAAAAGATCCTAATATTGACTTGAAAGCACCCTTTCTCAGTGCAGCTTCAATTCAAGAATAGCCCTTAGCGTGAACTTTGTAAATTAGAAAATCTGAGAGTCCTGAAAGCTCAAATGACAACTTGCTCCGACCGAATTCAGCTTTGACACCACCAGAGAACAGATAAGTTCCCTGACTTTGGAAATTGGATAAAACAGAACAATTAATTCCCATAATTGCTTTTTCTTGAGTGACCTTTTTGTCAGTCATTGTTTGCGTTCATACCTTCTCGATCAAAAAGTTGATCTGCTAGAAACAATAACAAAATTGAAAAACCAAAAATGTAATTAATGGTTCGAAGTCTTTTTGGGAGCGAGCTAGGTGCTTGGCATACCAGTCGCTTAGCATACTCTAAATTGCTACAGGGAATGTGTCGCCTAGCATACTCTAGTTTTTTCAAAGGCAGTCTTTTAGCATACTCTTTTTTTTCAGAGTGAGAAAAAGACTGAAAAGGGATTCTCAATAGAAAGCTCAGTGCTAATTTACTGTATTTATTTATAGGCGTGGAAGTTTTTAAGTAGGTACCATAGAGGGATTGTTAAGTAGATCCCTGAAAAGCCCTGCAGTTTTGTCTCTGTGCCAGGCAATGTCGTATAAAAAGTTTCAAACAACCAGCTTTCCCGACAAATAAGTAAAACATTGCTTAAAATTTTGGGTGAATTATTTTTTCGGGCGATCAACAAAGATAATTAATTGAAAATGAAGTTGATCGTTTTTGTGCTAAATAAGAGTAGACCAATCGATGCAATTTTGGTTAGAAAATATGGAGTTTACAAAAGGACTCGAGATTTAAATTGAACGCTGGGGTGGAGGATGATCTTAGCTTAGTCTATCGGCGACTGGTATGCTAAATGACATGGCCCGCCTTCTTCTATTTATCATCTTTTTTATTCCGGCAAAAGCTTCAATCATTCAAATCGTCCTTTAAAAACTGAAAAGTGCTTGCTTTCCTCTCTTGGTAATTCGGCTGAAAAAATGCCAAACTTTCTTCCGCAAACCTACTTAAAGGCGAATAAAAACTTTTAAAATTGATCAAAAAAAAACTTTATAAAAAATAAAATTCATTCAGAATAAAATTATCATTCACAACTAATTTAGGAAAAGAGCAGCCAGTTACTGTAAAAACAGAACAGAATCTTCCGATCGAAGACAGATATTGTCACCAAATGTTCAACACTTGCGAGAACACGACCAAAGAGCAGCTCTATCAATTGAAATGAGAAAAGGTAAAAATAATCCTCGGAGAGCGGTGGTGAAGTGGCTACGTCTCCGGCTCTCAATCGAAAGATCGCATGTTCAAGGCCCGCCATGATCCGTGCTCGCTGCTTGAGGGAGAGGCAACAATACGCAGCCCAGAAAAATAACCAAAAAAACGCATGTAGTTCTTAAACAGGGGTACAACAGCGGTTCGCCGTGATGAGTTATACAGCTCGTAAGTTGGTCCTTTCCCTCGTGCATAAATGGTCCTAATCTTAATTATCAAAAACGCGGCAACGTGTTGGATTCAAATCTACGCCCTAATGCAAGCACGAGATTTCGAGTCTCACGCACTATCCACTCTGCCACGAAAGCTGAAAATCCCAAAAACACTAGTCAAGAAAAGTGCAGCTACATATGCTTATAAATTCCCAATGCATTCAACAAAAGTGGCAATAAATACAAATATACTCCATTTTGCAAGTAATAATGTGGAATATAACAAACTGAAGGCATCCTCACTAACTTTGCATGTAACAAATCGCAAAAGCAACAATCAGAAAGTTTCTGAAATCGAGTTTTTATGATTTTTGTGTTGTTTGAAACAAATAGCTTTTTTCGGTTCATTTGATCAATTAAAAATGCATCAACTGTGTTAACTTATTACTATTCGAATGTCAAAGCACATGCTATCAAAAAACTGTAAAGGTGCTCCTAAAGAAAACGGCACCAGCATTTGCGACTTAGGTTGGAAAAAAAGAAGGTTCGTACTAATACACTAGCTAAGCAAATGTAAACAGTATTACAAAACTGAATTCACTTTTTTTATATTTTAACTTAATCTGCTTCATCTGTCAAGAAAGGAGAATTGCTAAGTAGTTAAATCAGCGAACTTTCGAGCAATCAGAAGGAAGCAAAATTTCAAATTTCACTAGAAAGCTGTTGTTATTCACGTAGGAAGGGGTGATGGGTTTCTTTACTGAATAACATGTCGGACTGTTTGTTGGATTCTTTTTTGAATTACTTGTTGAGGATTTTTTTTCAAATTACGAGAAGGTAGAGTGAGAAAGGGGCAACCTATTAAGTAATGCTGATTGTTTATTTAGTGTTCCAACAACGTGAGAAAGATTTTGGTATGCTAGCGTGCTTTATTTAGCAGAGACCACAAAAAACGTCGTCCGGGTGAAATGATAAATCAGCTTAAAGCCCTTTCAGTCGCATTTCAATAGATGTTGATTATTTTCAAATTACTTTTTTTCAAATTACGAGAAGGTAGAGTGAGAAAGGGGCAACCTATTAAGTAATGCTGATTGTTTATTTAGTGTTCCAACAACGTGAGAAAGATTTTGGTATGCTAGCGTGCTTTATTTAGCAGAGACCACAAAAAACGTCGTCCGGGTCTAATGATAAATCAGCTTAAAGCCCTTTCAGTCGCATTTCAATAGATGTTGATTATTTTCAAAAAGTTATCGCAGTGCTGAGAAAAATTGTCCAGATGATTTTGGTTTAGAGCGAGAAACGGATGTAATTTCTCTCTTCGCAATTATACCTGTAAGACTTCTTTAATAAATTGAGTGCGTGGCTTAAAGCTAGTAAATAAAGATTAAAGCAGGACTTCTAATTTCAACAAAAAAATGAAAAAAAAAAAGAAAATAAATTTTTTTCCGATTTTTTTAAACACTATATCCAATGAAATGAAAACATGGATCCTGTAACTCCCAAATATTTTACAAAAAATAGATTTTCTTTTGTTTAACAAGCAATTTGTTTCATTCTTAATAGAAACATCCATTTCTGTTAGAGCATAATGCACAGTCCACTCCGATTAAATTGTTATCACAAGAAAACTAACAGATTGAAAAGTAGTTATAGTTAACGGAATAATTATGACTCTGAATATAGACCGGGTAGTTCAGTTCAGAACAACAATAGGATAGTAACTATAAAACAGTGAGATGGTCACTCATTGATCTCAGTGAATTTTGGCATGGCATCAACAATTGAAAAAGAAACCTAAAGAGCTTTAATAGCTTCAACAACTTCAATGCTTTTATTATATGGTGAGGTTCTAAATTAGTCTGAAAACAAAAATGTTTTAACTTATTTCCATCTTAACGACGAGAAATTTGAAGTTTCATCGTAGCTGTTTTCGAAGAAAGAGACAGAATATTTGTGCAAGGGGTGGTTTGAAAAAAAAATTGAAATCATTTTTTGAGCAAATAGTTAAAAAGATATTTTGCCTGTGATTTCTTGTTACAGTTTTGTTACAATGTTATGAGGGTTTGAAACTTAGGAGAGTTTGGATGAAAATGCCCGATATATTATTTGCTATAAACGCGTAAGCTGAGATTTAATCCGGCTCGAAAATTGTTCTAAATTGACTTGAAGCCTACTAATTAAAGTTCCGTTCCGACTTTCAAAAAAAATGGTAGAATAGTTGTACCCGGGGTGGGTGGTTTTTTTTTCAGACAATTTTTGACTTTTTAACTAGCAACAGTTTTTTTATATCAGTTGTAAGGTATTGTTTTTCTGAGCTCATTTTGGTTGGGAAAAAATCGTTTCACCTGGGATCTTTTTTTTAAATTCTGAGGGTTTAGATATTAATAAATCGGCCAATTTGGGATAACTAAAGCGCGATTAACTTTGTGCAATTTAAGTGTAAGTGGAGATATAAAACGCAGTCAAAACATTCAAGGCTTCGCCCTGATATAAGCAGTTTTTTTATATGCTGAATAAATCACACATCATAGCATATGCTTAAAAAAATCACTTGGTTTTTAGAAGCGTGCGGAGAGATGATTTAAGAAAGAAAACCCAAAAAAAAAACTTTTTTTGAAAGTTTCATAAATTTTTTGAAATTTTGATTATGTCCGTAAGTCATCAATTTCTGCTTTATTAAAGTTAAAGTCAACGAGCCGTCTTGTTTTACTTTGGAATCCGTAGCTCAAATTACAAATTAGATAAATGAAAATAGCCAGAATAAAAATAATAGTAACCAAATCAAAAATGAACAAAAAATATTTATCAATTAGGCAAATGAAAATAGCCAGAACAAAAAAAACTTATAATCAAATAAATATTTACTCATAGTCAGCTTAGTCCATTCGATATATTTTTACAACAAAGATTTAACGATGCCAAGTTTTTTTTGAATTGAAAAATACATCAAGCAAAGTAAAAGAGCAGCCTGAGTTCTCAGGAATTCGTCCAAATATTTCCTCCTTTGGAGTTCTGTTGCCGTTTCTTATCAAGTCCCACATACACTTAGAGATTGTTGGATTAAATATTTTGTGCACGCTTTATTTGCTTTTCGGGTCATCTTTTTTGTTTGTCATCAAAAACTGCGTCATACATTTTTAAAAAAGAATTCAGAATATTGAACCAGCCATGGCAATGGATATGAACTTGTTACAAGCAATTGTGATGTTCTGAACACTAAGGTGGCGATGGAAATTTGGATTTAGATATATTTTTTCCGTACAAAATTAGGCAAAAAGCGGATAAAGTTAGGAAAGGATATAAATCCAAACGTTTATTTCCCAAACGCGGAAATTGGGGTCACGCATTTTTTAGGAACCAAATCGCCTATTGACCTAAATAGGAACATATGCAAACTTGCCCGAATACACTTTTTTTAAATTTTCGATCTCAGTTGTTCACACTGGCGGAAAGAAAACTAGTGTATTCATCACACAATCTGCTGAAAATTCGTACAAGGCAAATCAGCCCACGGATATTAACACCAGCGTTTGTTTTTAAAAAAATAGATCGAAATAGCTTTGTTTTAAGTAATACAGGATTAGTCCACCACCCACTTATATCTCCCCTCAAAAAGCGTAATACAGAATAGCTTTCCCAAATGGATGGATTATGCCGATGAAACTAGGGAAAAGTTTTTCAGAAGTGTCACAAAAAATCAAAAAATCATGGATTAGTATATGTCAAATAACCTCCAATGAAACAGTAACCTCCAATAGAGAAAAAAGGTTATTGATCCATATACTGCTCACTGATATTTAAACGCTTAAATGTTTCGAAGATCAAATAAACAGAACAATTATTTAAACGCGAACCTCCAAAGAATAATTGGGAAATTTTTTTCGCAAAATTTCTGGATTCCATAATTTCAAATTTTATTAGAGAAAAATTGATTGCGTGAAGTATAAAATTATTTTGAAGAAATAGCTCAAAATTCTGATTTTTGAGGATACTGACGAAAGAAATATTTTAGATTACAATTTTAATCATCCTAAATATCCAAATTGAATATATTAACTAGTGACGAAATTGATGAACTCTTGTTGTTTTTAATTAAGTGCTGATTTAATTTTTTCGAGCAAAACGATGACAACGTCAAATATATGCGAGAACTGTTAAGGTACAATTTCTTTTGTAAAAAGACACCACAAAAACATGTTATCCTAAAACCAGGTTTTTTGGTTGGTCTAGTTTGATTAAAATGTACGCAAGGGCCAAATAAGAAAAAATTATTCTATAACATTGGGACAGATATAAAACGTTTTCGGGAAGTGAACTGATTTTCGAGTTCTTTTAATCTGATTCCAAAAAAGCTACAAAAGCCATATTTTGCCAAAACGGTCTGCACCGCAATCAAATTATAAAAAATTGTCCAACAATTTTTCTGAAATTGTTTTTCAACTCGCGCAATGGCAAATTTTAGTTCTTAGACTTCGTGAAAAAATTTAAAACTTATTTTTTAGATTCAGCGACCGCTAAACAGAAAAAAATTTTTTTTTAAAACTTCAAGTTTTCGGAACTTAAAATTTCACACAAACAAACACTCACACACATACACACACGCACACACACACACACAAACAACATACTCACAAGCACGTACCCACACCCATAAGTGCTTAAAAAATTGCCAATCAAAACGACACATAATTATTCGAAAAAATTAATACAGTAAGCAGAAACCTTTTAAGCCGATTAAAAGAAAGATAAAACAAAATTGAGTTAGATTATTTTTCAAAATCGGGTTTGGTTTTTACAACCAAAATAAGAACCGCATTTGCTTAGAATGAATATTTGAAACCCAAACATGTTCAAACAGTGAAATCAAAGAGTTGTGTAAATGATTTCATGATTAAAAGATTTTGCTAGATGAGTTGTTAAGCTCGAAAGAAGTCTAAGCTCCGATTTGCATCTTGAAGCCTTAGA
Source organism: Symsagittifera roscoffensis (assembly GCF_963678635.1). NCBI lineage: Eukaryota > Metazoa > Xenacoelomorpha > Acoela > Convolutidae > Symsagittifera > Symsagittifera roscoffensis. The sequence continues at coordinate 63,158,621 of NC_087062.1, forward strand.
CTCGTTTTTCTCAAATTGGGTTGAGATTATACACAAACTGAAAATATCAAATGCTGCTAAGAATTTCACCAAAAATAACATGGTGGAATTTTTTCAAAGTTTTCAACCAAAATTTCACCCCAAAAATTGGGTCATTTTAGCTTTTTTTAATTTGTCAAGAAATACTCAGAACAAATCGTTTATATCGCAATGATTCCAATATCACTGGTAGAAGTAGAGAGTGATATGCAAGCGGAGCATAATTCTCAAACATTGTTCTGGTTTTTGTCTTAAAGATTAAAAATTTATAAGAAAAGTTAAATTTCATTCATTTTATTTCAATGAATACAGTGCTAATTTGAATTAACCGGACACAGCAAAACAACATTGAAAAATTCAAACGCTTTTTTTCCAAAACTAGATTACGGTTCGCCAAAAACAAAAAAAAACAAAGTTGCTCAGAATTTACCAAAACAATTATGGTGAAAGTGTTTCGAAATTTTCACCCAAAAATGGGTCATTTCGGCTGTCTTAATTAATCAAAAAAATACGCTGAAACTACCAAGTTAATTGAAGAGAGAAATATATCAAAAAAGTCTCTTACACAGTCCAACAAATTCTAGAAGTGTATAATTTCTAAAAACTTGCGTTAAACGTTTGAATTTTTTTAGCAGCAAAGATTTTGATATTTATATAGTAAAACTGACCATTTTTTCACTATAATCAACTATAAATAAATTTTCTTGCATATTTTTTGGATGCTTTACGCTCCTATAATTTTGTTGAGCTGTATAAGAGATTTCTTTTGACATAATTTCTCCATCAATTAAGTTGATAATTTCAGCGTAACTGTTGATTAATGACCCATATTGAGGTGAAGTTTTGGTTGTAAATTTCGAAAACAACTTGCACCCTAATATTTCTGGTGAAGTTCTGAGTTTTTCCAATGAATGTTTGATCATTTGCTCCAAGGAACGAGACAAAACAACTGAGCATCATGTTCCGCTTGCATATCATCCTCTACTTCTGCCTATTATATTGCAATTCATTTGATAGATGCGATTTGTGTTCACTTTTGACATTTTGGATCCTGACATTTCACAAACGACAAAATAATCAGTTTAACGACGCACTGCATTTCTCCAAATTATGTGCGACTCGATATGTGTTTACCGTAAAAGAAGAAACCCTTTTTAAGAACTTAGATTTCCATCACTTTGATTAATTTTAATTTTTTCCCGATAGGAGCTCAGCTTGCCTTTTCGGCTTCCTTCAAATTATTTTGATGCTTCAAAATAATACAGCCGATCTGATTAAAATTTTTTTGAAAAAATGAGTTTATCCCATTGATTGTTTTGATCATTATCAAGCAGGAAGCGAAAGAAAATCAAATTTTCTGGCAGTTGTCTTGATCAAGGCTACATTTTGAGTTAAAAGCATATCCCAAATCAGCATCATTTTATCAGAGCCATTTGATACACCCTCGGTGGTTAGAAATGAAAGCAAGGGGAAACTCTTTCACTACCGCCCCCCCCCCCCCCCCCATGGTACCCAGTAAGGAATCACCCCTATAAAGAACTAAATCAATGGTTAAGCATAAGGGGATTTTGACCTAGTAACGAATTGGGGTCAAGTTAAGTTTAGTAAATACGGTATTTTAAAAAGGCGCCTTTGATGCAACTTTTTTCCATCCAATTATAAAAGGCGGAGGCAATTGGTATGATATGATACTTTTGCATATTGAGAATCAATTTCAAACCTGATGTATGAAAATCAGGTGTAAAGCCAACAAGCCGTGGATCAACAAGCCGAAAATAAGATTATATCAATCCAACAAGGCGAAGTTTGAAATAAGCGGTCCAAAAAGCCAAAAAAAAAACTATTTTTTTCTCAGTTAAAAATACTCTTAGCTTGGGAAATCTCTTTAACGAAGCAAACGCATATTCTGTCGTAGAAAATTGAGATTTTTTTCTTATTCCAGCAGCTCAAAAACTATTGATGAAGCTATTCCTCACAATTTTTAAGATTTTAATGATCACTTTGATGTAATTATTTGTTTTCAATTTAATAATTTAGCAATTATTTTACGTAAATCGAACATAATTTTGGCTTCAAAGAAGAGCGGTTTGCAGGTGGTTCGTTGAAAAACCGCCGATAATTGTATACTCACTAAGTGACTGTATGTATTTATGCAGGTGATGATTACGTAGCAGTGTTTAGACAACCAACCACGTATTCATATTCGTCAGTAAGCAGACAAAAACTATAATGACCAATCAGATTTGAGACTTGGTAGAAATTAATACTTAATTATTGTTCATTTCGTAAGTTTGCGTTCTCATCTCTATTGGTCAATAAAGTATTTGTCTGCTTACTGGCGAATATGATTACGCGCTTGTCTTAATACAGAAATACAGACCGCACTCCGCAGGTGTTGTTCCATTACAAATAAAATCAAAGTCTATACTTTTTCAACACGCTTTTAGACTTTTTGTAAAATTAGAAATCATGAGTCAGTGAGAACTTTTCGATTAACCACCTTCAAATAGCCTCCCTTTAATTTTCTAGCAAAATGTTTTGAAAGTTTGTTTTCACGGTGGTTCGTTGAACATCTGCCCATAATTGTTTATTCAGTACGAACGCGTATGTAGGTGTTGTTCCATTACAAATAAAATCATAACCAATACTTTAACAACATTCAGCACGCTTTCTACCTTTTGTAAAATTAGAAATCAAGAGTTAGTGGGCTGGAAAAACAGTGTATTTGAAACACAGAGAGAAAGCGGTGCTTCGCACAACTTCCGATACAAAAAAATGAATGACTACGGTTACCAGCAAATTTAAAGAAAAATGAAAAAAAAAAAACCTCAAAAAAAAAAAACATTTTTTTTTTGTACAGAAAAAGTATAAAAAATTGCAAAAGGACAAAAAATCCGGAAACAAAATTAGCTGCACCATTAAAATCTTTTCAAAGAGCTTTCGAAAGGCTCAAGAGAACCAATTTTTTTTTTCGCGGGACCTAAGCCGACAAATATTAGCAGACACGAAAGTCTAAAATATTTAAAAATTTTTAGTTTCCACAAAAAAAAGGTTCAGACTGGAATCGAACTTCTGTATTTGTCATTTCCAGCATGGTTATTACCACTGCACTAAATGTTCAGAACACTCCTTGAATTTATGAAGAAAACAATTTACAAAAACTTAAAATAAACAGCATAAAAAATCAAAAAATAGCAAACAAAATAAACGTAATATTTGGAACTCAATTAGTTGCCAAAAACCAGAATGCATTGAAAAGTTTTCGAATTTGATTTTAAAATGCCCAAACTTTAGGTGGATTTGTAACTGCAGCTACTAAACCGACAAAAAAGGCAGACAAACAGTAGTCCAACAAAAAAAATTTGACGCGCGGACAATCTTATATCCAGGGTAGGCGCGTATAAATGTCATGCTGATTTTCAATTTGAGGCAAGTTAAAAAGCGGTTGGAACAAGTGGAACGGTTGGTACAGTTTCCTGACACATAAACTTGGATTTTACTGAATAAGTCAATATTTTTTTGTGAAATGATCAAACGAGACTCAAGTTAAAAAGATGCTAAATGTTTTGTAATACTTGTCTCATAGTGAGTTTTTTTTCTCGGTTAACTTTTTTTCTAGATTTTTTCGGCGGAATTCATACCATTTGAAAGATATTGAAGTTCAAAACTCATAACCAAGAAAAAGGCAAAGCAGAGCTTCGCAACACTAATGATACAATAGAACATAGAAAAAAAAGTAGAAAAAAAAGAAAATTGTTTAAAAAAGGTGAACAAAATAAAATTTCTTGTATATCTTGATTTAAAAAACTGGGGGACCAGCTAGGACAGGAGGTACCTGTTTGATAATTTTTTAATTGCTATAATAAAGCAGGGAAATGTTTCTCTAATAAAACAAATGAGAAAATGGAAAATTTTTCAAAAAATTAGAATCTTCCCAAAGACAAAAGAAATTGTTCTGACAGAAAAAAAGAAGCGCCGCTTTCGCCGAACAAAACTTCGCATCCCTTTCTTACGATTGAACCCTTCATCTCAATTTTAATAGGGTAATTTTCAAAAAAGAATCGACTAAAACAAAAAAGTCCAAAAATTTCGACTAAACGGTCTAAAAGGAGTTTATGGAATCACATTTTCTGCAAAAAGTAAATCATAGCCGCTTGTGCAGAGAATTGTTGAAACTGCGTTTTTTGATTGAATCATTAACGAGGGAATGGCAGGGTAGTTTTTGAGAAATGTCGAAAAGTATCACAAAAAAAACAGTCAAAGTTTGAAAACCATAACTCTTAACTGTTTCCAAAAGACGTAGTCGCTCAGGCAAGAATGTTTTCAACAATCTGTTGTTTCAATTTACCGAGAAGCTCAGACTTGGGACATTACTTCAGAATAAAAATCAAAACGTTCCAAAAACGTTCAAAAAATCAAATTTTTGACATTCCCGGGGCCTTTTTCTGTGATGATATGACGTTTATACCGCTGAATAATCTGAAAATTAAAATCTTCTTTCAAAACTAAAGTCGATCGCGTTTTCCGTAACCCTTACAAACTTGCTACTCGATAAAAGAGTTTGTTTACTTTGAAAATTTTAATTAACTTGAAAAAGACATCAAAAATCAAACAGTAAAAAGTTATTTTTGAGCTTAAATTTTTATCCTTAAGAAAACAGAAAAATCACCACAAACTATGATGGAGTGATCGCTACGTTCTTGGCTCTTAAAACTTGCAAAAACAAACAAAAATGGAAAACTTTCGCAAATTTTCCTCTTTGCTCGATACGAGCAGACTCGTGGTGCTTGAACTCTACAACAACGCACACTCGACAACAATTTTTCATCAGAAAAAAAAATCAAAAAACAAAACAAAATTTTAAAAAAATGGAAGCAATTTCATTTTTTTTAAACTTGAAGATTTTTGTTGTTTTTTAGGAATTTTCTGTTTTCAAGAAAGCGCTACAAGAAGCTTCAAAAATTTTTATTCCTGGAGTAAAATTGAAATTTTACACCTTATCTGCATTTAGGAGGCCTGCTTGCTCGCTTTACTCTCTCAAATTTGGAGAATATGAACTAGTTTACTCTCTCAAATTTAGGAGGCCTGCTTGCTCGCTTTACTCTCTCAAATTTGGAGAATATGAACTAGTTTACTCTCCAAATTTACTCTCTCAAATTTGGAGAGTATGAACTCGAAAATGGAAAATATGAACTAGTTTTTCTCTACATTGACTATTCTTTTTGAAAATTTTTTGATAGAGTTCGAATCACGACTACAACGCTTTCAATCTGATATATATCTCAACTCTTTCCGACATTTACTTGTCGTACCGGATTTTTTGAGAACAGCAAAAAAACTAAAACTTACCTGAATACAAAGTTCCTACACGTTTTCAGTGCTCGGAACAATAAGCACAACCTTCTTAGTAGAGCTAGAAGGTCCCAAGTTTCTCATTATAAAATTTTTTGTTTAAAACGCATCAAAATCCATACCAGTTTTTGAAGGCGAGAGGCTTAATTTACTTCAAAGGAAAATTTAATCAAAATAAAGTCGTTATCCAATTTTTGGAGAGCTCAAAAAAAAGAAATTGATTGACCTACAAAAAACTCTTGCGAGAAATGTTTCAAGAATTCATTTCATTTTCTGTTGTTAACTTTTCAATTTTGCCGCCTGTATTTAGATTAGGCCTGATTTTTATAATAGTCGACCTAAATAGGCAAAAGTAATTCCTAGATCTGCCTGGCTCAGCAAAAAATCTAGTTAAAAAAGCACAAAGATAAACACCGGATAGTACTGGTTATGAAAAAAGCGATCAATCAAATGGGGATGAATAAGTTAGCATGTTGAAAACAAGACTGCTCGTATCAGGGCAAAGCCCTGAATGTTCCAAGTACCAATTAATTATTCTCGACTATTTTGTGGTTAATGAAATTTTGATAAAAACATGACTTTAAGGCAAATAATATCGTCGTTTATGGAATCAGGTGCGGATCTAGGACTTTCTCGATAGCTCTAAGACCTTATTTTGACCAAATTTTCTGGGCCGCAGGCAAATTTTGAAAAAACAGGTCAAAAAGCCCTTTTTTGCCACTTTTTGGAACATTTTGACCAAACAATAGCGTTTTAAGTATATTTCGGCGCCTTTAGAACAATTTAAGGGTTGGTCGGCCGAAAATGGATTTCATAAAATCATACCAAAGGATGACCCTTTGGTTGGCGAGGGGGTCGAATCCTTAAAGAGAGAAAAGGGGCGACCACCACAGCCCCCCCCCCAAACCCGTCGCTGTGTGAATTAATAAGGCCAATTAAATAAAAGCTTGCCTCAATTCACTTAAAGCACGCTAAACTTTGAACATAAAAGTATAAACGAACAATTTAACTGGACCTGTTGGTGAGCGCGACCCTCCTGAGAGCACAAAGTTCATGGGATTGATCACCGGAGAGAAAAAAACACCCCGAGCATATATATTCGTTACTTTCTTTGAAATTCAGAACAAAAACAAAGCTTTGCTAAGCACATCTGCTATTCTCCATTAAGATCTGAGCAGCTGGTCTTTTGTGACATGAAGGAAAGCTGCTCAGTGACCCCAATCCTGCTCACTAGCCTTAATTTTCTGTTTAATTTGCTAAAAATAAACGTGAGGAGACTTATTAATTGGTAACACATTTTTTGTGATTTCATAATTTATTGACCTGTTGAGCTGTATGAGTAGTATGATCCACATGGAGGAGAAGGTGACGACCGAGAAGAAGGCGGAATTGGACACACAGAACATGAAGTGAGCCACCACCGAGCCATTCTTCAGCCAGTCGAACTGAACAGAGAAAAGTCAACTCAGTCTGAAAAAAATTGGCAGGCCCGACCAAAAAATCAGTGATTTGGGCTTTCTTCCAGCTTAGTTATGATCTAGTTTATGAGTTTTTGGTAAGAACAACCAAAAAATTTATAATTTGGGCTTTGCTTCAGCTTAATTATGATTTTTTCACATCGAAAACAAAAGGTCTGCCTCAAACAAGAGAACAAATTATGGTCATTTCGAGCGTGAACCCGGAAAATTAAACCAATTATAACTCATATCGTAATTATGAATAGTTTAACTTGAATTTGTGATATTTAAACTGTTTGAGCTGACTGAACGAGGACTAACATGTATGAGCAGGATGGAGATGAGACTGCAGATGTTGAATGAGAAGTCGATGAGAGACAACACTATGATGAGCTTCTCACTGAAACAAAACCAGCCACAGTATATATACCATTCGAACTATCCTGAAAAATGTAAGAATTGGTTTCTTGTTCTGGCAACTCAACTACCCCCCCCCCCCCCCCCTAACGAGAAAATATAAATTTGTCCCTCTTGGGCCGCTAGGTTTTCTTTACTCAATTAATCAATAAAAGACTATTGGCTGGGTTTGTTGACAATTTTTGATTTGTCTGTTAGTATAGTAGTCTTATAACGGTTTTAAGATCCGACATTAATTTTGTGCTTCTCACCTCTGGTGTTTCTGTGCCCTGCTCCAGTATACAGCCACCACCACCAGTGCACCAACAGCACCCAGAGTGTTGAATGTGCACTTGAGGAAGAAGAGATATAAGTAGTTGGGGTCCAGGGTGAACAGGAGAATGCGGAACACTATGATCTCACACTGGGAGAAGTCAGTTAGCTTGGAGAAGTCAGCTGGCTGGGACGCCCCATCATCACTGCCGACAAGTTCAACAGTATCGTTTGCAAAATCCACCGACAAGTTACTCCCTTTATTGTCTGCTCCATTAATTTCAAGATTTTCGTTCGCCAAATCGAACATTGTATTGCTCATTTTGACGAATTGAGTTATTACGATAATGATTTGAGATGTTGCACCAATGATAAGAATCAGGTATAGCAAAATAACTTTTGCAGTTTATGAGGAAAATCAACTCGTTTAAACTGTGGAGAACAGATGAACTTTAGAAGAAAATTACGAAGAAATGAAAACCAAAATTATCTTCGTTAGAAGAACTACAAAATATTTTTTTTAAATCTTTTGAGTTTATGAGCGGGTTTTTTTACTCAGCTTCAAGTTCGAGCTTTGAGCGGAAACGATGCAAGAAAAATCAAGTATTTATTGATCCTTTTAATCAGACCATAAATATTCCTCTGCAGATAATTTACTGCGAGTATCACAACTCAGCGGAAGCAGGTGATTAAAAATAAAGAATTTGCCAACTGATGATATAAACAAATGACGGAGCAAAGAAATTCGGGCGTAAAAAAACTGCAGGGTATGAATTGTTTTAATCAATTCAGGGGTCCTTTGGGTCCCTGTTAAGCTTGAATATTTTTCAATCGATATGGGGTAAAAGTAGGTCTTATGTCAGACGAGCTTGCCCTTTTATAGGGCAAATTTATTGGTGAAGTAGGAAGAAAAAACTACAGCTTCCAATAAAATTCCGCTCAACAACTGACTTTATCGAATTACTTAGTACATAAATTAATCCAGAAATCTTTGAAACTTGATCTTTTATGGCCGCATGAGAATGAGTCGAGGCAATTTTTACTAAAAACCACGTCAGATAGGTTCAATTTCGATCAAATTGAATAAAAGCCGACGGCCATTAATAACAGAACCGAAAAAATGGTTTTAAAGTTGGAAGCTAGAAAGCTGCCGAAAAAAAGCTTCCCTCTTGTTCTCAGCCACTGAAAAGGTGGGAGTTGCAAAATATCACTTACAAAAAAATAGCCAATTGAATTGATGCGTATTTTCAATTCACTTTATATTGCAGTTTTCACAAAATGGAGGAAGCAAAAATCTGATTGAGACGTGGAATTTTACCGGGAATGCCAGGGAAGCTGAGAGACAGTAATTACAGCAACAACGAACGCATCGAAAAATTCAATTATCGATATGTAATAGTTCAGACAAGATGGGGTATCTTGTCATTAACTTCGATCTTTGATAATGCATTTTTTGAAGGGCTAATGACTTTCAAAAATATTTTGAAAATACCATCGACAAATTTAATAAGAATAGACCAAATATGTTTTATGATCTTTTCAAAGTGAAATACTACAAGTTCCTGTATCACCAAATTTTTTGATGTTATGTTTGTTGTCATTAATATTACAATTCATAATTTCCTGGTTGCATACTCACTACATGTTTCAATCTTCTCCGCCAAAATTGGCACCTTTCGACCATCTCGGCCAATTTTTCTCATATTTTAGCCGCTTCGACCAAATTCGTGTGCTTCAAATTTTTTACCGAAAAACTGCGCACAATTTTGTTCGATCCATGCCAGACAGGCTTCGGCCATTTCAACCGATATCTTAAACGTTTCGACTTTCTCGACCCGAAAAAAATACAATCTTTTTCGAGCCAAGCCAGAAAAAGTTCGGCCGTCTCGAGCGAGTTCGTTTATGTTTCGATTCTCTCGACCGAAAGTGCTCAACTTTGTTCGACCCAAGTCAGATGGGGCTTTGATCACCTCGACCAAATCGAGAATGATTTGGCTTTCTCGACCGAACAACGGTTTTTGTATGACTTTGCTCGACTGGCCACAGATATGCAACAAATATTCTTCGAATGTCTCGACTAACTTCGGGTATGTTTCAACGTTCTCCACAGAAGACAAAAGCATATTTTTCATCGGGCCCAGAAGTCAGATATAATTCGACCGTGCTCAATATGTTTCAGCCGCGTGCAACCGATATTGAATGTGCTTTGAGCGTGCTCGAGGTAGATTTCGATCAAGCTCTAAACTTGTTTTGACTATACTTGATCGAGTTTTTGATTGTTTTGACAGTGCCCGAGACATGTTTTGACAAAATTTTGTGCAGTACCTTATGATGATATTTAATCAGAATGAAACTATTGGAGTCAACTATAATTTAAAACTTGGTAAAGATAATTTTGATATGGACTTGTTTTCCATCTTCAAAAATATAGTTTTTTTTCACTTTATGTCGAAACTTTAAAATGAAGCGATTACAAAAAATTTCATAATTTACTTTCTTTGACTGCCGGAACCTTAGAATTTGTAAAATCATCGCACTATTTACGTTTGCGTTAAAAAAACTCTCTTCTCTTGATTGCGTTCGTTTTTTCAGCATTCTATGAGGGAAATGATCAACACATCAACTTTGTAATAAAAAATTATTTTTCCAAACTGGGTTTTGCTCAACTAGTTTTGGCAATGTTTTGATTAGGCTTGAGTCATTTTATAATCGTGTTTGCGAAGTGGTTTTTGATAAAGTTTGATTGATAACTATTGACCGTTTGTGAAGTATCTTTCGAGTTTGTGCTCGGTCTAATCACAATTTCATGAGTTTTTGGACATTGCTCTCAACTTTGAAAATATTTACATAAAAAGATCACCTTACAATAAAAATGAGGTTTTTTTCCGAGCGTTTAAAAATTGGGGACGAACTTTGTATTCGGGTGTGGTTTAGTTTTTTTCTTATTTTTTGTTTTCCAAGCAAAATCAGCTACCACAAAAAATCACCGGAGAGAGTTCAGTGATAGATCAATTTTTAGCACTTTCAGTCGTGATTCAAACAACTTTTAAAAATGTTCTAAAAATTTTCCCAGTGTTGAGAAAAACCGGTTTGAAATTATCAATTTTTTGTCCAAATTCGATTGAGCAAGCAGTCATACAATAGTTTACTTTAACAGCTTAAAAGCTTACAATTGCTTAATTTGTGAGGTAAAAACTTAAATTTACTCGGCTCTTTTTATTATTTTAGCGCTTTTTGAAAACAAAAACGTCAAAAATTCGAGAAAAAAATGCAAACCAAATTTAAAAAAATTTAATACATTTTGGATTTATAAGCTTTTCTGGTCATTTTTCAGCATGAAATATTTTACAATTTGCTTATTTTACTATGAATGTTGGATATACCTCAGCTCTAGTTTTTCGTTCAAATCTTTTTATCAAGCCACGCAGAAAAAATGACTATAGATTTAAAAAAAAACTTTAGGAGCGCGGTCTGTATTTAGACAACCGCAAACTCATACTAGTCAGTAAGCAGACAAACACTATGTTAACCAATCAGACCGAGATGATAAAGCAAACTTACGAAATAAATATTTATTAATTATGGGTTTCTTCTTTGTCTCGATTCTGATTCGTTCACATAGTATTTGTCTGCTTACTGACGAGTATGAATACGCGGTTGTCTAAAAACTGCTACGTAGCCTATGGTTTATTAAGCATCTTATCCCAATGGTTTACTCGTGGAGTTAATTTCGATTGAAGTTGTAGTGTTCAGCCATTGTAGAATCCGCTGCTTCTCACACCACTTTAAGCAAGTTTAATATTGTCTTCAAAATAAAACGGTGTGATGTAATTGGCAGATTATAAGCAATTAGAACAAGCGAATAAGAGTGAAACGCTGCTACTTTCAGCACACAGGCCAAGCAGAGCTTAGAACTACTTTCAATATAAAACAAACATTTAAGAAAAGAAGTTGAAAGGAAAAACTTTGAAAAAAAAAACGAAGTGAACCAAAACTTTCGTATGTCTCGAAAAAAGAAATCAAGGGCCCAACTAGAGCTGGAGGTACCCTTTTGATATTGTTTGTTTTTGCTATACTGATGCGGGATGAAATGGGCAGTTTCGAAAATTGGACTTTGCCCAAAACTATAGTTATTTCTTTATTGACATTCCGAATTTGGAAATGGATTTTTCCCAAAGACAACATCTTTCCATGAAAAATTGAGAAGTCGCCGATTTTGCTTTTAATCTCAGACTTGAAAGAGTATATTTTCAGAAAACGTAAAGTTTTTAGAAAACGGTCGAAAACTCAAAGACGTCCTTTACAAAATCCATATATTTTCTGCAAAAAAGTAGTGACATCTTAAACAGAGAAGATTCCCAAATCTGGTTTTACCAAATAGAAACTCAACCAAAGATTGGCAAGGTGCTTTTTGAGAAAAATCAAAAAATTTCAAAAAAAATTTTGACCGCAAAAATTTTGAGTTTTTTAAGACTAAATTTTAAAAAAAAAGCGTAGTCGCCTATGCAGGTAGAAATTCAACAACCTGTTGTTTCGGTTCAACCCAAAATCTCAGGTTTGGGATTATAATTCTTGAGAAAAGTCAAAAATTGCTGACATTCCGGGGGCCATTATTCTTTGTGTGAAGCCGCTTATGCAAGAAAGTTTCCCACAACGCATCCTTTGGATCAAATCCAAAATCTCAGAATTGAGAGGATAGTATTCGAGAAAAATCAAAATGTTTCAGAAAACGGTCAAAAAACGTTTTTTTCCGAAGCGATAAATTTTTGTGTGAAACAATCTGAGGTTGACGGCTGAGGCAGAGGAATTTCTCTCCATTGAATCCAAAATCTCAGATTTGAGGGTTACTAAAAAAACTGTCAAAACACAAGCATTCGACAATTTCGAGGGCCATAACATTTTGTGTAGAAAAATTGAGCGTAACAGCTTGCAAAGGCGATTTTCCTACAACCCTTTCTGTTCATTGAACCCCAAATTTTAGATTCGGGAAGATAGTTTTAAAATCTGGAAAGAAAATCACCCCACAGAAATCTTAGAAGGCTGTAGATAGTGAGAAAATTAAAAAGAGATCAAGAGATTGTGCAGGTACCTAGACAATAGGCGACGTTTTTCCTTTGATCAGCTTTTTTTTCAAAATCGGTGAGGCAATTTTTGAGAATTGCTTAAGTTTTTTGAAAAGTGAAAACATTTTCCAAAGCGTCTCAAAAAAATAAAATGAAGAAACTAATTCACATACACTTTCATAATACCTGTTTGGCAAATGAGCCAATCAAGACTTTTGAGTGTTGAATTAGTAACGGAACAAACTTACAAAGTGATAACATAGCTTGTAGCTGCCAAGACAGAACCATTAAGAAGAAATGGAAGCATCTTATCAAATAGTATCAACAATGATATTTATATGATTCTTAGAAAATGGAAATTTTTGTAAAATCTAAATTTATTTTTGTTTGCTTTTTCACCTTGGGGTACACTATTTTCCAGACCGTTTTCACTTAGAATGATACGGCACTCAACCTCATACAATTTTTTTGAGGTAGGTTAATTGAGTGCCGCCGAAGAGCCTCGTGAAAGCTGGCCAAAAATCAGATTTATTGTTTAGAGAGAAAAAAGTTTGATTTCATAATAGTGTTGGCATATATTTTTATAAAAGAGGAAAAATTGTTATCTGAAGACGTTTTTCTTCTGCACTTACCTTAATAAATAGAATTTTGAGATATATTTTAAGTTTTGCTGACTGGAGAAAATACCAAATAAACAAACGATCAAGAGTCAAAAATTTTTATATAAAAATAACGTAGTTTCCTTAAAGTTTTCAACTTTAAGTTTTCATGTTTTGTTTTTGTTGGTAATTTGGCCATACCAGCACAATGATGTCTTTAAAAATGTCATGCTGCTCATTTGATCATCGGCAAAAATACCTTCACTAATTTGTTTCTTTTTCTACGATCATTAAGATTATACATAAATTTCAAAGAAGCACGGCTTATGAACGATTTGCAACCAAGGAACTAAACTCCGACTGCAAAATCAGAATTATTAATATTCATTGAAGCTACGGTCGAAAATCTCACCATTCCAAATGAAAAAAATTGACCTAATTTTCTACCGACGGCTGCGAATTGATGCGCCACAAGGTCGAAAGGTTACAACACTTTAAAAAACAGAAAAGTTGCCTCACTTCACTGGCATGCTACCTTGCTCTTATTTTAAGACACTTAATTGTTCTGCGCGCACTAAGTAAATGGTGTAAAAAACAGTGCTTGAATGCAAAATTAAAATTACCATCTCAATCAGAACATAATTTTAGAGGAGAAAGCGCAGGAGCGGATTAAGTGGGAGGGGGCGAGGAGGTAGCGGATGCTTTTTTTCTCAGGGATTCGACCCCATCATCAACCAAAGGACCCCCATTTTGCTGCTATTTTGAGTCATTCGAATTCGATTCACCGACCCAATGGTTTTTTCAAAGGGGCCTTCAATTTCAATATATATAAATTTTACAATATATACTGACTTTGAGCGGAAGCGCGCGTCGAAAAAAAATTTTTTCTCAAAAAAACTTTGAGGGGAAGCGCGAGTAAAAAAAAAGCAATTTTGGGCCGCAAAAAGACTTCACAAAAAAGTGTAAAGCCAATTTTGTTTAAAACATCCTTACCGCACAGAAATTCCAATCAAATTAGGGTCGATATCATCCAAAAACCTTAATCAAAATAAGAAAATGCAATTAGTTGACCTACAAAAAGAACTTTTGAAGAAATTTTCCCAGAACTCATCTCATTTTCTGTTGTAACCTTTTCAATTTTTCCGCTTGTGTTTAGATTAGGCCTAATGTTTATAATAGTCGACCTAAATAGGCAAAAGCAATCATCCCCCCACACGCCATATAAAGTACAAAAGGATAGATTTCGCTCCTTGTAACAAATCAATAATGGCAAATAAGCTTCTTTCAACCAATTTGTAACGATTTGGTTGAAATTAAGACGGATTAAATTTCCGCTTGCGCGTTAATGGCGCGAAATATATCACGCGTTAATTGTCTCAAATTGGCCAAAATGGCAATTTTTAAACCCCCATAACTTTACAAAAAATGATCACAAGTAAAATATCTTTTCAAATTTACGCCCAGGACAACAATACCTTTAGAATGATATTAAAAAAATTCCGTCAAAAATGGCTAGTTAAAAAAAAAGTCGGAACAACAAGCAGTGTACGGATACTATAGTGGTGAGCTCACACGGTTGAGCACATGGAAATCAACGTTTCGACCCCCGAAGGATCAAAAAGTTTTGCGAAACTGATCTGAAGAAAAAAACATCCGAGCATATACATTCCTCACTTTCTTGGCCTTCCTCACTTTTTTTCTCCAGCTAGCCTTCAAACATAATGAAATTTGATTATATTTAGCTTTAGCGTTGCTACAATACCGCAAAACGTTCTGCTCTCAAGTTAGAGCCAAAAATTTGCCATTGAATTACAGTGACATGATGAAACACAAAAAAAAATCATATTCACGCAAACTTTACAGTAAGTAATTGCTTGCTCTACTTTGTTTCACTGCAGTGACATTCGGCTCGAGTAATATAGTTGAGTGTACATGAATCAGTGTTTGCCGCAATTTTTTGAGCTATTAATGTGCCGCTATTTGGTACATAATTGAGTTTGTATTGCGTTATATTTTTTTAATTAAAACTCTGAGTATCATTGACTGAGAAAGACGCCAAATTGGCTCAGATATATCGCTTTTACCAGAGTAAGGCCTGTAAGTAGAGAATCGCGTATTTATACTAGTCAATAAATAGACCAAGACTATCTTACCCAATCAGAATCGAGATAAAAAAGCAAACGTAAGAAATAAAAAGTTGTCAATTATTTATTTCGTACGTTTCCCTTCTTAGCTCGATTCTGATTCGTTAATATAGTAATTGTCGATTTACTGACGATTACGCAGTTTTTTGCTTACTGCTACATAACCTTTTTTACGGGACCTGATCAAATAACTTAAATTAAAAAGATCAAAACAAATTTGAGCAAGACCAACACGAAAAAAGCTGAATTCTCAATAAGCGAAAAAAAGCTCTTAATAGTTTTAATGTTTTCCGCAATTTTTTTCAAGGGGAGATCGTGATTGAACCAGGTGAGCTATATCTCACTTTAAAAAAATTC
Source organism: Symsagittifera roscoffensis (assembly GCF_963678635.1). Lineage (NCBI taxonomy): Eukaryota > Metazoa > Xenacoelomorpha > Acoela > Convolutidae > Symsagittifera > Symsagittifera roscoffensis. The sequence goes on from NC_087062.1 coordinate 63,174,280, forward strand.
CAATTCCAAGCCTGCAATTTAGATTATAACTACTTTTTGTTCAACGTGTTAAATTGGTCAACAGAAAAATAGGCTGGATAGCTTCTATTTTGCAAACTTTTCTTTTGAACGAAAATGATCTAAGAAAAATATCAACACAGAGGCGAGAACACCACCAAAAAGCAACTCGATCAAGTGAAATAAGAAAAGGTAGAAATAAGCCTCGAATTAGCAAAAACTCGGCTACGTGTAGGATTCGAATCCGCGACCTATGCAATCAAAAGATTGAGAGTTTCACACACTATCCAATCAGCCACGCAAGCTTAACAACTGACAAATAATAGTCACGAATAAAGCAGCTAAATGTGCTAATAAATTGCCAATGCGATTCAGTCAAACTAGCACCAAATACAAATAGACTCAATTTTGCAAGTAATAATTTGAAATATAACAAGCTGACGCCATCCACAGTAACTTTGCATGTAACAAATTGCAAAGCATAAAGTCACATTATGTATAAAATATGCATTTCAAAGAAAATTTTGAGATATATTGAGTTGAATTTTCTGAAATCGAGTTTTCATTATTTTTTTTTCGGTTCATTTGATGAATTATAAATGCATCAATTTTGTTAGCTTATTACTATTCGAATGTCAAAGCACATGCTATGAAAAGCTGTAAAGGTGCCCCAATGTGCAAAGTGGCACCAATATGCGACTTAGGTTGGAAAAACAAAAAGAAGGTTCTTTTTGTTTTTCCAACCTATAAGGGAATAAAATTGTTTAAATTTCTGATAGGCAAAAACAAAGATTTTTATCGAAGCAAAAATCATTCATTTCAGTAACTTAAACCTGAGATCATTCACTTTTTCACAAAAAAAAATGAAAAAAAAAAAGAAATTAAATATGCATGGTTGACGCAAAACGACTTAGAAAAAACTCTAAAGATGCGTTATTTTTCTTGAGTTTTTTTACAATTTCAGAAACATGCATCAGTGTAATGTTATTACTTTCGCCGATTTTAGCAAACCCTTTCATCAGGGGTGGATCTAGGATTTTCTCGAAGGAGGGCGGATTTTCAAAAAAAATTCGAAATTTTTGTCGACCTTCATTTTTTTTTAGGTCGACCGAATTGATTTTTCGAGGTCTCCCTAAGACTGCTTAGTCCCTATTTTGGCCACATTTTCTGCGCCGCAGGCAAAATTTTGAAAAAAAAAACAGTCCAAAAAAGGCATTTTTAGGTACTTTTTGGGAAATTTTGACCAAAAAATCGCGTTTTTTCGGCGCGCGCTCCTCCCTTAGATTTAGTATATATTTGCGCCCAAGGCGCCTTTAGAAAAATTTTAGGGTTGGTCGGCCAAAACTGGATTTCTTAAAAGTACTAAAGGGGTACATTAAAAACTTGGCGCAAAGTTGGGCGACAAAAGAAATAAGTTGCATGGCTTTGGAACCTTGGGACGACTTTGCGCGAATTAAGAGAAACAAATCGTGACTGCACCATTCTACAAATAAAATAGTGACATTGAGCAACCAAAAAAATTTGGCCCAATTTTGCGCGACTCGAGATATTTTACTTGAGGGCTTCGAATATGTTACAAATTAACTGCAATCAAACTCCAATTGTTATTAGAAGCTCGATTGTGACAATTCTACCAGGTTCGAGCTGATCTGTTCTGCATCTAAAGACTTGACCCATAAGCATCTTTTTTTCAAAGTGGGTTAGATTAGTCAGAATAGTCGAACTAGCTGTTTGATGCTTAACGTTGTTTTTCATGAGAAAAGCCAAAAAACGGGGTTTACTCAGTTTTGTCGGAAGGGGGCCTTCCTGTTCTTAGCGAACCCTGGGAAAGCCACAGTTACTGTTTTACGCAGGATCCGATTCAAGGGATACTAGGAATCAGCAAAAATTAGTCTGTTTATAAATCTACTAATCATCGCAAAAATTCTGGATCTGCTTCTGATTCCCAGCTAGTTTTGGTTTTTCTGTGGTAGAAATTTCAATGGTATCTAGGAGAAGCTTTTTTTAAATAGTTTTGGGATTTTCGGATTTCATGTGAATTGATGTGAGATGCTAATGAAAGTTCACAATTCATATTTGAACGTTGAGCACAAACAAATTTAACAAGTTATCAACACTTTATTCAGTCGAAATAAGACGAAAAACCAAACATTTTATACAAAATTTTCTTGCCTCTGGGATTTTGTTTTTGGAAATTTTTAAATGTCGTTCAAATCACGACTAAAAAGGCTTTCATATGATATATCCTTCAATGCAGTCCGATAAATACTAGCGGTAACTGATTTTGCGGGAAAAAAAAGGAAACATTTCCAACACACTCGAAAACAAAATTGTTCCACCTTTTCAATGAATTAAACAGCAAGGTTAGCTTGTTGCTTTGCAAATAGCCCAAATAGTTCCGACCAAATTTGTGCGACAAAAAAAATATCTGAGGAAAACCTAAGAACTTACCACATTCGACAGCCACAGTTAAATAGGCAGAACAGACGGCGGTTTTTTGTCACAAATGACAAGAAAAAAAAACAAAATTTTTAAGTCTTTGTTTCAAAAGTGGCGCTAAATAACTTCAAACAAACATTTTAATGGAATAAAACTAAAGTTTCATGGTTCATTCTCCTATATTAAACCTGCTCGCTTGCTCTACTCGCTCGAAATTTGATAAATATCATAACTTTCAAACCGTTTCTTCTCGACACTGACAATATTTTGAAATTTGTTTAATGTCGTTCGAATCACGACTCAGTGGGATTTAATCTGATATATCACTCAATCCATTCAAATGACTATTTGTTGTAAATGATTTTGGTCAAAAATTAGACTAACAATCTACAAGTCTCGACACAGAAAAAAATTTCGATTTTTTTTAATGTCGTTCAAATTAAGACTGAAAGGTCTTTAAAATGATATTTCACTCGACTAATTCCAATGATTAATTGTAGTAAGTGATTTTGCGCTGAAAACAAAAAAAGTAAGACTCACCAGAATACAAAATTCTTAGTTAAGTTAAACCAAAAAAAACTTAATTATAAAAAAAATAAAACTGCTATCCGAGAGATAACTCATGCAATTCCAAATGAAATAACGAACTGAACGAAAATCTTTTGAAACTTTTGCGAGTCATAACACCATGAAATAGAAGATCTAGTTAACGAGAAGACCGACATCTGATCAAAATGCAAGAAAATGTTTGCCATAATCGTTTGCTTCACTAAATTGTCTTTGGTTGATTTGGCAACTTATTTATCGTTAAGAGAATGTCTTAAAATGTTCAAATGTTGTTTGAAAACTGCGTATGACAAGTGATAAAATTTGGATGACAAGTCTTAAAAATTTTTCATTGAAATGAACACCAATTTTTTGATTTTTTTTTTAATTTGTTGAAATAAATCTAGAAAATAAATTTTAACTGCATGCTTTTCCGAGCCTTAAAAAATTTCATCGGCAGAGATCGTCTAAGGGGAGCATATCACGAAAGAAGCCAACAGTTTTTATCAAACCAAAAAAGAACAAGAAAACTTCAAACCTAATGGTATAGAGAGTGCAAAAAGTTGGAACAGACAGAATTAATTAAAAAGAGCAAAAACCTATTTCAGAAAGTTATTGCATGCAAAACCTAACTTTTCAGACAGAAAATATGACTCAAGGTCACCTAAAAATATACATTTGCATGCAAAAAAAATGCTCAGAATTAGCAGATTGCTTATTTTAATTATTTCTGTCTGTTCCCCTTTGTTGCTACTAATTATACACGAACTGCTAATCGTTTTTGGTTCTTTTCTCGTAAAATAATTTATAGATCAACCACTTTCGCCTTTTTCGCTGAATTCACCCCTTCTGATTTCAATCTTTTATAATAATTTTAGCCTCTATCGCTTTTTCAAAATTTGATTGCTTTACTATACCAAAACATCATATATAGGGGGGTTCAACATACTGAACTTATTTCGTCCCTTTTAAGACTTCGTCGTTTTGCCGTTTGGCAGAAGTCTAGACGTACTGTAAGCGATTAAGTAGCTTGCGTTACGAAAGTCTGAGGCAATTTTCTGAAGGCAGGAATGTATTAATCCCAAAAAGGGCTTGGCCAACACCCAAGAGTTGGTCTAATGGAATTAAGATTGCCTCAAGGTGATCTTTTATGATGATCCTTTAAGGATCATCTTTAGATTCCCTAAAAATGGTTATTTAGATTTGATCAAGGTGATTCTTTATCGTGATGTTTTTGGTGGTCCTTTATAGGAGCCCTTAGATCTCGGGCAGATCCCTTTGAAACATATGGCTTGACTTACGGGGTCCCCTTGAAAACTACGGCTTGCCTTTAAGGAATCCGGGGGTGGAAAACGTTCTTTTTTCTCGACCCGGCCCTGCCCAATCGGTCATTTGTTTACGGGTTGGGTTACGGGTCGACCGGTCACAACTAAAAATTTGAAAAACATTGTTTCAGAAAACTTTATGCGAGATAGTAATTTCAACCTACATCAAGAAATTAAGTGTTCATTGATAATGGCTTCTGTGAGCACTACCAATGTTACACCATCTATATTGTACGCTTATGCGCATGCCGAGGATGATTTGTCTTTGAGAGTGTAATTATGTCCAGCTCGAAAAACTGAACTAAACCGAATTTTAGGGGGCTACTCTATGGGCGAAGAACCGAATGGGCGAAAGACTCATGGACAAAGGACCGAAACTAAAACGGCCGAAAGTCATTTGTTAAAATGAATCAATTGCCATTCAACTAAAAGGAATTAAATGAAGCAATATTTTGCTCCTTTTATAACAAAACCCTTGAAATATTAAAATTATTCCAATTCTCTGAGGGTCAGTGACAATTTTTCATATTTCTGCCGTTTTTATATTAGGCCCACATTAATACTAAGCCCTTGGAAAGGTTTACTTTGACGCTTTCTTTCCAAATTTTGGAATACTGAAATCTGATTTTTATTTTCGCCTATTCGGGTCTTCGCCTAAGGTGGAATCTCTCATAGGCCATGAACCGAATGGGCGAGAATAAAAATCAGCCAATCAGATTTCAGTATTTCAATCTTGGGAAAGAAAGCGTGAAAATCTGTAAGTAAACATTTCCAATTGGAAAAGAGTCATGAACAAAATAAAACAAAAAAAAAGAATTTAATTTTTGAAAAAACTTCAACTTACGAACTTCAAAGTAAAACATATAGCCTTGAAACACTTTGAGTTTCTAGAACAATTTGTATTTGACAGTTTTTTTGATAAAACTAGCCAAATTTGAGAAAACTGGACCAGTAGGTAAATTTTTATTCCACTGGGAAACTCGTAACGTCGTGACAGTTACACTTTTGCTATTCAATTATGGTGTTTGCTTTCCTTCAACAAAAAAATGAAATTAATTTAAAAAAATCAAAACTCTGTGCCACGGGACCTTGACAATTTAGTAACCTTAGCCACAAACAAAGCAGCTACACATGCTAATGAATTGCCAATGAGGTGCTGCAAAATTGACACGAAATACAAAAAGACACAACCTTTCATATAATATGTTGGAATATAACAAACTGAAGGCATCCACACTAACTTCGCATGTAATAACTGGCAACATAAAGCCAAATTATGCATCTCAAAAAATTGCTAGATATGGGGTCGAAAAACTTCTGAAAGAGTTTTAAAAATTGCACTGTTGTTTGAAACAAACAGCTTTATTCGTTTGATTTGATGAGTTGAAAATGAATTAACTTTGTCAACTGATTACTAATTAAATGTCAAACCTCATGCTTATAAAAGCCGTTGCCACTTAAAGTGGCACCAATATTTGCGACTTAATTTGAAAAGAAGCAACCGTTTTTCTATTACAATACGCTCAAAAGTGTAATAATACTGGCATCTGGAGTTAACTGTCGGTTATTTGATTTCTGTTAATAAGAAAGCAACTTCAAGTTTTTACCTATTTCAAGTTTTTTTTGTATAGCTGCTCCATTTTTAAAATCAATTTCTCTTTCTTATTTACACACACCTTCTGCAGCACTAAATCCAATCCGCAAACACTGGAAAACAAACTTGATTGATCGAAAAAACAAATAAAGAAAAAATAAGTTTGCTCTGATGTTTTATTTTTATCAATCCAACGAATTCCCCGAACATGAGATAAAATGAGTTTTTAGATCATTTAGTTTTTTACTTTTAGACAAGCGAAGCTGCGCTTGGCAAACACTTGCGAGAACACGACCAAAAAGCAGCTATCAAGTGAAATAAGCCACGAATTAGCAAAAACTGGGTTACGAGTAGGATTCGAATCAGCGACCAACTGCAATCAAGAACTTTTGAGTCTCATGCACTATCCAATCAGCCACGCAAGCTTAACAACCGACAAACACTAGTCATTAATAAAGCAGCTAAATATGCCAACAACTTGCCTATGCCATTCAGCAAAAGTGGCACCAAGTACAAATAGATTTGATTTTGCATGTAAAAACTTGGATTGAAACAAACTGAAGGCACCCACACTGACTTTGCATGTAATAAATTGCAAAGCATAAAGCCACATTATGTATAAACTCTGCATTTCCAAAAATTGCAAGATATATTGAGTTAAAAAATTTCTCAGATCGAGTTTTCATTATTGTTACGTTGTTTGAAACCAATCACTTTTTTCGGTTCATTTGATGAAAACAAAATGCATCACCTGTGTTAACTTAATACTATTAGAATATCAAAGCACATGCTATCATAAAGCTATTAAGTTGCCCCAAAACTGAAAAAGAAGGTTCGTACTAATACACTTGCTTCGCAAGTGTATTTAACACCAAACTGTTGCGACTGTGAGCTGTTTTTTTCGAAGTCACAAAATAAACGATGAATCAAACATATATAAGGTATTGAAATCTGCGAGCCTATAAGAATATTCAAAAAGTCGTTAGTTAACACGCGTTTGTTTTAGCCTCACAGCTTTCAAATGACCCAAATTGTTACCGCTTTAGCCTCACAGCTTTCAAATGACCCAAATTAGCCTCACAGCTTTCAAATGACCCAAATGACCCTTACCTTTTAATGTGAATTCGGAAATAACTGACCCTGAAAAAAATTAAAAATATGATACACAGAGGCGAAATTGCACTTCGCGTACACAAGTTAAAATATGACAGATAACGCTACTGGGAAAAACTGAATGAGTAAAATTTTGAGCCTACAAAATTTCTTAAATGACGCACGCAAACTATAAGTCAACATAATTGCTAAGTGACGCAAGCCAATTATGCGTATTAGCAGTACCACTCAATTTGAAAAAAAAAAGAAATTTATGACTAACATGCCTCAATTTATAGAGCGTATACGAAAAAAATTTATTAGAAATATACGACCCTGCCCAGGTTCGAACCCTCTTATTTTGTTGCTGGTCTACTTCCTTACCTCTACGCTACCAGATGCATGATACCTTGAAGCTAAAGTGCTATTTGTAATTTAATAGTCTTTGTTAATATCCTTAGCATTGGCTGTACTTGAAAGCTGGTTATTGATCAAAATGAACACTTTCAAAATGAACACATTTTGTCGCAACAATATTTGCGACTTAGGGTGGAAAGAAAGAGTTCAAACTATCACACAAGCTTTACTTGAGTAATAAACCAACTTAATTTTGTCAAAAAAATTGGCCAGAAGTTCAAAAAAAACCCCAATCTATTTCATATTCGGGGAAATCAATTTAATTGATAAAAAAACTTTTGCTAATGATATTTTTTCCATCAATCGTAATAATGATCCAGTATTTTTCATGACTTAAGTTTTTGCTGTTCGATAGTTGAGTTTGCCTTCCTTTTAACAAAAGAAATGAAGTGAACTTAAAAAAACATAGCCAACTGACAGTTGGAAAAAAGAGTAATGAACAAAAAGAAAGAACAAAAACTGAATTGTTTTTAAAAAAAAAACTTCACCTTCCAAATTTAAAAAATAATAATAGTAAACCCTTAAACGTCATTGAATTTCACGAACAATTTAAGTTGGTGCCTTTTTTAGATAAAATTAATTCAATTGAGAAAACTGGATCAGTAGGTATAGTTTTTATTTCGTTGGGAAATCTGATAATTTAATTCCATTTTCGAAATTAGAAGTCGATCACGTCTTTTGTCATCTTTACAATTCCACTGTTTGCTAGTCAAATTTGCCTACCTTTTACCAAAGAAAAGGAACTGATCTTAAAAAATCAGAAGTCGAACCGCAAAAAAAGGAAATTTGAGCCTGAACTAATTCTAAGACTTTTCCTGAAACAAAAAACATCATCGCGTCCTATATATGAGTCTGAACTACTTGCATCCACTCTTAAAAAGCTCCTATGTTGAAAACAAAACATTGGCCCAAAAATATTTGGCGCCTTTTTTGGAAGGCGTTGAAGAGATAATTGCGTTTTTTGGGCGCGCGCTCATCCGCTTGATTTGTTTGATTTATGCTCCGAAGTGCTTTAGGGTTCGTCTTTAAATATTGATGCCGAAAATTAGTACCAAAGGGGTAACCGGGTACCCTTAAGTCCGCTACTGATTCAAGACTATTTTACTCTTTGGGTTCCCTTGGAAAATGAAACTGAAAACGCAAAAATTTCAAACCACCAACGCAACAATTTTAGCGATATCAACATGTCTTAATGTTCACTTATAAATAATGAAAAAAGTGGTTAACACTTAACAAGACATCGATTCATTTAGAACGCTTTATATTGATTAAGTTCTTGATGAAAAGAGTATGTCAGTCAAAATTGCCTGTGCTAATTGCGCACTTGAAACGTCCACTCATTGAAATGGTTCAGATGTAAATATATTTTGTACACATTAGATTAATTTCTACTGGAAATAATGTTTTAAACCAAAGCAGCATTTATTTAACATATTTGACCATACATTCAACAAACATCTGTCAGATGCTTCAACGGTTGAATGCAGTGTAGTTTGTCATCAAATCTGAGTTCAGTTCAATTCGGTTAAGTTGGTTTTTTATTTCTACGTAGTTTGCCGATGATCATCATCTGCTTTTGAGGTTCTGGATATGGAGTGATACATCCTAGTAGATTACAATTCTAAGAAGTAAGATCGGTTATCTTCAGTTCCCACCTCTCTTCTCCCCCAGTTGCTCTACTTGGCGATGCCAATCACACCACATGCCATGCGGCCGCCGGCATGCCCCGTGGTCAGGGAGTCTTCGTATCCGCCTTTTCCCAAGTCATCCTCGTCAGCGTGAACAACCAGACTCCTACCGATTACACTGTGTTCGCCGATCAGTTGCACCTTAACATGAGATACATGAAACTACAATTGGAAACATGATCAATGCAATATATCTTGCTTGCTCAGCTCACAATAGCAGTAGAAGTTCACTAGCCCTTAATATAAGGAGGATTCTGAGTGTATAACGCTTTCAAAAGAAAAGCAAGTTTCAAAACTCAGCTGATTGAGAGGGAACGGTGTAATACAAATTACGTTTAGTGGAGCAGACATAATAACTCAATTTAACAGACTTCGAACTTTGAGTGATATGTAAATCGCTCAAAATATCGTTTGTGGTTTGTGGGAACTATCAGATGAATGAGAGCTATGGCAAAGTGGGTAAAGTCTTTATATTTCAGCTGGTAATTGGTGGTTTGCGGTCCATGCCTATCCGTTCTCCTCTCATAATGTTGAGGCAACATTTCCGCTATCGAAACAAAACAAAAATAATTATATATAGGTCTTAGTATAGTTTCATATAAATAGTTTCATATAAAAATGGAAATGGTCGGGAATGGCAATGGTCATTCCCATAAATGTTCTTGCTGCGAATCAACAATTGCTGACGATGATGATGTGCTATCCTGTGATATGTGTCGATCACGATGCATCAAGGGAGCCTGTATTGGATTGACCTCTGCAGCTGTGATATGTGGTTCAATTCAGTGGAGGTTCCCTGACTGCTCTAAGATAAGTACACTGTCCATTTTCGAGCAAATTTTGTTAAAGATGAACAAAATTGATAAACTTGAAAAAGACGTAGAGAGCCTGAAATCGCAAAACTTTACTCTGAAACCAGAGACGTTTGCAAATGTAGCGAAATTGAACAAAAGTTGTTCAAGTGGCATTATAAACCCTTTCCGAAGGAACCAACGAACTGATAGTACTTCGTCCCAAGTATCTGTTACACGTACTGAGAAACGACGGCGGACTTCGCCTGTGAAGGTAACGGTTCTTGTTGGCACATCGGCTGCATCTACAAGCATTAAAGGTGTGAAACCTTCGGAGCGGGAGTAAAGAAGGCATTATTTTCTTAGCCAGATTCTTCTACTGTTGACACGACCATGTTTAACGATTACTGCAAAGAAAAGAACCTTACTCTTCTTGGTTGCCGTGAGCTGCCCTCAAAAAGGGCAGATATGAAATCTTTCCATGTAGTCATTCCAGTGAATGAAAGTATCGTAGCCGAGAAAGCAGAGACTTGGCCTGAGAATATTATAGTACGTCGTTATTTCCTGAACGAAGAAGCCAGAACTTGGCTGAGATCGCTCAATTGACAATCAGAGACGAGTATTCATGTTTGTGCACTGTGGGATGCTCGATCGATATGTAATAAGACGGATTCAATTTATTCGTACCTACTTGCAAATGAAGTCACTTTTCTTGCAATTACTGAAGCTTGGTTATCTGAAGATAGCTTATTTTACGTAAATCTTGCGAAGCCTTGTAATTATAACTACATTGGTAACAATCGTCCCACTCGGGGTGGGGGCATTGGAATTTTCTATCTCAACACTTTCCGAATTAAGCTAATTGAGCAGTCAATTCGTGATATTTGGGAATTCTTGGTCGCTGAACTTACACTTACATACATGAATGTGTGCATCTTTATTTTATATCGCTGCCCTAATTCTTCATGTTCAATTTTCCTAAATGAATTGGTTGAGCTGGTTACACATTATGCGCTACAATACAAATGGTGTTACATTATTGGGGATTTCAATATTCCAGTTAATAAGTCGTGTAATTCTTCTGAAGCCTGATTATCTAGTATGGAGGAAATGGGTTTTTATCGATACAGTTCTGGCCCCACTCACGTTGGTGGCAATGAACTAGATTTGATATTCTTCAACTATAGGGTTACAAATTTTGTCGCACTCGACAGAACACTAGCTTCAGACAATTACTGTGTTACATTGATTATTAATTCTTCTGCAGTGACTATTGCACCCTCCAACGTCAATTTAAAAGTGAAATGGCTTTGGGATCAAGCTGATCGTGTTTCCATTTTTAATTCTATTTTAACTGAGACTTCTGCAATTGCTAAGTCTGATTTTATTTTACAATCAAACTGTCCTTCAATGATTGTTAACTCGTTATTTAATACCTTTCATGATGCATCTGTCCTGAAAAGAAGTGAAATTGTAACTGTTAAAAAGAAGATCAGTCGTGATGGTAAACCCCATTACTACGATGCCGAATGCGAAAGGGAAAAAAGGAAAAAACGAAAGTTGGAACGCGAAGTTAGGAAACATGACATCCCGGAAAACCGTGAAGCGTACCGAGCACAAGTCGCTTACTACAGATCTGTACTTTCGATAAAACGTAATGATTACTATACTCTCAATTTTTCTTCTAAGAGCTCGAAAATGATTTTTTATTGCCTTAATGAACTGATGAATCACAAGAATGATACACTTCCTGTGAACTCATCTACTTTCGACCTAGCAAACAGGTTTAACATTTTCTTTAAGAAAAAGGTAAACGACATAGTTGATGAACTGCCAAAAACTAATAGTAGCCTGGATTGTACGTCAAATGATCTAGTCGTATGGTCTGAGTTCGCTAGTTTTTTTCCAATAGATCTACTCGACGTATTAGATGATTTACGGACCTCAGAGTCACCTGTGGACATTATTCCTACTCGGTTCTTAAAAGATTTTATTGCCGAGAATATACAATTTTTTACAGATCTTTTTAATTGCATTCTGTTATCTGGCGTTTTTCCTGATGTTTTTAAACAAGGAGTCATCAGACCACTTCTACAACATGGCTTAAACCAAGAAACTATGTCAAGTTATCGCCCGATTACTAATTTGTCAGCATTGTCAAAAATTACTGAAAAGCTTGTATTTTCACAGATGAGTGAACATTTAACCTCAAATCGGCTTTGGCCTCAATTTCAGTCGACTTACCGTAAAGGTTATTCAACAGAGAGTGGTCTCTTGCTCTGTTCTCATTATATAAATTCTAAAATTGATTCGGAAAAGTGTTTTTACGTTGTTCAAATGGATTTTTCTGCTGCGTTTGATACAATTGACCATTCATTGTTATTAAAGATTCTTGAAAACAAAATTGGTATTGAGCACACAGTTAAACAATTCTTTGAAACTTATCTTAGTAACCGCTTTGTACAAGTTTTGGTAAATAGTAGTCTGTCAGACAAAATTCAGGTCGAAACTGGATTCCCACAAGGCTCTGTTTTGGGGCCGATTTTATTCATCCTTTATTTACAACCTCTTCTTGATTACCTTATTGATAGCAACATTGCGTACCACTTTTATGCCGATGATTCTCAACTGTTTTTGGAGATTAATCTCATGCAAAATAACCAAACTAGAAAACATTGAAAAATTATGCTCCCAATTGCACTTAAGTCTTAATAAAAACGATGGAAAAACAGAAGTAGTGTTTTTCGGTAGACAACTGCATCACAATTATTTAAAGCCAGTGAAAATTTTTAATAAAGAAAAGGTTCCTAAATGCTTTACCAAACTTTTGGGGTTCTACCTTGATTACAACATGTCATTTGAAAAGCAAATAAACCATTGTTGCAAGTTATGTTATCTAGAATTGCGTAAATTATATTCCATTCGACGTTTTCTGACTTTAGACCAAAGAAAAATGTTTGTTACTAGCTTTATTCTGTCAAGGCTTGACTATTGCAATGCGTTATATATGAAAGTGAATAAAATTTTACTTATTAAACTACAGAAAGTTCAAAACGCTGCCGCCAGGTTTGTTTTAGGTGCTACGAGAAGAACAGCATTAACAAACGAGTTACTGAAGAAATTACACTGGCTTCCAGTTTACCAAAGAATTAGGTTCAAAATATGCTGCTTTATGTTTCCCGTGTTTCACAATTGGAACTGTGCCGATTATTTATACAATCTTTTCAAAAAGAATTCTGCTTCTGTCAACCCTTCGCGCAGACAAAAGTTTATCCTTCCGAAATGCAGAACAGAATTTACCAAAAAGAGCATTGCCTACCAAGGAGCTGTTATTTGGAACTCACTGCCTGTTCTCTTAACAGATATTATTGATTTTACGCTGTTTAAACGAACCCTGAAAACTGTTTTATTCTGTGAGGCTTTGTGAGCCTTCTACCACTCTTGTGTTCAAGAAAGAGTGGTAAAGCCAATCATCATCATCATCATCTTAGTCAAGTACATCAATGGTTCTTCGTAACTATATGTATGTTATACTCGTATTTTATACCTTTCGCCCGTGGATGAATCAACTTAACACATTAGCAAAGCTGCCTTGGCGGAGAAAGTAGTTCTAAAAAAGCAAGTGAAATGAAAGAGAAGACAAAAAAGCCTTAAAAAGTATTAACTTTCACTATGTGCCGGAATGGAACTCCCGTGCTGGAAATTATAAGAGCCCCGCCCTCGTATCTGCTCCATTTTTGCTTGACAAAATGCAAACACTAGCTATTAAAATAGCTGATAGACTGCTACTAATAAATTGCCAATGCTAAAGAAGCAAAAATGCCACCAAATGAGCACTTTTAATGGCGAGATTGGGTTGGAAAAGATCTTTCGTAATATAAAACTTGGCTCGCTAGCTTGCTTTATGACCTTACCAAGGTATCTTCAATTTCTATCTTGGCAATTCCGTCTTCTCCTGCCATTACATTTCCAAGGTCCCCCACATGTCTGCTCTCGTCAACTGGAGCTCCGTGCTGCTTCTTGTAAGGGTTGAAATGTCCACCTGCCGACGTGCATCCGTTAGTATTGTCTCCGAACTCGTGCACGTGGAACCCATGGTTACCCGGTGTCAACCCAGAGATCTCTCCTTTGAGCACAACTGCCGACGTTTGCGACTCCTGTTCGAATGTGATGGTCCCTTGTACTCCTGTAGAACTGTTTCCCAAAACACAAACTGCTTTCACGGGCATCGCGGTTGAGGTCAAATTTTTTATCTGAAAAATATAGGACGCTGCTTTCATTTATTAAATTGCTAACAATGCAATTTAATGTTCTATTCCTTATTTCCCAAAATAATTAAATAGCTGATATCCAACCAACCACATAATGTCGACACCTAGAATAACAATTTCCAGTTGTTGTAGCTGTTCTTGCATGCAGTTTAAATTTCAAAAGATCACTTATCTCTGTCTAGACTGTTATTTCATCTTCTGAAATAAAGTTCTTATCTCGTGAGCAGGTCCATTCGATGTAAATTATGTACTTTCATTTCCATACTCGACTAGTAATTTCAACCAATGAATTGAGCAATCACTAGAAAATATTACCTTGGGACAAGTTCGTGAGCAAGGCATGAGGAAATTTGTTACATACCACTTCTGTTTTTAATTCTGTAACTTCAAACTTAGTCGCATTTCTAAACAGCAACAAGGCGTGGCAGTTTTATTGCTTTGTAAAAATGATCATCTCAAATTTTTCCTGAGCTTAGGATAAATATTTAACGCGTTAAATTTTAAAATGTCACAAAAATGGAGACAAAAATCTCCAATTTTCTTTTGCATACTTCAACGGTTCAAAATTACAGCAGCTCACAAAGGCAAACTTTACTCAACAAGGCGTGGCAATTTTATTGGTTTGTTAAAATGATCTTGACATTTTCCTGAGCTTAGGATAAATATTTAACGCATTAAAATTAAAAATGTCAAAAAAATGGAGACAAAAATCTCAATTTTCTTATTGATACTTCAACGGTTCAAAATTACAGCAGCTCAAAAAGGCAAACTTTACTCAACAAACTGTCACCAATTATTGTTCGTCTCATAAAAGTTTCAAAATTACCATACGACGACGAGATTTTGCTTGGTTCAATTAAAAGAATGAGTCATTTGACTTCTAAAAACGTACTTATTGATGCATAATTATACACTTCAAAATTAAAACAGTCTACGCATTTTTATACGCTGTCTGTAGTTTTTAATCCCAATTTAATAATTTTGTTTCGGTCGACCGCTTGAGGTGCATACAACAAATGAAACACTTTGTCGGTAGCAATTTGACCAAAAATTTATCTTTTTAAAATTTGAGCTCTGATCAAACGTATCTTATTTGCATTCAAAAGCGCTTACTTGAGAAACAAGCAATCAACAACTGCACGGAAAAAATATTTTATGTTTTCTATACCATAATTTCTTGCGGTCTCCTGCGCTTGTTTGATTATTAATTTTAAAGCAAATATAGTGATTACACAATTGAACTTGTAAAAAAAATATCAGCTGTGAGATTATGAATGCCTTCAAAGACTTTTCAAAATACAACACAAAGCAGCAAAATGACAGAAGATCAAAAAAAAATCTTCTCTTCGACAACACTGGTTAAATGACCACGAATTTACTAGACAAAGGGATTCTGATTAGCAGCAGCAGCAGCCAGGAATTAAACTATTACTAAAACAAATATTACTGGACTTACTAAGGGACATTCCCTCAAAAATAATAAAGAAAGAAAGAACGTCAAAATCATTCCGCCAGTCAAAAACACTTGTCTGTGTATGCATCTCAAACTACGCGGATGCCGTTTGTTTGTGAATTATTTATGGAATCGTTTGATTTTAAGACGCGGGAGAAACTGTAAAACTGTACCATCGGCAGCAGCATTCAGCGCCAAAAAACGCAACACCAATAAAATCGAATTAATTTGATTCCAGGGAAAAAGCTGCCTTTCTGAGATAGTATTTTGCTATAATTAGAAAAGATAATTTCTCAATTTTATTTCCCTCAAAGCTGCAAATCACATTATGCGCCCTCCCATTTTAATTGAGCACATAAAATATGATGATTTATTAATTCTTCGAGTTCACATTGTTCAGCGTATATCTCATAATTTCTGAGCGTTAGACTGAGGTTATCAAAAACAAAGCATCAAATGGCACTTGATACAATCTACACGTACTAGACTTACAATTAAACCGTCTTTGAGCACGAACAAAGAAAACTGCTGGTTGAATTATCAAAAAAAAACTACTTTGCATACGTTACTTTTGTTCTAGGCATAGTGAGACATAACCGACAACTCACTTCAAGCAGAGTCTAAACTTGTGACAATTATAACCAAGCCAAACATACCACAAAAATGGCTTCTATTGGTTACAACAAAAATGTAGCATTGATTTATCACCTTTTAAAACATCTCATCGCTATTTCGGAAACTATACATCAGAACAAAACTTTCTCATTGGTTTTTTGAGTTCAATGTCATCTCAATTCTTCATTTTGTTCCAATTCCTCAATGAACGTTCAAATGAAGAGTTTTTCAGGTCAACTCGATCACACCGTGAACATAGTGACATTGAAGCTAATCCGGTGTTTAATCTGAATATAAAACAATTCCTTAAAAGATCCAGTTGTTTCCGCTTGATATGAGCACCTACAGTACATATTTATTGTTTTTGATTTCATTAGAGTAATTCCAAAAAAAAACCGATATTAAATTTGTCATACAGCTTGTCACCAAAACTCAGCATAATCCAAATTACAATATTTTCAACATCATACAAAACCACCTTCTTCACCTTTCAAAAATAGATTTTAAAGGCAGTTGCAAGCCTTGATTTCAATTATTGGATTTATCAAAACAAAACAAAGACCTTGAAAAATACAAAATCATGAAAGGATCCAAAAAGTCGCGGATACCAGTGAGCAAAAGCGTCGTCCCTAATTCCCTTGCAGCAAAAGAAAATCCCGTCGAGAGCTCAAAAACAAAACTGCAGTCTGAGCAACCGATCATTTCTAAACTCGAACGGAATATACAGAGATTCTTTATTCAAGACATACGAATCTTTATCTCCCACTCGGGCAAGAGAAAACACGAGAGCAGGAGTTTCGACTACAATACCTCCGCAGGCAATGAAGATCTCTCAGCAGTTCCCCCCACAACATCTAGCCCCGACTCAGGTTAACTATTTGATTTCATTGCTCGATCACACAAATTTTGGCACAGATATCACAACAAGCAGAAAAAAACGACATTCAAAAAACACTGGTACTTTCATGTGCTTTTAAAATTTATCTGTTACTCGAAAATTTATCTAAATTAAAAGTACAAATAGAGCTTCGGGCAATTTTTGATTTTTCGAAGAAAAAAAATGCGTTAAAATTCTTCCGGGCAATCAATTTTATTTTCTAAGTTACTCGCATAAAATAGTGTTCATTTTGGTGGCTAAAAACTGATTTTGTTACCTGTGTTCCTTTAGTTCATTTTTCCTGCATAGCATTGCAATTTGATTGCATTCATTCGAGTCTCTTTATTGGTGACTAGAGTTTTCAATTAAGAAATAACCTATTTTTTTCGTTAGTCTTATTATTAGTGACTAGAAAACTAGCGCATGGAATAAGTGCTGTTAAATTGTCAATGATATGCAGCAAAAATGAACAAAATGAACACAATGAACAAAAAAAGCAAGAGTTTACCTGCAAAAATCAACACTATTTTATACGAGCTCACCTGCATAAACAGCAAGAAATTGAAATTCAAATTGGCTGCACAGAAGAACTTCAACGCAAAAAAAACAAGGGCGAAATTGAGCTTCGCACCACTTGCGATACAAAACAAGAGGGGCGCTAAGTCGAAAAAAATTGATAGGAAAAATCGAATTTTCAATTCAAAATTGATCATTATCAAAAAAAGGTTAGTTTTGGAACAAAAACATGCAAAGACAAAAGAATGTGAAAATAGCATCGATCGAAAGAAAAATTACTGAGGTAAGAAAACCGAAAAATCAACAAAACTTTTAAAAAATATTGAGTCCCCCTCACCGTCACACATCAAAAAACTTGGTTCGCTCGTTAAATGAAAAAATGAGACGATTAAGCAGATGTAACAGAGGCCGAAACCTATCAAGCCGAAAAAAAAATAAGAGTCCCCCTCGCCCTCAAAATACACAAACATAACCTTTTTTTAGCTCAAAGAACGACGCAAAAATAGGCTACTAAGGATATAATTTATGCCTAAACCGATCGAGTCGGAAAAAAAACAAATGAATTTTTAAAAACCGAGTTGGTTAATTTACACCAGCATAAAAACACAAATTTCGAATAGATCAGCCATTAAAAAAGTGAACAAGCGCAAAATAGATCTACAGCGGCAAATTTTTGCTACCATGATAATCGATGTTGCGCCCAAAAATCATAAACGAAAAAGCCGAAAAATGATTTTTTTTAAATTGAAACACTCAAAAAACTTGGAGACAATTTTTCATGTTTATTTTGTAAATTTCATTAGAGAAAGCCTAAAACGTCGATTTAGGTTTTTCAAAATTTCTCGTTAGACTTCAATCGCTTTGTTTTCATAACAACGAAAGCAAAAAACATGAAGAAAATAAGCCGAGAGAAACAAAGCCGACTGACCCCGGTGCCGAAAATCTACCGAAATATTTTGGCACAGATTAAATTAAAGTAGAACTCTTAAAGTTCACCCAAGATACACTCCAACCATGCTAATAATTAGGCTGTTATAAAATTAACTATTTAGCCATTCTGTGAAAAAAGTTATTTACGGGAAAAAAGTCTAGAACTCGGGTGCAAAACGCTTGCTTATCGCAACAGTAAAAATCAAAAATTACACAAAGCGCTTTTTTAAGATAATAGTTAAAATCATTAAAAACTACCATAAAAGTTACAAAATTGCATGAAATTATTAGCGTTTTGAAAAACGTTTACACAGTTCCTGTTATCGCAAAAGTAACCGTTGAAGTTTTGTGGTCTAATGCTACCATTTTAATTATTTCAGCCATTAAACAGAAGCGAAGCTGTTCTTCGCAAACACGGCGAGAAAACGGCAAAAATAACTAAAACGAAAGCAAGACTGTTTGTATCAAGGCAATGCCCTTAATCTTTTTCTTATCGAAATTGAAAAATAAAAATTGTATTATTTTTCAGATATTTTTTTGAAAATAGTCTGCCCACACGCAATGTAAGAAACAAGTCTAGCAACATATTAATCAAATCAAATTGAAACAATTTCTAGGCTGAACCAAATCGTCGCTCACGAGTGAATAGAACAAAAATATATCGGTCGTTCATTGTCCCAGATTTGCCAAATTGGCAATTTTCAAACCACCATAATTTTACGAAAAATAATCACAGGTGAAATACTTTCTTAAATTTGAGCTCAAGGCATTAATACTTTTCAGATGTGATTAAAAATTCATTCAAAAGTGGCTATTTAAAAGTCGAAAATTGTCTGAAGAGAAAACCACGCCGAGAACAAATATTTTATCTTTTCATAACTCGGAACAAAAAAGTGAAACAAGGGAAAAATTAAGCCTTGAAATTTTCCAGATTCAATCGCTCGTCCTCGAGATTATGATTCTCACGCCCTTGCATATGTACCAATATACGCCACCAATAAAACAGGTAGAACGGACGTTATTAAATTGTCAATTCTATGCAGCAAAAGTGCCTACAAAAGAGCAATGTTATATGCTAGTTGGGTTAGAAAAAACTAATTCGTAATATAACACTACGCTCGCATGTGTAATTAATAAATATATGCACATGTAGGTCTTGGAGAATCGGAGAACAGGCCCACGTCTCAAAGCACACACCCTTTCAACCAACGAATGGAAAATCTAAAACGACTGGCATTGCAAGCTAAATGCGCCGAGATTTTTGCGGAGAAAAATCAAGATACAAATTCTTCGCCTAATAAATTTCCGCAATCCAATGACCAAAAGATGCTGCTGTCTTTCGAGCCTATAGCTCAAAGCAGCTTGCCCAAAAATGAGTCAGCTCCTGGATCTAAACTTAGCACAACAGCTGTCAATGCAGGCGCATTCTTGATTTCATCGTTGAACAACAATTTGGCATCACCGAACAGAATAGCATCGAGGGGCGTCTCCTTTCACGAGACCTCTTCAGCCGAGCTCAGTTCAGATGAGAACTTAGCCGAAGAAACGGCGATCTTTCCCTTCATAGACGGCACTGTACATCAAGCCGAGCTTCAACCTAATTTCGTTAACTGTGAGTAGAGTTAATTTGTTTACCACTCCTCTCAAAAATTAACCGAAAAATTATCAAATTTCAAATTTAGATATCGACGAAGATAAATATCCGCATATTGACCAAACTGATAACGATTCAGCATCTTCCACGTCCAATGACTTAGAAGCCGAAGCTTATTTAGCTAAGACCACCATCCAGCAAGACGCTGAAAAGCTTCTGAAGCAAATGAACAGAAAACTACGCGACCACAAAGCAAACAAACCAGGAGCGCGAACAAACGCGGAGAATCTCTGTCGAGGACCTTCTGGTAATTCCATTGGCGTCTCGAAAGATGCTTGTTCAGACGGCCAGAGAGACGAACCAAAATATCCAGATGAGGATCTCATTTATGAAGGAGCTGCCGAATTGGTAGATTTAAATCCAAACCATTTGGACTCAATTGGCGATATAGAAAAAGGAATGGCACCCGATTTCCTCAGAGAAATGAACGATTCTGGGCGTGACTTTGAGGCATACACTGATGGATTTGCGAAATCACTGATAGATCACAACAGCACTCCAATATTGAAGAAGAAAAATGAAATCAAACACGCCAATAAAGGCGTGGATACAATGATAGGAAGTCTAAAAAGAACCAAGAGAGCCAAAACAGATAATGAAAAACAATCCAATGATGCTTGCACTCAGACAAAAACAACAAATACTGAGGAAAGTTCAACACAGCAAGGAGCAGCTTTAGATCAAATTGAGGAGAGCTCAGCTCAGACCGAGGCAAAGTCGACACAACAATTTGGCACTCAAACCAGGTATGTTCACTTGCCTTGGTTACATTTCCAAAGTTTTAATCAAAATGCTAATCAGTTATGAAACAACTCTTTTCAAAAAAACTTAAACATTTTATTTTTTCAGGCTACAGAAATCTTCCAACATCATGGCTACTCAAACTTTGATTGAAACTCCGAAAGTCAGGGGGAACAAAATGGTTCAAGTCAACGCCAAGAACGAGACCAACTCAAAGACCAGTCAAACTCCGCATACGACCAAAACTGAATACGGCTGCCAGACCCTGTCCAATGTCATGGTAAACAGTAGCACGCAACTGTCACCAGCTATGCGTTCCGACTCTTGTCAAACTGCCGTGAAGAACTTCAAAGACAGCGCTTCTCAAGTTGAACGCACAGATATTAGCAGTCGAAGAACTCAGACTTTTTATACTGACACAAAGGAAAGCGGCTTTCAAACTGACAGTAGAATCGCAACAAGCTACAGCTTTAACAAAATCACGCAAACCCCTGGAAAAGACACCCGCAATTGTGATTCCCAGATAGATTCTAGCATTACAGGAAGGCCAGAATACGTGCAGACGATAAGCAACTGGACTCGATCAAATCATACGCAAACTAATAACTTAATCACAACCTCTCACACAACACAGACTGATACCCTATTTCTTTCAAAGCCCAGGTACTTCATTCCTGATAACCCTAATGACGAATCAAACGATCGATCAATAGAAGAATATGTTCAGGCTTCGAACAAACCGGGGTTGAAATCAGAAGCAAGTGAGCTACATTTTGAACCAGCTGTTGAAATACCGCGTACATCTACGCCGACTGCAATTTCGGGAGGAAACTTATCTTCTGCAAGTGATGTCCCAGCCATAGACATTAACTCGCCCAGGTCTAACCAGGCCAACCCTGCTCGATTAAAGCCTATCTTAAAGACTTCAGCCAGCAATCCAGGAAGTCAATTGGCATCTCCGACGGGCTCAAATAAAGGCGATACCTTGAATAACAAAGCAAATTTGGATGACATGTACGCGAGATTGCGTGACAAAGCTATGAAGGCTAAAGTAGCCAGGACTTTTGTCGAAGGCTCACCACAATGCTCACCACGAGAAAGCATTATGAACAAATCAAACTCTAGCATAAACTCCAACAGCTGTTCGACTAAAGCTAGAATTTCTCCTAGAACAGGGTCACTAACCAGGCAATCACCGGATCCAGAAGATCGCTACAAGAGTACCAATGCTAACCGCGCAGCCATCGGTCTCAAGCCAATAGTGACGAAAAACCGATTCTCAGCAACTTCGAACAGCGCCATAAACAGTCCTCGATCAGCTACAAGTTCTGCTTTGAACAGTCCTAGAGATGTTCAAATTCAGTCTCGTCGGACAGGAAATAGAGTTCGGATCAATGAATTTGATATTCAATCAAAAAACTATAACCCAGGTTCAAAAACAATTAACACAAATTCAAAAGAAACTGAAACCAAAAACCAGCCGCCAAAAAAGCATGACGAATCAGGTGGCTCTACCGATTCACTGATCGAAGAACTCGATAACTTACTAGAGAAGTGAAAAAAAAAACAAACGACCCAAAAAAATTGACTAATATTATTATAAAAACTAGCGTGTTGCGCACCTCCGGTGCTTCTAATTGTTATTAACTCATAAAAAACTGCATATATTGGAAATAAGATATGCATCCTTTGAGTGTACTCTGACAGCACCCAATTGCAGGGTTGTAATGGTGATTTCCAATTTAGTTTAAAAAAATTATTCTAGTTAAAAAAAATTATTCAAGTTTTTTTTCAAAGTTAGAAAAACCATAAAATTTTGTGTTATAGTATGTTATATCTAAGTTTTTTGAAAAATTTCAAAATGTCATAAAAAACGTCACATCTCAAATTAAATTAAAAAAGCAAAAACAACGTCCAATCTCAAAAACCACAAATATTTAAGCAAGCATAATTGGAGGCAGGATTCGCAACATTTGATAGTACTCTGAGAGCCCTCAGCTACAGGGTTAGGAATTTCAAATTTTACACAAGTTATTATTTTGAGTTTTCTGTAAAGTTTTTGAAAACAAAAAACACCAAATCTAGAAAACTGCAAAGATTTCAGCAGTCATCTTCACATACAAGCAAATACTCTCACAGTAGAGGGTTGATATTTAAAAAATTTGAAAAAAAAATTAAACTTACATTTTCTAAAAAATTTTTTTGAAAAAACCACAAAAAAACGTCATATCTTGAAAACTACAAGGATTTGAGCAGTCATATTTGGAATCAAAACTCGTAACTCCTGGGAGTACCGTGAAAGAAGTCTCACTTTATAGATGGGAACTTTAAATTTGGCGAAATTTTTTATATCTATTTTCTTTGAAAAATCTAGAAAAAATCCTAAAAAAACGTTCAAATCTCGAAAACAACAAGGATTTGAGCAGTCAAATTCAGAGGCAAGATTCGAAACTCCCGAAAGTACCCTCACAGTTTCCAACTACAGGATTGAGATTTTCAAAGTTATTCAACTTTTTTAAAATCTAAATTTAAAAAAAAAATTTTTTTTTAAATGAAAATAAATCTCGAAAACTACAAGGATTTGAGAAATTACATTTGGAGGCAAGATTCGCAACCCCTGAGAGTGTGACATTCGACCAGAATGGAAAAATGCAATCTCTGCAGATTTCGAATTTTTAGCAGTGAACCTTCCGAGTTAGTGATTTTGAAGGATTAATGACGTTATTCGGATGATTAGTAGAACGGTGAAGGTCAAGATATTCTAGTATTTTGAAATTTTAAATTTTCGAAGTGATGACGTAACATTTCTGAGAAACGTCAGAAACGGCCATTTTGGCAGAAAAGCTAAAAAGCAACAGAACAACATTAGTAGCGATTGCGAGAAGAACGGAAATTGTGATTGAAAAACGACAACGAATCACGGAGTTAACAGAGAACGTTCCGAGTTGCAACTATTGTGTCGCTACAATAGTTGCAAGGCCGTTGCGAGCAACGGTGAAGGGTGGAAGACAGCCTTCCGGGTTACGGAGAAGTCAAGTTTAACGTGCTTGATTCAGTGGATTCAAGAATCCGGAAGGGTTTCGGGACTGAAACTCTTATCATTTTATATAAACTTTTAGCTTCCTGTCATGTCCTGATTTGAATTTAATTAACAACTGGATTCATTTTGATAAGGATGAGAAGCTAGGAGTTGGGGGAAGGGGTTGATCCTGATAACCCTAATGACGAATCAAACGATCGATTAATAGAAGAATATGTTCAGGCTTCGAACAAACCGGGGTTGAAATCAGAAGCAAGTGAGCTACATTTTGAACCAGCTGTTGAAATACCGCGTACATCTACGCCGACTGCAATTTCGGGAGGAAACTTATCTTCTGCAAGTGATGTCCCAGCCATAGACATTAACTCGCCCAGGTCTAACCAGGCCAACCCTGCTCGATTAAAGCCTATCTTAAAGACTTCAGCCAGCAATCCAGGAAGTCAATTGGCATCTCCGACGGGCTCAAATAAAGGCGATACCTTGAATAACAAAGCAAATTTGGATGACATGTACGCGAGATTGCGTGACAAAGCTATGAAGGCTAAAGTAGCCAGGACTTTTGTCGAAGGCTCACCACAATGCTCACCACGAGAAAGCATTATGAACAAATCAAACTCTAGCATAAACTCCAACAGCTGTTCGACTAAAGCTAGAATTTCTCCTAGAACAGGGTCACTAACCAGGCAATCACCGGATCCAGAAGATCGCTACAAGAGTACCAATGCTAACCGCGCAGCCATCGGTCTCAAGCCAATAGTGACGAAAAACCGATTCTCAGCAACTTCGAACAGCGCCATAAACAGTCCTCGATCAGCTACAAGTTCTGCTTTGAACAGTCCTAGAGATGTTCAAATTCAGTCTCGTCGGACAGGAAATAGAGTTCGGATCAATGAATTTGATATTCAATCAAAAAACTATAACCCAGGTTCAAAAACAATTAACACAAATTCAAAAGAAACTGAAACCAAAAACCAGCCGCCAAAAAAGCATGACGAATCAGGTGGCTTTACCGATTCACTGATCGAAGAACTCGATAACTTACTAGAGAAGTGAAAAAAAAACAAACGACCCAAAAAAATTGACTAATATTATTATAAAAACTAGCGTGTTGCGCACCTCCGGTGCTTCTAATTGTTATTAACTCATAAAAAACTGCATATATTGGAAATAAGATCTGCATCCTTTGAGTGTACTCTGACAGCACCCAATTGCAGGGTTGTAATGGTGATTTCCAATTTAGTTTAAAAAAATTATTCTAGTTAAAAAAAATTATTCAAGTTTTTTTTCAAAGTTAGAAAAACCATAAAATTTTGTGTTATAGTATGTTATATCTAAGTTTTTTGAAAAATTTCAAAATGTCATAAAAAACGTCACATCTCAAATTAAATTAAAAAAGCAAAAACAACGTCCATCTCAAAAACCACAAATATTTAAGCAAGCATAATTGGAGGCAGGATTCGCAACATTTGATAGTACTCTGAGAGCCCTCAGCTACAGGGTTAGGAATTTCAAATTTTACACAAGTTATTATTTTGAGTTTTCTGTAAAGTTTTTGAAAACAAAAAACACCAAATCTAGAAAACTGCAAAGATTTCAGCAGTCATCTTCACATAAAAGCAAATACTCTCACAGTAGAGGGTTGATATTTAAAAAATTTGAAAAAAAAATTAAACTTACATTTTCTAAAAAATTTTTTTGAAAAAACCACAAAAAAACGTCATATCTTGAAAACTACAAGGATTTGAGCAGTCATATTTGGAATCAAAACTCGTAACTCCTGGGAGTACCGTGAAAGAAGTCTCACTTTATAGATGGGAACTTTAAATTTGGCGAAATTTTTTATATCTATTTTCTTTGAAAAATCTAGAAAAAATCCTAAAAAAACGTTCAAATCTCGAAAACAACAAGGATTTGAGCAGTCAAATTCAGAGGCAAGATTCGAAACTCCCGAAAGTACCCTCACAGTTTCCAACTACAGGATTGAGATTTTCAAAGTTATTCAACTTTTTTAAAATCTAAATTTAAAAAAAAATTTTTTTTTTAAATGAAAATAAATCTCGAAAACTACAAGGATTTGAGAAATTACATTTGGAGGCAAGATTCGCAACCCCTGAGAGTGTGACATTCGACCAGAATGGAAAAATGCAATCTCTGCAGATTTCGAATTTTTAGCAGTGAACCTTCCGAGTTAGTGATTTTGAAGGATTAATGACGTTATTCGGATGATTAGTAGAACGGTGAAGGTCAAGATATTCTAGTATTTTGAAATTTTAAATTTTCGAAGTGATGACGTAACATTTCTGAGAAACGTCAGAAACGGCCATTTTGGCAGAAAAGCTAAAAAGCAACAGAACAACATTAGTAGCGATTGCGAGAAGAACGGAAATTGTGATCGAAAAACGACAACGAATCACGGAGTTAACAGAGAACGTTCCGAGTTGCAACTTTTGTGTCGCTACAATAGTTGCAAGGCCGTTGCGAGCAACGGTGAAGGGTGGAAGACAGCCTTCCGGGTTACGGAGAAGTCAAGTTTAACGTGCTTGATTCAGTGGATTCAAGAATCCGGAAGGGTTTCGGGACTGAAACTCTTATCATTTTATATAAACTTTTAGCTTCCTGTCATGTCCTGATTTGAATTTAATTAACAACTGGATTCATTTTGATAAGGATGAGAAGCTAGGAGTTGGGGGAAGGGGTTGATCCGTCTTCGATGGAGATGATGATTTTTATTTACTGAACAAAAACAATAGTAATATAATAAATAGTAGTAGCCCTGTTTTTAGGAGTGACCTCGTGGTCTGGGGATACTGAGACCCAGCCATGAGCTCACTATTTCAGCATGTAATTAAGTTAATTTGAGTGTTTTGATCGAAGCCGAAAGCAGTAACGTTTTTTGTCGACCCGATGTTAGAAAAGACCACCGAAAAGTACTGGCTTGGTAGAGACGGTGAAAAGCATATAAAGCTCTGTTTAGACGTTAGCCAGTCGTCTTAGGACTTAGTTTTATTTTCCGTCGATATGTATCTTCCGGTTGAATGTTACAGAGTACCCTGAAAGTCCCCAACTACTGGGTTGAGAATTTCAAATTTTCAGATTTTTGAATATTTATTTTTCTAGAAATATTTCTTTTTCTAGAAATATTTATTTTTCTACAAATCTGGGAACTTGCCTATCTCGTAACCTAAAAGGATTTGGTTATTCATATATGGAGGCCAAAATTGCAACACCTGGGTAAAGCCTGGCATCATTGTACCATTGGGTTGCTAATTTCAAACTGGGTGAAATAAACACTGATTTCAAACAGGAAAATCGAAAAAAAACCTTAACCATTGCAATATACAATATAGCTTAAACGTGAAAAAATTCTTTTGTCAAACGCAAAAATATTACGTCGAAAAAGCTGAATCATGGCGAGATAGTGAAACCCGCATTTAAATATATAATAGATTGGAACTATTGAAGACATAATTTTGTATCACTTATTAATCCTCTTAATTGACATTATATAACAACAACAATAACAATATATACCAAGAAGCAGAGCTCGTGGACACAGCTGATTTCTTCAGAGGGAGGATCGTAGATATTGACACAGAGGCTAAGCGGAGCTAATACACAACAAAAAAAAATTGCCCCGTGGAGACGAAGCGGAGATTCGCACCATTTCCGACACCACATAAGGTTAGCTTTGCAAGCTAGCATACAGAAAATGAAACGAGAGCCACTAAGTCCTAATACATTTAAGAAAACTATCCAAAAAAATATAACAAAACTCAAAATCCTTCTCTCGAATAAGTTTAATTTCAGGAAGCACTTTCAGCAGCAAAATTTCAATCGTTTAATAAAAACGGAAAGATGTGAATTCAGACACATTTAAAAAACAAAATGGACAAGTCCAAGGAATGTTTCAAGAGTAGCACCAAATTTATATAAAAAATCATTTTAAATGCTACTTAAAAAACAGTCAAGATTCAATCGTTTAATTAGTTTTTGAAAAAAAAACAAAAAGCAAATGACAGCAAAGCCGACTAAAAAGGGAAAACCCACAGTTGAGAGAAAAACAATTTTGTTTGCATAAAAAAGACCTGATCCGTCTGCTTTTTCTGAGATTTAAAACTTGACGCAGCCCTCGGGAAACAAAAATATCAAATGCCTTTTTTGGTTTCAAGCGACGCAATACAAGGTCTCTAAGCCGATATAACATAAGCTGAAATCATGTAACCCAAACTAATTGTTGTGTTAAACTTATTAAATAGACTTCCTTTCCCTGTATACAAACTGTGTATTTTCAGATATATGCCCTAGAGCTAAATCTAAAATCGCATTATTGAACGGAAAAAAGCAACGTGCCGCTGCTCTAGATGTTGCAGGTGAAGACTTATGGTGCACTATGTTGGCGCACGCTCTTTTCGTGCGGCCATCGACGCATCCCCTAGAAATTTCCAACGAAAAATATTCCCCATTCAGACATCAGTAGGAGGATTGAGCATCAACACTGCTACAAAAAGAACTACCAGTCGATCCAGAAGAACGAAGACAAACTTATTCTGTGGCACGACTTAAATCAACAATACTGTGGCCGCCCAACACAGCAACAGTTGGAAACCTTGTTCAGTAGAACTACTGCTTTCGACTCTCCACGGACTGCGTCAACGGATCGCGGCAATAGTATACACAAAACGAGCCAACAACACAGACATACTCAAAAGATTGAGAACTTTGGACATCCTCATTATCCCAGTAAAAAAGTTGTTATCCACAAGAAACATAAAAAACAACAGAATCTTGCGAGATTCGAGGCAAATTCACCCGTCTTTGATCGTTGAAGAGAGACTAATCACAACCATTTACAGAAGTAGAAATAACTTGAAAAAGTTAGTCTGGAAAAAACGGTCAAAGTTTGCAAAGAAGAAGTCAAAGAAACAGTCAACGTCAAAGCGAAGGCAGAAAAAGAACAGCAAAAAGTAAAGAGTAAGAAGCTTTTCCTGAAATTACAAGGGTAGCTTCTTGGGACTTAATTGTCTCAGAGCGGCCCAGTGATAAGCAGATTAGGGCTGAGTGTTTTTGAAGAAGAAATTGCGGGGTAGACGTAAAAGTGCTGAATCTGTGAGTGAAATGGACGCTTGGCAAGGTAAAACGTGCAATAAGACCTATGGTAACATCGATGATAAGTAATGGAGTGTGACAAATGTCATGAACACCTTTATACAACATGCATAAATATGCCTGACCAAGTTTACGATTACATGTGTCAACCGAAAGTCATCTCGTGTTAAAGTTCCTGCACAACGAAAAGAAAACTTCTAATTAAAGCTGACAAGAATCCAGAACCGGATACACTGAGGAGCGATCTGGACAGAACAATGGTGAACCTAAACCAGATGATGAAAGACTTCTACAAGTTTGTAGCAGGACCAAGAGCCGTGAATCAAACTGAAGAGAAACCATGGGACGTGGTCCAACAACCGAAAGTCAAGCCACTAGAAGAAAGTATAATGGAGCATCTCAAGAGCAAAAAAGAGAAGCAGTAGACGAAAAAAGAAGAAAAAAGAACTTGATAATTTACAAAGCACCTGAGAGTACCCACCAAGATGGGCATAACAGAAAGGTAGAAGACAAACAACTGATAAAAACATTTCTAGCACCGGTCGAAATGGGAAACAAAACAACCACAAATCTTGTCCGACTTGGAAAGAAGAGCGATGAAGGCACGACAAACAGACCGCTGTTAGTATCCTTTGGTAACGAAAAAGATAAAAACGAGATAATGAAAAACTTGAACAAATTAAAGGATGCCGAATAAAAAATCAAAAACCTGCGGATTGGCCCAGACAGGAGTCTTAAAAAACGAGAAGAAGTCAGAAGATTGATAGCAAAGGCAAAAAACTTGAACGAAAAGGAACAAGGAGACTACGTGCACCTTGTGAGGGGTTTGCAAATAATGAGAATGAGGAAAAAACCTGAAACCGGTCTTTACTAATCTAGTACACAATCATAGACACTTTAACTGAAGACAAACTGCACGAAATCACATGGAGTATGAATCAAGAGAAATGCAAGCCTGATGTCATCGCTCTAGTGGAAAGCAAACCAAAAAATTCTCGCACAGAATGGAATCCAGTTTTGCATAAAATCCAAAACTATAACATAGAATCAATAAATATGAACCCGTCTGATCAAGGACGCAGAATTTTAGTTTATATTAATGAAAATATTGACTACTCTTTGAACACAAATAATTCTTCTTTCTGTGAAAACTTGTTTTTTAAATTTAAAATTGGCAGGAACATCATCAACTTCGGTGTATTGTATAGAAGTCCAAACTCAACTAAAGAAAATAACCATCAACTAAAAAATTTGATCGCCAATATGAACGAAACAAAGTCAAATGACTCAACACTAATAGTGCGAGACACAAATCTACCACAGATAGATTGGGAGGCCATGAGTACATAAAAAAGATGAAAATAGCACTGAGTTCACCTTCATAGAAGAAGTAAAAGACGCACTACTAACACAACATATCAAAGAGCCTACAAGGCTTACTGGCCGAGACAAGGCATCACTACTTGATCTTGTGATGTCAGATATAGTCTTAAAAGATCTAGACACCTTGTTAGAGGCACCAATCGCAAAAAGTGACCACGTCTTTGTCAAGATAGATGTGCCAGTAAAGAGGGTTAAATCGAAATGTAAAAACCGCAGAAACTATGAAAAGGTAGACTACCACGGGATGACAAACCATCTAGCTGACCCAACGATTCAGTTAAATACATGGGAAAAACTGAAAAACTACATGAAAGATTTGGTCGAAATATTCGTGCCTTTAATTAAGATACCCAGCAGTGGCAACCAAATGCCGCTAGCAAGGGCGTTGCGCATGAAGATGAAAGAAAAAAAGAAAGCCTATAAAACGTTCAAAAACTATCAAACAGCCGACAATTTAACTGGATATAAATCCAAACGAAATGAAGTTAGATCTGCCACAAAATCGGAGGCACTCACACGTGAAAAAGAAAAATCATCAGAAGTTAAAACTAATCCTAAAATGTTTTGGAGTTACGTACGCTACAAAAACTACCATAAGAGAATCAGTCCCCGCTTTAAAAAAGCCAAATGGTATGCTAACTGACACAGACGACATGAGGGCAGAAGTTCACTCAAACTTCTTTGCATCGGTTTTCACTGACGAACTCCCGGTTAACTGGGAGATCAGCCCTCCACCAACCGTCAGCATTGATGACAACCTGGAGCTAACAATGAATGACATACGGGAAGAACTCGAACGATTAGACACCTCAAAGTACAGAGGACCAGATGGAGTTCATCCTAAGGTCCTATTTGAGTTACGAGAAATCATCTCAATACCACTTTTGATTATTTTCCAAACCTCTTGGGAGACAAGCAAATTACCCGAAGACTGGAAGTTGGCTAACATTTCAGCAATATTCAAAATAGGTAAAAAATCGATAGCAGATAACTATAGACCAATCAGTTTATTATCAATATGTTGCAGGTTGTTCGAAAAGTTTGTTTGAAAAGCAATTAATGGATCATTTCAATGAAGAAGGGCTAATAGCAAATGCACAATACGGTTTTCGATCTGGACGTTTACTGAACTTACATTTCTTCAAAGTTATTGATGAGTTCACCAGGCTAATGTACAAACATGAAATCGACGTGATATACTTGGATTTCAAGAAAGCCTTCAATTTGGTACCACACAAAAGATTGATCGGAGTTCTTAGACAGTATGGAGTAATTGGAAGAACCTTGAACTGGATAACAGACTTTCTTTCGGGACGACAACAGAGAGTGTTAATTACCGATTCAAGATCCTCATGGCAGCCAGTAAAAAGTGGGATACCACAGGGTTCAGTACTTGGTCAGTTGTGTTTTTAATATACATCAACATAATATTGGACAAAATAGCGTCAAAAATATATCTTTTTGCTGACGATGCAAAATTATACTGTCAAATTGAAGAAAAATTGGATGTAACACGCATACATGAAGATTTACAGTCAATAGAAAATTGGTCTGACCAAAGTCTTTTGTCTTTTATTATCGACAAATGTGTTTACATGACATTAGGAACCAAGAAATTGGATATGGAGAGGAACTATAAAATCAATGGCGAAAACATTAAAGATGTGCGACTCGAAAAAAATCTGGGTATCTGGCTTCACAACAAACTGACATTCGAAACACACATCACTAAAAAAACCAATAAGGAAACGGCATGGCAGCAGTAATTAAGAAAAGCTTTCCTAAAGTCACGAAACAAGTATTTTTAAACATCTACAAATGCTTGATATAGCCACACCTCGAATTTGCGAACTTAATCTGACACCCAAGGTTGATCAAGCATCAAAAGATTTGGAAGCGCACAAAAAAAAGCGACGCGTCTAGTTAGTGGTATAAAAATTTTATCCTATTACGAACGCCTTAGAGAACTGAATCTATCATCGCTGGATTACAGAAGGAAAAGAGGGACAATGATAAAAATGTATAAAATCTGCTATGGTTTTTATGTTAGGAATGCCACTCCGGGACTATTCGAGCGGAATGATAGGGATTCTAGAGGTAAGGCATGTAAAATAGTAGTACGTAAAGCAAATCTAGAAATGCGAAAAAATTTCTTCACGATAAGAGCATCTCTCGACTGGAACAATCTGCCACAGGAAACATTGCAAAGCAAGACCATCGACAAATTCAAGTGGAAATTGGACAAACATTGGAAAGCGATTGAAATTGACAAGTACGAATTCTAACGTAGATAGGAAAGAACATTTGAAAACACCACAAGAGGCACTGCTTAATGGTCGTAAAACATTTGACTTGACTTGACTTGACAAACAAAACTTTTGAGCAAAAAAACCTGGGGAAATTATCTAACTTAAATTAGGATAGCTCCAAAGGAAAAACATTGGTGACCGTGTGATTGAGTTTCAAGTGATATGATTTTGTTGTTTATTAGTGCTAGATCGAAAGATAGTATGATTATCAAATAAGTTAAAATTGTTTAAAAAAACAAAATAAATTGATTTGCCAGTCGCTCATATTTGGAAGTTTGACCTTGACATGCAAGTTTAACCTTGATTTTGGGGATAAAAGTAAATTTTTGAAAAATCGAATTGACCATGTCATACTCAAATTTCTCGCGACAAATGAGAATCAGAAGTTAATTTGCTCAGAAGACTTGATTAGAATTGCGGGAAAGTTGACGAAAATCACTAGAGTAAAAATGCTACTTCGCAATTTTACCAGTCTTCAATTCGGTTAGAGCTGCCTTATTCTCGACAGAGTTCAGAAAGAAGTGCAATGGTTTGAGAGAGAGAGAGAGAGAGAATCTTAACTCGGAAGATAGACAGCTTAAACTGCCCAAAGGGTCCAGAGAACAAAACTACTAAAGCTAAAACTTAAAACTTCCTCAGTTATCATAGTTACGTTTTTTACTTGAATCTAGAGTCGTGTCGGTACGTATGAATTTAATGTCTTGAGTGCATTTAATTTGATTATTTTGAGATAAGATGAGTTTTAGGTTGATACATCTGAAAGGGATCAAAGGTCCACTATCTAAAAAAACTAATGCTATACTAGAGCTTTCGACCGTGTTATTAATGGCGTTCGCGTGTTCTAGGTATTTGAAGACCTAGCCATGGAAGCATTCTTATTTCTAGAGTGGGGGTTGGTAGTGGCCTCTAAGCGGTAACACGATTTTTAGTCTCATGTTTTACAAAAACCGAACTGGCTCCGCCTCAATGGGGTATAAAAGCACAAAAGATAGTATTCTTGACCATTGAAACAATGGTTATAGGGCCTGTTTTTCTTAGCCTCAGATGTGACATAAGTAAGCGACTGTTACATAGTGTTTTTATGGCGCTCCTGGGTGTTTTACGACATCAATACTACGGGATCAAACTCATTTGAGCTACTTGCCCTTTCTAGAGAACCGGTGGTACGGTTCAACTGGAACGTGTCCACCTTCTGGTTTTACCGTGATAGCTTTTTCAATTAATTTGTGAGAATTTATCGGTGCGTTTTCTGATACGAGGTATAGCTAACCGAGTATGGGGGCCTACTTAAGAACAAAAAATGGGTAAAAGACAAATAGCGAAACAAAAACCGGAAAAAGAATAGAAATAGGAAGAAAAAACCATAAAAAACTAAAATAGGACAGTGATTTTGACTTCCAGATTAGGTGGATCAGACCTTCATTTTAATTAAAAGTATACTCATAATGTTTTTTAATAAGACCGATCGTTTCGATCAAACAGCAAGTACTTAGGTGGTGCCCGAATTCGGGGCATTGAAAGGGTTTTCAGATAGTCTTGCAGCCTTGGAGGACCACTGGAGGACCACTGGTAAAAAGGGAAATACGCCACTGGGAAGAGACTACCACTAGTGTGACCAGAACAGAGCGAAAGCAAGAAGAGACCACTGGGGTGTGCTGTTTCGTCAAACAGGTATCGTTAAATCCTTTTTAAACTATAGAAAAAAATATATAATAGTGAATAGCAATTTTGGGATACGAAATTAAGTGTCCTAACACTTGAGTTCCGGAGGTGGTACTGAGATAGTGGATTAAGGATACCAACACTTGATTTCCAATAGTGGGGAAACGCTACACGAGGTCCGGAGGTGATACTGGGTGGTGATTTAAGTATCTCATCAACACTTAAGTTCCAGTAGTGGCGGAACTGTACTCGAGTTCTTGAGGTAGTCTTGAGATAGTGAATTAAGGGTCCCAAAACTTGAATCATGGGTTAGTAAATTGAGGGACCCAACATATGAGTCCTGGGATAGTAGATTAGGTGTCCTCACACCACTCCTGAGTTAGTAAATTAAATGTCCCAACAGTTAGTCTAGGGAAGATAGACAAAGGGACAATACCGGTGGAATAGGCAGAAAAGAGGTCGTAATTAGCTCGGGAAGTGAATAAAATTTAGGAAAAATAAGTTTTAATTCGGACTGAAATATATATTAGACTGGAATTATTTCAAATATTTTAGACTACATAGAGAATGATAGCTTCTTCTAACTTGTTGACGTTTTACGTTAAGCAACCGTACATAGCCGGAATTGTAAATTGAAAAAAACTGTGAATAAGGATCATGAAGAGAACAAGGGTGTCGTTACTGGAAAAGAGAGGAGCAGAAGACTGAAGAAAAGCTCAATAGAAAAAAGGATTGTGCGCCCATAACTGAAGTTGATCTTGAGACGTCGCAACAGAGCACAGGTGAAGTGGAAAAAATTACAATGAAATCGGCACCAATGCCGAATGTAGAAGAACAAGGAACAAAGACAATTGAGTTCTCGCCAAAAGGCAATGGAAATGAAGTCACTGACAACACACCGGCGACAATAAAAGATGATTCACAAACAAAGAAGACATCCATCACGGAGAGATTTGCAGCCATGGTCGGGATGAAACCAAGAGATAAGGAAGAAGCAACAACAACAACCGACAAAAGCAAGACATTTGGAACGGTTTCCGCAATAACAACGGAGGCTGGCCAATAAAAGGAACAGGGAACAGCGGGTAACCAACTGAGGCATTTAGCGGAATCTAAAGCACCACTAGTTGAGCTGGGAGTTGATGCTAAAATTAGAACAGACGTACAAAAAACTAAAGTGTAGTTAGGAGGACCGCCAAGAAATGAGGAAGGAGTTCCAACATAACAAAAATGAAAAACTTGACAACTACTTAACCTTAGCGAGGGCATCTGAAGTAAAGCTACAACAGATGGCTGAAAGAGTGGAGACGACTGCCATGGAACGGGAAAATTTTATCAAGAAGGATACGGAGGAAATGAAAAGGCTGTATGAAACCGTAAACCAAAATTTATGGAATCTAGAGACGAGAATGGAAACCATGAGCAGATACCAAGCGGAGAGTTCGTGTGCCTTACAAACCAAATTGGATGCGCTCTTGAGAAACTCTATCACTTGACAGAAAACGGTATCAGAAAAATCGGAGAAGCAACCAGGCACAAGGGTGGACTTTGTGGAACCTCAACGCAAGTAGCAAGATTCTTTGAGATTCTGTTGAAGCACTTTGGATCTGGATTGAAAGGACACCAAGCTATGATGAGATTTGAAAAAAGGAGACAGAGGGATGACGAATCGATTGATCGTTTTCTGGATGATCTGTGATAGCTTTTTCAATTAACTTGTGAGAATTTATCGGTGCGTTTTCTGATACGAGGCTTAGCTAACCAAATATGGGGGTCTATTTAAGAACAAAAAATAGGTAAAAGACAAATTGCAAAACAAAAACCGGAAAAAGAATAGAAATAGGAAGAAAAAACTATAAAAAACTAAAATAGGACAGTGATTTTGACTTCCAAATTAGGTGGATCAGACCTTCATATTAATTAAAAGTATGCTCATAATGTTTTTTAAAAAAACCGATCGTTTCGATCGAACAGCAAGTACTTAGGAGGTGCCCAAAATCGGGGCGTTGAAAGGGTTTTCAGATAGTCTTGCAACCTTGGAGGACCACTGGGAGACTTTACTGGAAGAGATGACGTAGGACTGGGATCCGGGAAACAGGAAAAACGACTGGGATCTGGGAAACAGGAAAAGACGCCACTGGGAAGAGACTACCACTAGTGTGACCAGAACAGAGTAAAAGCAATTAGGGACCACTGGGGTGTGCTGTTTCGTCAAACAGGTATCGTTAAATCCTTTTATACTATAGCAAAATATATATATAATAGTGAATAAGCTATTATATATATAAGTTAGTAAAATAAGTGTCCCAACAGTTAGTCTAGGGAAGATAGACAAAGGAAAAATACCGGTGGAATATGCAGAAAAGGAGTCACAATTAGCTCGGGAAGTGAATAAAAATTAGGAAAAATAAGTTTTAATTCGGACTGAAATCTATATTAGACTGGAATTTTGTCAAATATTTTAGACTACATAGAGAATGATAGCTTCTTCTAACTCGTTGACGTTTTACGTTAAGCAACCGTACATAGCCGGAATTGTAAATAGAAAAAAAACAGTGAATAAGGATCATGAAGAGAACAAGAGTGTCGTTACTGGAAAAGAGAGGAGCAGACGACTGAAGAAAAGCTCAACAGAAAAAAGGATTGTGGGCCCATAACTGAAGTTGATCTTAAGACGTCGCAGCAGAGCACAGATGAAGTGGAAAGAAATACAAGGGAATCGGCACCAATGCCGAATGTAGAAGAACAAGGAACAAAGACGATTGAGTTCTCGCCAAAAGGCAATGGAAATAAAGTCACTGACAAAACACCGGCGACAATAAAAGATGATTTACAAAAAAAGAAGACATCCATCACGGAGAGATTTGCAGCCATGGTCGGGATGAAACCAAGAGATAAGGAAGAAGCAACAACAGCAACCGACAAAAGCAAGACATTTGGAACGGTTTCCGCGATAACAACGGAGGCTGGCCAAGAGAAGGAGCAGGTAACAGCGGGTAACCCAGTGAGTCATTTAGCGGAATCTAAAGCACCACTAGTTGAGCTGGGAATTGATGCTAAAGTTAGAACAGACGTACAAAAAACTAAAGTGTGGTTAGGAGGACCGCCAAGAAATGAGGAAGGAGTTCCGACATAATAAAAATGAAAAGCTTGACAACTATTTCACTTTAGCGAGGGCAACTGAAGAAAAGCTACAATAGATGGCTGAAAAAGTGGAGACGACTGGCAAGGAACGGGAAAATTTTATCAAGAAGGATACGGAGGAAATGAAAAGGCTGTATGAAACCGTAAACCAAAAGTTATGGAATCTAGAGACGAGAATGGACACCATGAGCAGAGACCAAGCGGAGAGTTTGTGTGCCTTACAGTCCAAATTGGATGCGCTCTTTAGAAACTCTATCACTCGACAGAAAACGGTATCAGAAAAATTGGAGAAGCAAGCAGGCACAAGGGTGGACTTTGTGGAACCTTGAGATTCTGTTGAAGCGCTTTGGATCTGGATTGAAAGGACACCAAGCTATGATGAGATTTGAAAAAAGGAGACAGAGGGATGACGAATCGATTGATAGTTTTCTGGATGATCTGTGATAGCTTTTTCAATTAACTTGTGAGAATTTATTGGTGCGTTTTCTGATACGAGCTTAGCTAACCGAGTATGGAGGACTACTTAAGAACAAAAAATGGGTAAAAGACAAATTGCGAAACAAAAACCGGAAAAAGACTAGAAATAGGAAAAAAAACATAAAAGCTAAAATCGGACAGTGATTTTGACTTCCAATTTAGGTGGATCAGACCTTCATATTAATTAAAAGTATACTCATAATGTTTTTTAATAAGACCGATCGTTTCGATCAATCAGCAAGTACTAAGGAGGTGCCCGAATTTGGGGCGTTGAAAGGGTTTTCAGATAGTCGTGCAACCTTGGAGGACCACTGGGAGACTTTACTGGAAGAGGTGACGTAGGACTGGGATCTGGGAAACAGGAAAAAGGACGCCACTGGGAAGAGACTGCCACTAGTGTGACCAGAACAGAGCAAAAGCAAGAAGGGGCCACTGGGGTGTGCTGTTTCGTCAAACAGGTATCGTTAAATCCTTTTTAAACTATAGAAACAATATATAATAGTGAATGAGCGGCAACCCATAGTTTTGAGAAATATTTTTACTTCAGCAGAGCTTGGAAACAGTTTCTGGGGATTTTCTCCTGTGAGGGATAGCACCCATCCCGCTTAAGGTATTTTTCGGCCTAAGTGGGGGGGGGGGCTAGATAGCGGAAGGTTAGAAGGGGGGCTGGTTAAGATAGAGGTTGGTGGTTGGAAATTGTAAAAAGGGGAGTTTCATTACAGTAACCATACAATCGATACCGTTGAGTACAGTAGATTAATTTGAGTCTGGAATAATCAGGATAAAGACTCAGAACAACAGTCGCAATGCGAAGGTACCCGATAGTAAGCTCGAAATAAGGTAAGTGATTTGGCCTGATTGGATGGGGGATCGGAACTGGACATTTTTTGGAGACCCAGAAGATAAACACCCCATAATAACGTTAGAAGAGGAAGGAAAAACGCGTGACAGTCGGATACCAGACATTTTTTTTTTGAAAGACGGACTTTGTCGACTTTGAATTTTGGATATATAATTTTTTTTTGCTTTTTTAGTTCTTATTGTTTTTGTAACAGATTTTAAAATTTTACCGAGAAGTTTTCAACAAGAAATGGTGCATTTGCAACCATAACAAGGCTTAAGATCCAGCTGCAATTCAACTTGCCTTGGATTAGGGAACGTCAGGAAAATTTGGGGAAACTCAATTATTTTTTGGTGAGAAAATTGGGTTTGGGGGCATTTCACACAAGTTCCTGAAGCAATTTTGGGATACGAAATTAAGTGTCCTAACACTTGAGTTCCGGAGATGGTACTGAGATTGTGGATTAAGGATACCAACAATTGATTTCCAATAGTGGGGAAACGCTACACGAGGTCCGGAGGTGATACTGGGTGGTGATTTAAGTATCTCATCAACACTTAAGTTCCAGTAGTGGCGGAACTGTACTCGAGTTCTTGAGGTAGTCTTGAGATAGTGAATTAAGGGTCCCAACACTTGAATCATGGGTTAGTAAACTGAGGGACCCAACATTTGAGTCCTGGGATAATAGATTAGGTGTCCTCACACCACTCCTGAGTTAGTAAATTAAATGTCCCAACAGTTAGTCTAGGGAAGATAGACAAAGGGACAATGCCGGTGGAATACGCAGAAAAGGAGTCATAATTAGCTCGGGAAGTGAAAAAAAAAGGAAAAATAAGTTTTAATTCGGACTGAAATATATAATAGTCTGGAATTATTTCAAATATTTTAGACTACATAGAGAATGATAGCTTCTTCTAACTTGTTGACGTTTTACGTTAAGCAACCGTACATAGCCGGAATTGTAAATAGAAAAAAAATTGTGAATAAGGATCATGAAGAGAACAAGAGTGTCGTTACTGGAAAAGAGAGGAGCAGACGACTGAAGAAAAGCTCAACAGAAAAAAGGATTGTGGGCCCATAACTGAAGTTGATCTTGAGACGTCGCAGCAGAGCACAGATGAAGTGGAAAGAAATACAATGGAATTGGCACCAATGCCGAATGTAGAAGAACAAGGAACAAAGACGATTGAGTTCTCGCCAAAAGGCAATGGAAATAAAGTCACTGACAAAACACCGGCGACAATAAAAGATGATTTACAAAAAAAGAAGACATCCATCGCGGAGAGATTTGCAGCCATGGTCGGGATGAAACCAAGAGATAAGGAAGAAGCAACAACAGCAACCGACAAAAGCAAGACATTTGGAACGGTTTCCGCGATAACAACGGAGGCTGGCCAATAGAAGGAGCAGGGAACAGCGGGTAACCCAGTGAGGCATTTAGCGGAATCTAAAGCACCACTAGTTGAGCTGGGAATTGATGCTAAAGTTAGAACAGACGTACAAAAAACTAAAGAGTAGTTAGGAGGACCGCCAAGAAATGAGGAAGGAGTTCCGACATAATAAAAATGAAAAACTTGACAACTATTTTACCTTAGCGAGGGCAACTGAAGAAAAGCTACAACAGATGGCTGAAAAAGTGGAGACGACTGGCAAGGAATGGAAAAATTTTATCAAGAAGGATACGGAGAAAATGAAAAGGCTGTATGAAACCGTAAACCAAAAGTTATGGAATCTAGAGACGAGAATGGACACCATGAGCAGAGACCAAGCGGAGAGTTTGTGTGCCTTACAATCCAAATTGGATGCGCTCTTTAGAAACTCTATCACTCGACAGAAAACGGTATCAGAAAAATCGGAGAAGCAAGCAGGCACAAGGGTGGACTTTGTGGAACCTTGAGATTATGTTGAAGCGCTTTGGATCTGGATTGAAAGGACACCAAGCTATGATGAGATTTGAAAAAAGGAGACAGAGGGATGACGAATCGATTGATAGTTTTCTGGATGATCTGTGATAGCTTTTTCAATTAACTTGTGAGAATTTATCGGTGAGTTTTCTGATACGAGGCTTAGCTAACCGAGTATGGAGGCCTACTTAAGAACAAAAAATGGTTAAAAGACAAATTGCGAAACAAAAACCGGAAAAAGACTAGAAATAGGAAAAAAACATAAAAGCTAAAATCGGACAGTGATTTTGACTTCCAAATTAGGTGGATCAGACCTTCATATTAATTAAAAGTATACTCATAATGTTTTTTAATAAGACCGATCGTTTCGATCAATCAGCAAGTACTTAGGAGGTGCCCGATTTTGGGGCGTTGAAAGGGTTTTCAGATAGTCTTGCAACCTTGGAGGACCACTGGGAGACTTTACTGGAAGAGGTGACGTAGGACTGGGATCTGGGAAACAGGAAAAAGGACGCCACTGGGAAGAGACTGCCACTAGTGTGACCAGAACAGAGCAAAAGCAAGAAGGGGCCAATGGGGTGTGCTGTTTCGTCAAACAGGTATCGTTAAATCCTTTTTAAACTATAGAAAAAAATATATAATAGTGAATAAGCGGCAACCCATAGTTTTGAGAAATATTTTTACTTCAGCAGAGCTTGGAAACAGGTTCTGGGGATTTTCTCCTGTGAAGGATAGCACCCATCCCGCTTAAGGTATTTTTCGGCCTAAGTGGGGGGGGGGGGGGGGGTGGGCTAGATAGGGGAAGGTTAGAAGGGGGGCTGGTTAAGATAGAGGTTGGTGGTTGGAAATTGTAAAAAGGGGGGTTTCATTACAGTAACCATACAATCGATACCGTTGAGTACAGTAGATTAATTTGAGTCTGGAATAATCAGGATAAAGACTCAGAACAACAGTCGCAATGCGAAGGTACCCAATAGTAAGCTCCAAATAAGGTAAGTGATTTGGCCGGATTGGATGGGAGATCGGAACTGGACATTTTTTGGAGACCCAGAAGATAAACACCCCATAATAACGTTAGAAGAGGAAGGAAAAACGCGTGACAGTCAGATACCAGACATTTTTTTTTGAAAGATGGATTTTGTCGACTTTGAATTTTGGATATATAATTTTTTTTTGCTTTTTTAGTTCTTATTGTTTTTGTAACAGATTTTAAAATTTTACCGAGAAGTTTTCAACAAGAAATGGTGCATTTGCAACCATAACAAGGCTTAAGATCTAGCTGCAATTCAACTTGCCTTGGATTAGGGAACGTCAGGAAAATTTGGGGAAACTCAATTATTTTTTGGTGAGAAAATTGGGTTTGGGGGCATTTCACACAAGTTCCTGAAGCAATTTTGGGATACGAAATTAAGTGTCCTAACTGAGATGGAGGTGGTACTGAGATTGTGGATTAAGGATACCAACACTTGATTTCCAATAGTGGGGAAACGCTACACGAGGTCCGGAGGTGATACTGGGTGGTGATTTAAGTATCTCATCAACACTTAAGTTCCAGTAGTGGCGGAACTGTACTCGAGTTCTTGAGGTAGTCTTGAGATAACGAATTAAGGGTCCCAACACTTGAATCATGGGTTAGTAAACTGAGGGACCCAACATTTGAGTCCTGGGATAGTAGATTAGGTGTCCTCACACCACTCCTGAGTTAGTAAATTAAATGTCCCAGCAGTTAGTCTAGGGAAGATAGACAAAGGGACAATGCCGGTGGAATACGCAGAAAAGGAGTCACAATTAGCTCGGGAAGTGAAAAAAAAAGGAAAAATAAGTTTTCATTCGGACTGAAATATACAATAGTCTGGAATTATTTCAAATATTTTAGACTACATAGAGAATGATAGCTTCTTCTAACTTGTTGACGTTTTACGTTAAGCAACCGTATATAGCCGGAAATATAAAGAGAAAAAACTGTGATTAAGGATCATGAAGAGAACAAGAGTGTCGTTACTGGAAGAGAGAGGAGCAGACGACTGAAGAAAAGCTCAATAGAAAAAAGGATTGCGCGCCCATAACTGAAGTTGATCTTGAGACGTCGCAACAGAGCACAGATGAAAAGGAAAGAAGGACAATGAAATCGGCACCAATGCCGAATGTAGAAGAACAAGGAACAAAGACGTTTGAGTTCTCACCAAAAGGCAATGGAAATGATGAAGTCACTGACAACACACCGGCGACAATAAAAGATGATTCACAAACAAAGAAGACATCCATCACGGAGAGATTTGCAGCCATGGTCGGGATGAAACCAAGAGATAAGGAAGAAGCAACAACAGCAACCGACAAAAGCAAGACATTTGGAACGGTTTCCGCGATAACAACGGAGGCTGGCCAAGAGAAGGAGCAGGTAACAGCGGGTAACCCAGTGAGGCATTTAGCGGAATCTAAAGCACCACTAGTTGAGCTGGGAATTGATGCTAAAGTTAGAACAGACGTACAAAAAACTAAAGTGTGGTTAGGAGGACCGCCAAGAAATGAGGAAGGAGTTCCGACATAATAAAAATGAAAAGCTTGACAACTATTTCACTTTAGCGAGGGCAACTGAAGAAAAGCTACAATAGATGGCTGAAAAAGTGGAGACGACTGGCAAGGAACGGGAAAATTTTATCAAGAAGGATACGGAGGAAATGAAAAGGCTGTATGAAACCGTAAACCAAAAGTTATGGAATCTAGAGACGAGAATGGACACCATGAGCAGAGACCAAGCGGAGAGTTCGTGTGCCTTACAGTCCAAATTGGATGCGCTCTTTACAAACTCTATCACTCGACAGAAAACGGTATCAGAAAAATCGGAGAAGCAAGCAGGCACAAGGGTGGACTTTGTGGAACCTTGAGATCCTGTTGAAGCGCTTTGGATCTGGATTGAAAGGACACCAAGCTATGATGAGATTTGAAAAAAGGAGACAGAGGGATGACGAATCGATTGATAGTGTTCTGGATGATCTGTGATAGCTTTTTGAATTAACTTG
Source organism: Symsagittifera roscoffensis (assembly GCF_963678635.1). NCBI lineage: Eukaryota > Metazoa > Xenacoelomorpha > Acoela > Convolutidae > Symsagittifera > Symsagittifera roscoffensis. The sequence continues at coordinate 63,218,112 of NC_087062.1, forward strand.
TGAGAATTTATCGGTGCGTTTTCTGATACGAGGCTTAGCTAACCGAGTATGGAGGCCTACTTAAGAACAAAAAATGGGTAAAAGACAAATTGCGAAACGAAACTCGGAAAAAGAATAGAAATAGGAAGAAAAAACCATAAAAGCTAAAATAGGACAGTGATTTTGACTTCCAAATTAGGTGGATCAGACCTTCATATTAATTAAAAGTATACTCATAATGTTTTTTAATAAGACCGATCGTTTCGATCAAATAGCAAGTACTTAGGAGGTGCCCGAATTCGGGGCGTTGAAGGGGTTTTCAGATAGTCTTGCAACCTTGGAGGACCACTGGGAGACTTTACTGGAAGAGGTGACGTAGGACTGGGATCTGGGAAACAGGAAAAAGGACACCACTGGGAAGAGACTACCACTAGTGTGGCCAGAACAGAGCAAAGGCAAGAAGGGGCCACTGATGTGTGCTGTTTCGTCAAACAGGTATCGTTAAATCCTTTTTAAACTAAAGAAAAAAATATATAATAGTGAATGAGCGGCAACCCATAGTTTTGAGAAATATTTTTACTTCAGCAGAGCTTGGAAACAGGTTCTGGGGATTTTCAACTGTGAGGGAAAGCACCCATCCCGCTTAAGGTATTTTTCGGCCTAAGTGGGGGGCTAGATAGGGGAAGGTTAGAAGGGGGGCTGGTTAGGATAGTGGTTGGTGGTTGGAAATTGTGAAAGGGGGGTTTCATTACAGTAACCATACAATCGATACCGTTGAGTACAGTAGATTAATTTGAGTCTGGAATAATCAGGATAAAGACTCAGAACAACAGTCGCAATGCGAATGTACCCAATAGTAAGCTCGAAATAAGGTAGGTGACCTGGCCGGATTGGATGGGGGATCGGAACTGGACATTTTTTGGAGACCCAGAAGACAGACACCCCATAATAACGTTAGAAGAGGAAGGAAAAACGCGTGACAGTCAGATACCAGACATTATTTTTGAAAGACGGACTTTGTCGACTTTGAATTTTGGATATATAATTTTTTTTTTGCTTTTTTAGTTTTTATTGTTTTTGTAACAGATTTTAAAGTTTTACCGAGAAGTTTTCAACAAGAAATGGTGCATTTGCAACCATAACAAGGCTTAAGAACCAGCTGCATTTCAACTTGCCTTAGATTAGGGAAAGTCAGGAAAATTTGGGGAAACTCAATTATTTTTTGGTGAGAAAATTGGGTTTGGGGTCATTTCACACAAGTTCCTGAAGCAATTTTGGGATACGAAATTAAGTGTCCTAACACTTGAGTTCCGGAGGTGGTACTGAGATAGTGGTTTAAGGATACCAACACTTGATTTCCAATAGTGGGGAAACGCTACACGAGGTCCGGAGGTGATACTGGGTGGTGATTTAAGTATCTCATCAACACTTAAGTTCCAGTAGTGGCGGAACTGTACTCGAGTTCTTGAGGTAGTCTTGAGATAGTGAATTAAGGGTCCCAACACTTGAATCATGGGTTAGTAAATTGAGGGACCCAACATTTGAGTCCTGGGATAGTAGATTAGGTGTCCTCACACCACTCCTGAGTTAGTAAATTAAATGTCCCAACAGTTAGTCTAGGGAAGATAGACAAAGGGACAATGCCGGTGGAATACGCAGAAAAGGAGTCATAATTAGCTCGAGAAGTGAAAAAAAAGAAAAAATAAGTTTTAATTCGGACTGAAATAAATATTAGTCTGGAATTATTTCAAATATTTTAGACTACATAGAGAATGATAGCTTCTTCTAACTTGTTGACGTTTTACGTTAAGCAACCGTATATATCCGGAAATGTAAATAGAAAAAAACTGTGAATAAGGATCATGAAGAGAACAAGAGTGTCGTTACTGGAAAAGAGAGGAGCAGACGACTGAAGAAAAGCTCAATAGAAAAAAGGATTGTGCGCCCATAACTGAAGTTGATCTTGAGACGTCGCAACAGAGCACGGATGAAAAGGAATGAAGGACAATGGAATCGGCACCAATGCCGAATGTAGAAGAACAAGGAACAAAGACGATTGAGTTCTCTCCAAAAGGCAATGGAAATGAAGTCACTGACAACACACCGGCGACAATAAAAGATGATTCACAAACAAAGAAGACATCCATCACGGAGAAATTTGCAGCCATGGTCGGGATGAAACCAAGAGACAAGGAAGAAGCAACAACAGCAACCGACAAAAGCAAGACATTTGGAACGGTTTCCGCGATAACAACGGAGGCTGGCCAAGAGAAGGAACAGGGAACAGCGGTTAACCCAGTGAGGCATTTAGCGGAATCTAAAGCACCACTAGTTGAGCTGGGAATTGATGCTAAAATTGAACAGACGTACAAAAAAATAAAGTGTAGTTAGGAGGACCGCCAAGAAATGAGGAAGGAGTTCCGACATAATAAAAATGAAAAACTTGACAACTACTTCACCTTAGCGAGGGCAACTGAAGAAAAGCTACAACAGATAGCTGAAAGAGTGGAGACGACTGGCAAGGAACGGGAAAATTTTATCAAGAAGGATACGGAGGAAATGAAAAGGCTGTATGAAACCGTAAACCAAAAGTTATGGAATCTAGAGACGAGAATGGACACCATGAGCAGAGACCAAGCGGAGAGTTCGTGTGCCTTACAGTCCAAATTGGATGCGCTCTTTACAAACTCTATCACTCGACAGAAAACGGTATCAGAAAAATCGGAGAAGCAAGCAGGCACAAGGGTGGACTTTGTGGAACCTTGAGATCCTGTTGAAGCGCTTTGGATCTGGATTGAAAGGACACCAAGCTATGATGAGATTTGAAAAAAGGAGACAGAGGGATGACGAATCGATTGATAGTGTTCTGGATGATCTGTGATAGCTTTTTCAATTAACTTGTGAGAATTTATCGGTGCGTTTTCTGATACGAGGCTTAGCTAACCGAGTATGGAGGCCTACTTAAGAACAAAAAATGGGTAAAAGACAAATTGCGAAACGAAACTCGGAAAAAGAATAGAAATAGGAAGAAAAAACCATAAAAGCTAAAATAGGACAGTGATTTTGACTTCCAAATTAGGTGGATCAGACCTTCATATTAATTAAAAGTATACTCATAATGTTTTTTAATAAGACCGATCGTTTCGATCAAATAGCAAGTACTTAGGAGGTGCCCGAATTCGGGGCGTTGAAGGGGTTTTCAGATAGTCTTGCAACCTTGGAGGACCACTGGGAGACTTTACTGGAAGAGGTGACGTAGGACTGGGATCTGGGAAACAGGAAAAAGGACACCACTGGGAAGAGACTACCACTAGTGTGGCCAGAACAGAGCAAAGGCAAGAAGGGGCCACTGATGTGTGCTGTTTCGTCAAACAGGTATCGTTAAATCCTTTTTAAACTAAAGAAAAAAATATATAATAGTGAATGAGCGGCAACCCATAGTTTTGAGAAATATTTTTACTTCAGCAGAGCTTGGAAACAGGTTCTGGGGATTTTCAACTGTGAGGGAAAGCACCCATCCCGCTTAAGGTATTTTTCGGCCTAAGTGGGGGGCTAGATAAGGGAAGGTTAGAAGGGGGGCTGGTTAGGATAGTGGTTGGTGGTTGGAAATTGTAAAAGGGGGGTTTCATTACAGTAACCATACAATCGATACCGTTGAGTACAGTAGATTAATTTGAGTCTGGAATAATCAGGATAAAGACTCAGAACAACAGTCGCAATGCGAATGTACCCAATAGTAAGCTCGAAATAAGGTAGGTGACCTGGCCGGATTGGATGGGGGATCGGAACTGGACATTTTTTGGAGACCCAGAAGACAGACACCCCATAATAACGTTAGAAGAGGAAGGAAAAACGCGTGACAGTCAGATACCAGACATTATTTTTGAAAGACGGACTTTGTCGACTTTGAATTTTGGATATATAATTTTTTTTTGCTTTTTTAGTTTTTATTGTTTTTGTAACAGATTTTAAAGTTTTACCGAGAAGTTTTCAACAAGAAATGGTGCATTTGCAACCATAACAAGGCTTAAGAACCAGCTGCATTTCAACTTGCCTTAGATTAGGGAAAGTCAGGAAAATTTGGGGAAACTCAATTATTTTTTGGTGAGAAAATTGGGTTTGGGGTCATTTCACACAAGTTGGGATACGAATTGGGATACGAAATTAAGTGTCCTAACACTTGAGTTCCGGAGGTGGTACTGAGATAGTGGTTTAAGGATACCAACACTTGATTTCCAATAGTGGGGAAACGCTACACCAGGTCCGGAGGTGATACTGGGTGGTGATTTAAGTATCTCATCAACACTTAAGTTCCAGTAGTGGCGGAACTGTACTCGAGTTCTTGAGGTAGTCTTGAGATAGTGAATTAAGGGTCCCAACACTTGAATCATGGGTTAGTAAATTGAGGGACCCAACATTTGAGTCCTGGGATAGTAGATTAGGTGTCCTCACACCACTCCTGAGTTAGTAAATTAAATGTCCCAACAGTTAGTCTAGGGAAGATAGACAAAGGGACAATGCCGGTGGAATACGCAGAAAAGGAGTCATAATTAGCTCGAGAAGTGAAAAAAAGGAAAAATAAGTTTTAATTCGGACTGAAATAAATATTAGTCTGGAATTATTTCAAATATTTTAGACTACATAGAGAATGATAGCTTCTTCTAACTTGTTGACGTTTTACGTTAAGCAACCGTATATATCCGGAAATGTAAATAGAAAAAAACTGTGAATAAGGATCATGAAGAGAACAAGAGTGTCGTTACTGGAAAAGAGAGGAGCAGACGACTGAAGAAAAGCTCAATAGAAAAAAGGATTGTGCGCCCATAACTGAAGTTGATCTTGAGACGTCGCAACAGAGCACGGATGAAAAGGAATGAAGGACAATGGAATCGGCACCAATGCCGAATGTAGAAGAACAAGGAACAAAGACGATTGAGTTCTCTCCAAAAGGCAATGGAAATGAAGTCACTGACAACACACCGGCGACAATAAAAGATGATTCACAAACAAAGAAGACATCCATCACGGAGAAATTTGCAGCCATTGTCGGGATGAAACCAAGAGACAAGGAAGAAGCAACAACATCAATGCACAAAAGCAAGACATTTGGAACGGTTTCCGCGATAATAACGGAGGCTGGTCAAGAGAAGGAACAGGGAACAGCGGGTAACCCAGTGAGGCATTTAGCGGAGTCTAAAGCACCACTAGTTGAGCTGGGAATTGATGCTAAAGTTAGAACAGACGTACAAAAAACTAAAGTGTATTTAGGAGGACCGCCAAGAAATGAGGAAGGAGTTCCGACATCATAAAAATGAAAAACTTGGCAACTACTTCACCTTAGCGAGGGCAACTGAAGAAAAGCTACAACAGATGGCTGAAAGAGTGGAGACGACTGGCAAGGAACGGGAAAATTTTATCAAGAAGGATACGGAGGAAATGAAAAGGCTGTATGAAACCGTAAACTAAAAGTTATGGAATCTAGAGACGAGAATGGACACTATGAGTAGAGACCAAGCGGAGAGTTCGTGTGCCTTACAGTCCAAATTGGATGCGCTCTTTAGAAACTCTGTCACTCGACAGAAAACGGTATCAGAAAAATCGGAGAAGCAACCAGGCACAAGGGTGGACTTTGTGGAACCTCAACGCAAGAAGCAAGAATCTTTGAGATTCTGTTGAAGCGCTTCGGATCCGGATTGAAAGGACACCAAGCTATGATGAGATTTGAAAAAAAAGAGACAGAGGGATGACGAATCGATTGATCGTTTTCTGGATGATCCAGAGAGCTTTAAAAGAACAAGCGATCCAGAGGAATCGACAAACAGGGGAAACTTTAGCATTGCTTCAAAATTCATTGATGAGGGAAAAGTGACGAATTAAGAGCAATATTGGCGACATACTATACGCTATCGAAAGATAACGCACCAACACCAGAAGAGATGAGACAGAAATCTGGAGAGTAAATATTGATGAAACCAAAAAAATACTCATTTTCAAACAGTAGAAATTTGCAAGGGGAAGCCAACGACAAGGGTCGACGTGGTACAAGCCAGGAGACGACATGGACAAGCGGATGTCGTGTGCGAATTGTGGATCGACAGATCATCACGTAGCGGATTGCACCACTTACAAACAAAGAATAAAAAGTTTGGGATACACACCAGATGAAGATGACATAAGCCAGATGGATGATTATGAGTTCTACAGTGGATTGATTATCAAGATAGGCGCGAGGTGCTTTTTCTGCAATCAGATTGGACTGTCCTCTGTTTTGGGAAGCAGTGAAGAATTAGAATCACCCAAATCACAAATAAGCACTTGCGGCTGTGCAGAACACTAGGAATAGACAAGCTGAGAATGACTTGCAGAACAAAGACGTGACAAGTGTTGAGTTATCGACGAAATCAATGAAGGCAGTTATCGAAGAAAGAGATGCCGAGAGCAACGACAAAAAATTCACTGGAAAAAAAACGACAATAAAGCAGCAGCAGACGCTATTAATAAGGTGGAACCAGACTTGGCGACAAAAGAGATTGAACAAAGGCTGAAGCAGGAAATAGAGGGACAGCAGAGAAACGAGACACTTTCAGCGTCAACAATAGAACCCGAGACAAACGACAACCTGAAAGTCAGGAGCAAATGCAACACCTTGAAAATGGAGACTGGAAAACCCTTCGGGATCACAAAGATTGGGGCGAGAATCATAGCAAAGATCACCGTGGCCATGAGGTAAAGAGGAACCTGAGCGAAACAAGCGACCAGACACTGATGCACATAGATGTATATGCTGAAAATTTGAGCACCATCAGCCCACAGACACCTTCGAGAGCACTCAGAGCGTTACTCACCAGAGGTGGTGGAAAATCAATAAGGGCAGACAGCAGATAAACAGAATCCTATGGTCAACACGAGGTGATGTTGAATATAGATGGAATCAATATCCACACAAAGACAATGATAACGTGCGACGAGGACTTTGCTGGTCAAATTTATGTAGGGCGAGAGGAACTCAAGGTGAGGTCGATTGGGCATTGTGCCATGCTTTGGGAACAGAAGCAGATGTATCAGCACATGTACTAGATATAAACGGAAGAAAGACCCAATTGAGAGGACTACTGGATACGTGAGCTGTCTTGAGCGACATACGAATAGAAACATGGAAAACAAAGGGGCATTGAGGGTCCATGGCAGAACATCGATAAAAGCCTTGATTCTGGGGGACCGCAACCTGTGGATGAGTTTTCTGTTGTTGGAGAACTTAGATGATTCGTACAAGTTTATTTTAGACAGAGTTTTCATCAAGAGTTTTGATTTAACGATTGATCTTAACACTGCGATGCTCAGGATTCGAAATCCGGAAATGAAGTACGTAGTTAAACCGGTAAATTTGATAATGACGAATGGGAGTAAAGCTCCCGTTTTCTTGAGTAGGAGGGTGAGGTTGAAAGCAAACGAGGCAGCGACATTAAGCTTGAGAATGAAGAATTATAATGAACTAAGATATTACAAACAGGTATGTATAGTACCGAGTTCGAATAGCCAAAGTGCTGCTATTTTAGGAAGATCATTCTCGATCGCCAAGAATGGCCTCAGCGTCAGTGTCTTGTTGAATACTCTTGATATACCAATCACAAATCACAGAGGAGAGGGAGCAAACTGGGATACGCGCTGCCGGTGAAAAAACTAATTATGAAATGACTGAGAATGTTAAAATATATAAAGATCTTGAATGTCCGAATCACAAGGACAAAACTTGTATCTTGAGCAGATTGAAGAAAATGAAGATTTCACCAGGTTGTATTAATTCACTTAAATCAGAAACGGATGATGGGCTTTCGAGCTGTTCGAACTTTCCGGAAAGAGCCACAAAAGAGGAATTGGAAATGGCCAAAACTGATATTACCAGAAACTGAGCACTTAAGGAGGAAATTAACGGACGAACAGCTCAAAGCCATCAAGGAAGTGCTAGATAGGAATCAGGACGTTTTTTAGACATAAGGTGGAACGTCGTTGAGCAGGAGATAGAACTGGAGGAGTTGGCGGTACCGCATAGGGAGGGGCGAGGCGCATGATCTCAAACAAATCGGATGCATGTAGAAATAAATAGAAACATTATGAGAGTATGATATGATAGAACCATCCAAATCAGAGTGGGCATGTGGAGTAGTGACGGCCAAAAAGAAAAGAGGTCAACTTGCTGCCACTTTCGATATCTAAACTCCGTCACGGTGAAGGATACCTATACCATACCTAGAATAGATGAAAGTCTTTCAAAATTGTGGGATGCAAAATTTTGTACATTTCTTGATCTGGGTTTGGCTTTTTGGCAAGTGCCACTTAGGAAGCAGGCTGGGACAAGACGGGGTTTGCTTGCGAGCTAGGACTGTTCCAATGGAAGAGGTTGCCCTTTGGCCTTTTTAACGCAACGGCCGCATTTCAATTTCAGCGACTGATAGCACAGCCACTATTAAGAGTGATAAAAAAGTACGGTAACTAGGTTATGTGTTACAAGGACGATGTGGTTATTGCGGCACCAACGCTGGAGGACCACATCGAGCGGCTAGACAAAGTATTGGCATGCATGAAAAGAGCAGGAATTAAATGAAATACCTCGAAATGAGATATCTGGAAAGACGCGATCAAATACCTCGGAAAGATGGTAGACAAACATGGCATCCGACCAGACCCAGATGCGGTAGAGGCAGTTCTGACTTGGTAGTCATCGAAGACTGAGCACCAATTGATGAGTTTTCTTGATTTCGCCAACTACTACAGTGAATGTGTCAAGGGTTACGCAGACAAAGTATATCCAATGCAGCAGCTCATGAGACATAAAGGCAAGAAATTCAGGTGCAACAACGCTGCGGAAGAATCATTTCAGATAAAAGAGAAAGAATTGTGTGAAGCTCCTGTTCTAGGAATGCCTACGGAGAATAGAATGTACGTCCTTAATGCAGATGCGTCAGTGGTTGCAATCTCAGGCATATTCCACCATGAACAAGAACGGAATGGCTAACTGTCTCAAAGCCAATATCATACGGAAGCAAAGTCTTGAGCGACACGGAAATGAAGTACGGGGCACCCAAGGCGGAAATGTTCGCGGCAGTCACCTTCGTGGAGAAGTACAGGGCGTATTTGGACAGTGAGCCATTTAGGCTACGGGTCGACAACAGGGCACATTCTAGGCTCAAAACATACTCAATGGACCAAAGTTAGATTGGGAGATGGATCGTACGACTAGACGGTTACAACATAATACTTGAGCGCAGGATAAGGGACAAGCACCAAAGTGTCGACAACTTGAGCCAGAAAACGGAATTCTACGCGAGGCAAAAGCAGAGGGAGGCTGTTATGCATGAAATAAAAGATGGATTCTCGTTCATGGACAAGGAAACTTACGATAGCTTACCGCTCACGCGATGGCTCGATAAGTCAGTCAAACCGATCAGAGATCATCCTGAAATACCCACTGAGCTCCAGAAAACACCGATTCTAAAGAGACAATCCGGGGTGCCGGTGGAAATCTTGTTGGTGAAGTCTTATGATCTAGGGCAAGATGAAACAGGAAAAGCAACGGTAGGACAAGACTTAATGAACTTATTACAAAAACTAGCCGACAACAAATCCGTGGACTCAACCAGGAGGTATGATGATCCAGAATTCACAAAAAAGAGAAGAAAAGGAGTGGGCTTGAGTCACAACAACTTATTGAATGCTGGAGATCCTGAGAATAAAGAGGTGGTACGAACACTAGTCGAGAAAATCCCGGAACAAATACTCAAGCAAACAAAGCCTAGGAGGAAAAGAGTGTCGTTTAAAGAGTAAGCTGAAGAACTCGGACTAGAACAAGAGTCCGGGGAGTGGTTGTCAAATGAGAAGGAAGGTGATGAGGAAAATTTTCCCGGGGAGTCAAAAGAATGGGACGAAGACTCAGTAGAAAGTGAAGATGAGCAAGACAGTTTGTGCGCAATATTAGCGGACAAAAAAAGAAGAAATCAGGACAGGGAATTGCAGACTGACCTTTCTCCGGGATATACAACCTGGACCATTACGACAGGAACAGAGGAGAAAAACTAGAGATGATAGCGGTGTCAAGAAAACTTTTCGAGGGAGTATCATGCAGTTCAAATTTCAGGACGGATCCAGAGCTGGAGAGTGACAGAGAAGTTTTGGGCAGGGTAGTGTGCGTCAAACTTAAGGATGATATCCACAACCCGGGAGAACTGAACGGGCAAATGATGGCACTGAAAGGGCATGTGAAGGCGAGGTACAGGCTATCGGACTAGATACAGGCACAGAACAGCGACAAGATGACCAGCAATCTCTCCAAAAGGATCCGAACGAGAGTAAAGGAGAGAAGAGACCTAGAGGAGGACAGCTATAAGCAGATGATGTGGTGGCCTGCAAGAGAAGAAACGAAGAGAAAATATTACACAAACATAATCTCATCATACTACCGCAGCTATATCAAACGGAGGTGCTGCTCAGATCGCATGATCAGAGGGACATCAAAAAATAGTCAAGGTGCAACTAAGAATATTGCACCGATATGACTGGCCAGGAATGAGGGAAGCTTGCGAAAGGTGGGTCAACGCATGTTTGTCGTGTCTACAGGTGAAAGACCCGAGGAAGATGAAGTTCCCTCTCAAATTGGTGGAAAGATCAGAATTCAATAAGGTCGTACAGATAGACCATCAAAAGATCTGCATGACGGAGTTACGATATAACCAGATATTGGTAATCATAGATCACTTCATGAAACTAGCGGAAGCAGTACCGAGTCAGACGGCCTCGATTAAAGAGGAAGCTGAAGAACTTTGACTAGATCAAGAGTCCGGGGAGTGGTTGTCAAACGAGAAGGAAGGTGAAGAAGAAAATTTGTCCGGGTAGTCAGAACGATGGGACCAAGACTCAATAGCGAGTGAAGATGAGTAAGAAAGTTTGTGCACGTCATTAGCGGAAGAAAAAAGAAGAAATCAAGACAGGGAAATGCAAACTGATCCCTCCTCCGGAACATACAACTTGGACCATTACGACATGAACGGAGGAGAAGAACTAGAGATGTTAGCGCTGTAAAGAAATTTTTTCAGGGGATTATAATGCAGTTCAAACGTCAGGACGAATCTAGAGCCGGAGAGTGACAGAGAAGTCTTGAACAGGATAGTATGCGTCACTTTTAAGGATGCTATCCACAACCCGGGAGAACTGAACGGGCAAATGATGGCACTGAACGAGCCTGTGAAGGCGAGGTACAGGATGTCGGACTTGAAACGAGCACAGAAAAACGCCAAGATGACCAGCAATCTTTCCAAATGGATCCGAACGGGAGTAAAGGAGAGAAGAGACCTGGCGGAGGACAGCTACAAGTGATTGAGCCAGTTCTACAAGGAGCGGTTGGGCTTACTATACCACACAGCAGATGAGGTGGTGGCCTGCAAGAGAAGAGATGAAGAGAAAAAATTTTACACAAACAATATCTCATCATACTACCGCAGCTATATCAAACGGAGTTACTGTTCAGATCGCACGATCAGATGGGACATCAAGGAACAGACAAGGTGCAAAAAAGTATACTGCACCAATATGACTGGCCAGGAATGAGGGAAACTTGCGAAAGGAGGGTCGACGCATGTTTGTCGTGTCTACAAGTGAAAGACCCGAGGAAGAGGAAGTTCCCTCTCAAATTGGTGGAAAGATCAGAAATCAATAAGGTCGTACAGATAGACCATCAAAAGATCTGCATTACGGAATTAGGATATAACCAGATATTGGTAATCATAGATCACTTCATGAAACTAGCGGAAGCAGTACCGAGTCAGACGGCCTCGTTTAAAGAGGAAGCTGAAGAACTCTGAATAGATCAAGAGTCCGGGGAGTGGTTGTCAAATGAGAAGGATTGTGAAGAGGCAAATTTGTCCGGGGAGTCAGAAGAATGGGACCAAGACTCAATAGCGAGTGACGATGAGCAAGAAAGTTTGTGCACGACATTAGCGGAAGAAAAAAGAAGAAATCAAGACAGGGAAATGCAGACTGATCCCTCCTCCGGGACATACAACTTGAACCATTACGACATGAACGGAGGAGAAGAACTAGAGATGATAGCGCTGTAAAAAAAAATTTCAGGGAATTATCATGCAGTTCAAACGTCAGGACGAATCTAGAGCCGGAGAGTGACAGAGAGGTCTTGAACAGAAAAAAGAGGAAATCAAAACAGGGAAATGCAAACTGATCCCTCCTCCGGGACATACAACTTGGACCATTACGACATGAACGGAGGAGAAGAACTAGAGATCATAGCGCTGTAAAAAAAATTTCAGGGAATTATTATGCAGTTCAAACGTCAGGACGAATCTAGAGCCGGAGAGTGACAGAGAGGTCTTGAACAGGATAGTATGCGTCACTTTTAAGGACGATATCCACAACCCGGGAGAACTGAACGGGCAAATGATGGCACTGAAAGAGCCTGTGAAGGCGAGGTACAGAATATCTGACTTGATACGAGCATAGAAAAACGCCAAGATGACCAACAATCTCTCCAAATGGATCCGAACGAGAGTAAAGGAGAGAAGAGTCCTAGAGGGGACAGCTATAAGATCTTGAACCAGTTCTACAAGGAACGGAAGTGCTTGCTCTACCAGGCAGCAGATGATGTGGTGGCCTGCAAGAGAAGATATGAAGAGAAAACATTATAAAAACATAATCTCATCATACTACCGCAGCTATATCAAACAGAGGTGCTACTCAGATCGCATGACCAGATGGGACATCAAGGACTAGACAAGGTGCAACAAAGAATACTGCACCGATTTGACAGCCAGGAATGCGGAAAGCTTGCGAAAATTGGGTCAACGCATGTTTGTCGTCTCTACAAGTGAAATACCCGAGGAAGATGAGTTATCTTATCAAATCGTTGAAAAATTCAGAATTCAATCACGTCGTACAGATAGACCATCAAAAAATCAGCATGACTGAATTGGGATATAACCAGGTATTGGTAATCATAGATCACTTCACGAAACTAGCGGAAGCAGTACCGTGTCAGACCGCCTCGTTTAAAGAGGGAGCTGAAGAGCTCGGACTAGATCAAGAGTCCGGGGAGTGGTTGTCAAATGAGAAGGATTGTGAAGAGGCAAGTTTGTCCGAGGATTCACAAGAATGGGACGAAGACTCAGTAGCAAGTGAAGATGAGCAAGACAGTTTGTTCACGATATTAGCGGAAGAAAAAAAGAAGAAATCAGGACAGGGAAAGGCAGACTGATCCCTCCTCCGGGACATACAACCTGGACCATTACGACATGAACGGAGGAGACATAACTAGCCGATAACAAACCCGTGGACTCAACCAGGAGGGATGATGATCCAGAATTCACAAAAATGAGAAGAAAAGGAGTGGGCTTGAGTCACAACAATTTATTGAATGCTGGAGATCCTGAGAATAAAGAGGTGGTACGAACACTAGTCGAGAAAATCCCGGAACAAATACTCAAGCAAACAAAGCCATGGAGGAAAAGAGTGTCGTTTAAAGAGTAAGCTGAAGAACTCGGACTAGAACAAGAGTCCGGGGAGTGGTTGTCAAATGAGAAGGAAGGTGATGAGGAAAATTTTCCGGGGGAGTCAAAAGAATGGGATGAAGACTCAGTAGAAAGTGAAGATGAGCAAAACAGTTTGTGCGCAATATTAGCGGACAAAAAAAGAAGAAATCAGGACAGGGAATTGCAGACTGACCTTTCTCCGGGATATACAACCTGGACATTACGACAGGAACAGAGGAGAAAAACTAGAGATGATAGCGGTGTCAAGAAAACTTTTCGAGGGAGTATCATGCCGTTCAATTTTCAGGACGGATCCAGAGCCGGAGAGTGACAGAGAAGTTTTGGGCAGGGTAGTGTGCGTCAAACTTAAGGATGATATCCACAACCCGGGAGAACTGAACGGGCAAATGATGGCGCTGAAAGAGCATGTAAAGGCGAGGTACAGGATATTGGACTTGATATGAGCATAGAAGAACGCCAAGATGACCAGCAATCTCTCCAAAAGGATCCGAACGAGAGTAAAGGAGAGAAGAGACCTAGAGGAGGACAGTTATAAGATCTTGAGCCAGTTCTACGAGGAACAGAACAGCTTACTCTACCGCACATCAGATGATGTGGTGGCCTGCAAGAGAAGAAACGAAGAGAAAATATTACACAAACATAATCTCATCATACTACCGCAGCTATATCAAACGGAGGTGCTGCTCAGATCGCATGATCAGAGGGACATCAAGAAATAGTCAAGGTGCAACTAAGAATACTGCACCGATATGACTGGCCAGGAATGAGGGAAGCTTGCGAAAGTTGGGTCAACGCACGTTTGTCGTGTCTACAGGTGAAAGACCCGAGGTAAATGAAGTTCCCTCTCAAAATGGTGGAAAGCTCAGAATTCAATGATATCGTACAGATAGACCATCAAAAGATATGTATGACGGAATCGGGATATAACCAGATATTGGTAATCATAGATCACTTCACGAAACTAGCGGAAGCAGTACCGTGTCAGATGGCCTCGTTTAAAGAGGAAGCTGAATAACTCGGACTAGATCAAGATTCAAGGGAGTGGCTGTCAAACGAGAAGGAAGGTGAAGGGGAAAATTTGTCCAAGGAGTCAGAAGAATGGGACAAAAGCTCAGTAGAAAGTGAAGATGAGCAAGACGGTTTGTGCACGATATTAGCGAAAGAAAAATGATGAAATCGTGATTGGGAAACGCAGACTGATCCCTCCTCCGGGACATACAACCTGGACCATTACGACATGAACGGAAGAGAAGAACTAGAGATGATAGCGCTGTCAAGAAAACTTTTTAGGGGATTATTATGCAGTTCAAACGTCAGGACGAATCTAGAGCCGGAGAGTGACAGAGAAGTCTTGAGCAGGATGGTGTGCGTCAAACCTAAGGATGATATTCACAACCCAGAAGAACTGAATGGGCAAATGATGGCACTGAAAGGGCATGTGAAGGCAAGGTACCGGCTATCGGACTAGATACGAGCACAGAACAGCGACAAGATGACCAGCAATCTCTCCAAATGGATCCGAACGAGAGTAAATGAGAGAAGAAACCTAGAGGAGGACAGTTACAAGATCTTGAGCTAGTTCTACGAGGAACAGAACAGCTTACTCTCCCGCATAGCAGATGATGGGATGGCCTGCAAGAGAAGAGATGAAGAGAAAATATTTCACAAACATAATCTCATCATACTACCGCAGCTATATCAAACGGAGGTGCTGCTCAGATCGCATGATCAGAGGGACATCAAGAAATAGTCAAGGTGCAACTAAGAATACTGCACCGATATGACTGGCCAGGAATGAGGGAAGCTCGCGAAAGGTGGGTCAACGCATGTTTGTCGTGTCTACAGGTGAAAGACCCGAGGAAGGTGAAGTTCCCTCTCAAAATGGTGGAAAGCTCAGATTTCAATGAGATCGTACAGATAGACCATCAAAAGATATGTATGACGGAATCGGGATATATTCAGATATTGGTAATCATAGATCACTTCACGAAACTAGCGGAAGCAGTACCGTGTCAGATGGCCTCGTTTAAAGAGGAAGCTGAATAACTCGGACTAGATCAAGATTCCGGGGAGTGGCTGTCAAACGAGAAGGATGGTGAAGAGGAAAATTTGTCCAAGGAGTCAGAAGAATGGGACGAAAGCTCAGTAGAAAGTGAAGATGAGCAAGACAGTTTGTGCACGATATTAGCGGAAGAAAACGGAAGAAATCGGGATTGGGAAACGCAGACTGAACCCTCCTCCGGGACATACAACCTGAACCATTACAACATGAACGGAAGAGAAGAACAAGAGATGATAGCGCTGTCAAGAAAAATTTTTAGGGGATTATTATGCAGTTCAAACGTCAGGACAAATCTAGAGCCGGAGAGTGACAGAGAAGTCTTGAGCAGGATGGTGTGCGTCAAACCTAAGGATGATATTCACAACCCGGAAAAACTGAACGGGCAAATGATGGCACTGAAAGGGCATGTGAAGGCGAGGTACAGGCTATTGGACTAGATACGAGCACAGAACAGCGACAAAATGACCAGCAATCTCTCCAAATTGATCCGAACGAGAGTAAATGAGAGAAGAAACCTAGTGGAGGACAGCTATAAGTTCTTGAGCCAGTTCTAAAAGGAACGGAAGGGCTTGCTCTACCACACAGCAGATGATGTGGTGGCCTGCAAGAGAGGAGATGAAAAGAAAACATTACACAAACATAATCTCATCATATTACCGCAGCTATATCAAACGGAGGTGCTGCTCAGATTGCATGATCAGATGGGACATCAAGGAACAGACAAGGTGCAACAAAGTTTACTGCACCGATATGACTGGCCAGGAATGAGGGAAACTTGCGAAAGGAGGGTCGACGCATGTTTGTCGTGTCTACAAGTGAAAGACCCGAGGAAGAGGAAGTTCCCTCTCAAATTGGTGCAAAGATCAAAATTCAATGAGGTCGTACAGATAGACCATCAAAAGATATGTATAACGGAGTCGGGATATAACCAGATATTGGTAATCATAGATCACTTCACGAAACTAGCGGAAGCAGTACCGTCTCAGATGGCCTCGTTTAAATAGGAAGCTGAATAACTCGGAGTAGATCAAGATTCCGGGAGTGGCTGTCAAACGAGAAGGAAGGTGAAGAGGAAAATTTGTCCGAGGAGTCAGAAGAATGGGACGAAAGCTCAGTAGAAAGTGAAGATGAGCAAGACAGTTTGTGCACGATATTAGCGGAAGAAAAATGAAGAAATCGTGACTGGGAAACGCAGACTGATCCCTCCTCCGGGACATAAAACCTGGACCATTACGACATGAACGGAAGAGAAGAACTAGAGATGAAGGCGCTGTCAAGAAAACTTTTTAGGGGATTGTTATGCAGTTCAAACTTCAGGACGAATCTAGGGTCTGAGAGCGACAGAGAAGTCTTGAGCAGGATGGTGTGCGTCAAACCTAAGGATGATATTCACAACCCGTAAGAACTGATCGGACAAATGATGGCACTGAAAGGGCATGTGAAGGCGAGGTACAGGCTATCGGACTAGATACAGGCACAGAACAGCGACAAGATGACCAGCAATCTCTCCAAATGGCTCAGAACGAGAGTAAAGGAGAGAAGAGACCTAGAGGAGGACAGCTATAAGATCATGAGCCAGTTCTACAAGGAGCGGTTGGGCTTACTCTACCACACAGCAGAGGATGTGGTGGTCTGCAAGAGAAGAGATGAAGAGAAAGTATTACACAAACATAATCTCATCATACTACCGCAAATATATCAAACGGAGTTGCTGTTCGGATCGCACGATCAGATGGGACATCAAGGAACAGACAAGGTGCAACAAAGTATACTGCACCGATATGACTGGCCAGGAATGAGGGAAACTTGCGAAAGGAGGGCCGACGCATGTTTGTCGTGTCTACAAGTGAAAGACCCGAGGAAGAGGAAGTTCCCTCGCAAATTGGTGGAAAGATCAGAATTCAATGAGGTCGTACAGATAGACCATCAAAAGATCTGCATGACGGAATTACGATATAACCAGATATTGGTAATCATAGATCAGTTCATGAAACTAGCGGAAGCAGTACCGAGTCAGACGGCCTCGATTAACGAGGAAGCTAAAGAACTCTCACTAGATCAAGAGTCCGGGGAGTGGTTGTCAAATGAGAAGGATAGTGAATAGGCAAATTTGTCCGGGTAGTCAGAAGAATGGGACCAAGACTCAATAGCGAGTGAAGATGAGCAAGAAAAGTTGTGCACGACATTAGTGGAAGAAAAAAATAGAAATCAAGACAGTGAAATGCAAAACGATCCCTCCTCCGGGACATACAACTTGGACCATTACGACATGAACGGAGGAGAAGAACTAGAGATGATAGCGCTGTAAAGAAATTTTTTCAGGGGATTATCATGCAGTTCAAACGTCAGGACGAATCTAGAGCCGGAGAGTGACAGAGAGGTCTTGAACAGGATAGTATGCGTCACTTTTAAGGATGCTATCCACAACCCGGGAGAACTGAACGGGCAAAAGATGGCACTGAACGAGCCTGTGAAGGCGAGGTACAGGATGTCGGACTTGAAACGAGCACAGAAAAACGCCAAGATGACCAGCAATCTTTCCAAATGGATCTGAACGGGAGTAAAGGAGAGAAGAGACCTGGAGGAGGACAGCTACAAGTGATTGAGCCAATTCTACAAGGAGCGGTTGGGCTTACTCTACCACACAGCAGAGGATGTGGTGGTCTGCAAGAGAAGAGATGAAGAGAAAGTATTACACAAACATAATCTCATCATACTACCGCAGCTATATCAAACGGAGTTGCTGTTCGGATCGCACGATCAGATGGGACATCAAGGAACAGACAAGGTGCAACAAAGTATACTGCACCGATATGACTGGCCAGGAATGAGGGAAACTTGCGAAAGGAGGGCCGACGCATGTTTGTCGTGTCTACAAGTGAAAGACCCGAGGAAGAGGAAGTTCCCTCGCAAATTGGTGGAAAGATCAGAATTCAATGAGGTCGTACAGATAGACCATCAAAAGATCTGCATGACGGAATTACGATATAACCAGATATTGGTAATCATAGATCAGTTCATGAAACTAGCGGAAGCAGTACCGAGTCAGACGGCCTCGATTAACGAGGAAGCTAAAGAACTCTCACTAGATCAAGAGTCCGGGGAGTGGTTGTCAAATGAGAAGGATAGTGAAGAGGCAAATTTGTCCGGGTAGTCAGAAGAATGGGACCAAGACTCAATAGCGAGTGAAGATGAGCAAGAAAAGTTGTGCACGATATTAGTGGAAGAAAAAAATAGAAATCAAGACAGTGAAATGCAAAACGATCCCTCCTCCGGGACATACAACTTGGACCATTACGACATGAACGGAGGAGAAGAACTAGAGATGATAGCGCTGTAAAGAAATTTTTTCAGGGGATTATCATCCAGTTCAAACGTCAGGACGAATCTAGAGCCGGAGAGTGACAGAGAGGTCTTGAACAGGATAGTATGCGTCACTTTTAAGGATGCTATCCACAACCCGGGAGAACTGAACGGGCAAAAGATGGCACTGAACGAGCCTGTGAAGGCGAGGTACAGGATGTCGGACTTGAAACGAGCACAGAAAAACGCCAAGATGACCAGCAATCTTTCCAAATGGATCTGAACGGGAGTAAAGGAGAGAAGAGACCTGGAGGAGGACAGCTACAAGTGATTGAGCCAGTTCGACAAGGAGCGGTTGGGCTTACTATACCACACAGCAGATGAGATGGTGGCCTGCAAGAGAAGAGATGAAGAGAAAAAATTTTACACAAACAATATCTCATCATACTACCGCAGCTATATCAAACGGAGTTGCTGTTCAGATCGCACCATCAGATGGGACATCAAGGAACAGACAAGGTGCAACAAAGTATACTGCACCAATATGACTGGCCAGGACTGAGGGAAACTTGCGAAAGGAGGGTCGACGCATGTTTATCGTGTCTACAAGTGAAAGACCCGAGGAAGATGAAGTTCCCTCTCAAATTGGTGGAAAGATCAGAATTCAATGAGGTCGTACAGATAGACCATCAAAAGATCTGCATTACGGAATTAGGATATAACCAGATATTGGTTATCATAGATCACTTCATGAAACTAGCGGAAGCAGTACCGAGTCAGACGGCCTCGTTTAAAGAGGAAGCTGAAGAACTCTGACTAGATCAAGAGTCCGGGGAGTGGTTGTCAAATGAGAAGGATTGTGAAGAGGCAAATTTGTCCGGGGAGTCAGAAGAATGGGACCAAGACTCAATAGCGAGTGACGATGAGCAAGAAAGTTTGTGCACGACATTAGCAGAAGAAAAAAGAAGAAATCAAGACAGGGAAATGCAAACTGATCCCTCCTCCGGGACATACAACTTGGACCATTACGACATGAACGGAGGAGAAGAACTAGAGATGATAGCGCTGTAAAAAAATTTTAGGGAAATATCATGCAGTTCAAACGTCAGGACGAATCTAGAGCCGGAGAGTGACAGAGAGGTCTTGAACAGGATAGTATGCGTCACTTTTAAGGACAATATCCACAACCCGGGAGAACTGAACGGGCAAAAGATGGCACTGAAAGAGCCTGTGAAGGCGAGGTACAGGATGTCGGACTTGAAACGAGCACAGAAAAACGCCAAGATGACCAGCAATCTCTCCAAATGCAATGCACAACCAGGGAGAACTAAACGGGCAAATGATGGCACTGAAAGAGCCTGTGAAGGCGAGGTACAGAATATCTGACTTGATACGAGCATAGAAAAACGCCAAGATGACCAACAATCTCTCCAAATGGATCCGAACGAGAGTAAAGGAGAGAAGAGTCCTAGAGGGGACAGCTATAAGATCTTGAGCCAGTTCTACAAGGAACGGAAGTGCTTGCTCTACCAGGCAGCAGATGATGTGGTGGCCTGCAAGAGAAGATATGAAGAGAAAACATTATAAAAACATAATCTCATCATACTACCGCAGCTATATCAAACGGAGGTGCTACTCAGATCGCATGACCAGATGGGACATCAAGGAACAGATAAGGTGCAACAAAGAATACTACACCGATCTGAGTGGCCAGGAATGAGAAAAGCTTGCGAAAGATGGGTCAACGCATGTTTGCAGTGTCTACAAGTGAAAGACCCGAGGAAGATGAAGTTCCCTCTCAAATCGGTGGAAAGCTTAGAATTCAATGAGGTCGTACTGATAGACCATCAAAAGATATGCATTACGGAATTAGGATATAACCAGATATTGGTTATCATAGATCACTTCATGAAACTAGCGGAAGCAGTACCGAGTCAGACGGCCTCGTTTAAAGAGGAAGCTGAAGAACTCTGACTAGATCAAGAGTCCGGGGAGTGGTTGTCAAATGAGAAGGATTGTGAAGAGGCAAATTTGTCCGGGGAGTCAGAAGAATGGGACCAAGACTCAATAGCGAGTGACGATGAGCAAGAAAGTTTGTGCACGACATTAGCGGAAGAAAAAAGAAGAAATCAAGACAGGGAAATGCAAACTGATCCCTCCTCCGGGACATACAACTTGGACTATTACGACATGAACGGAGGAGAAGAACTAGAGATGATAGCGCTGTAAAAAAAATTTCAGGGAAATATCATGCAGTTCAAACGTCAGGACGAATCTAGAGCCGGAGAGTGACAGAGAGGTCTTGAACAGGATAGTATGCGTCACTTTTAAGGATGCTATCCACAACCCGGGAGAACTGAACGGGCAAAAGATGGCACTGAACGAGCCTGTGAAGGCGAGGTACAGGATGTCGGACTTGAAACGAGCACAGAAAAACGCCAAGATGACCAGCAATCTTTCCAAATGGATCCGAACGGGAGTAAAGGAGAGAAGAGACCTGGAGGAGGACAGCTACAAGTGATTGAGCCAGTTCTACAAGGAGCGGTTGGGCTTACTATACCACACAGCAGATGAAGTGGTGGCCTGCAAGAGAAGAGATGAAGAGAAAAAATTTTACACAAACAATATCTCATCATACTACCGCAGCTATATCAAACGGAGTTGCTGTTCAGATCGCACGATCAGATGGGACATCAAGGAACAGACAAGGTGCAACAAAGTATACTGCACCAATATGACTGGCCAGGACTGAGGGAAACTTGCGAAAGGAGGGTCGACGCATGTTTATCGTGTCTACAAGTGAAAGACCCGAGGAAGAAGAAGTTCCCTCTCAAATTGGTGGAAAGATCAGAATTCAATGAGGTCGTACAGATAGACCATCAAAAGATCTGCATTACGGAATTAGGATATAACCAGATATTGGTTATCATAGATCACTTCATGAAACTAGCGGAAGCAGTACCGAGTCAGACGGCCTCGTTTAAAGAGGAAGCTGAAGAACTCTGACTAGATCAAGAGTCCGGGGAGTGGTTGTCAAATGAGAAGGATTGTGAAGAGGCAAATTTGTCCGGGGAGTCAGAAGAATGGGACCAAGACTCAATAGCGAGTGACGATGAGCAAGAAAGTTTGTGCACGACATTAGCGGAAGAAAAAAGAAGAAATCAAGACAGGGAAATGCAAACTGATCCCTCCGCCGGGACATACAACTTGGACCATTACGACATGAACGGAGGAGAAGAACTAGAGATGATAGCGCTGTAAAAAAAATTTCAGGGAAATATCATGCAAATCAAACGTCAGGACGAATCTAGAGCCGGAGAGTGACAGAGAGGTCTTGAACAGGATAGTATGCGTCACTTTTAAGGATGCTATCCACAACCCGGGAGAACTGAACGGGCAAAAGATGGCACTGAACGAGCCTGTGAAGGCGAGGTACAGGATGTCGGACTTGAAACGAGCACAGAAAAACGCCAAGATGACCAGCAATCTTTCCAAATGGATCCGAACGGGAGTAAAGGAGAGAAGAGACCTGGAGGAGGACAGCTACAAGTGATTGAGCCAGTTCTACAAGGAGCGGTTGGGCTTACTATACCACACAGCAGATGAAGTGGTGGCCTGCAAGAGAAGAGATGAAGAGAAAAAATTTTACACAAACAATATCTCATCATACTAGCGCAGCTATATCAAACGGAGTTGCTGTTCAGATCGCACGATCAGATGGGACATCAAGGAACAGACAAGGTGCAACAAAGTATACTGCACCAATATGACTGGCCAGGACTGAGGGAAACTTGCGAAAGGAGGGTGGACGCATGTTTGTCGTGTCTACAAGTGAAAGACCCGAGGAAGAGGAAGTTCCCTCTCAAATTGGTGGAAAGATCAGAATTCAATGAGGTCGTACAGATAGACCATCAAAAGATCTGCATAACGGAATTAGGATATAACCAGATATTGGTAATCATAGATCACTTCATGAAACTAGCGGAAGCAGTACCGAGTCAGACGGCCTCGTTTAAAGAGGAAGCTGAAGAACTCTGACTAGATCAAGAGTCCGGGGAGTGGTTGTCAAATGAGAAGGATTGTGAAGAGGCAAATTTGTCCGGGGAGTCAGAAGAATGGGACCAAGACTCAATAGCGAGTGACGATGAGCAAGAAAGTTTGTGCACGACATTAGCAGAAGAAAAAAGAAGAAATCAAGACAGGGAAATGCAAACTGATCCCTCCTCCGGGACATACAACTTGGACCATTACGACATGAACGGAGGAGAAGAACTAGAGATGATAGCGCTGTAAAAAAATTTCAGGGAAATATCATGCAGTTCAAACGTCAGGACGAATCTAGAGCCGGAGAGTGACAGAGAGGTCTTGAACAGGATAGTATGCGTCACTTTTAAGGACAATATCCACAACCCGGGAGAACTGAACGGGCAAAAGATGGCACTGAAAGAGCCTGTGAAGGCGAGGTACAGGATGTCGGACTTGAAACGAGCACAGAAAAACGCCAAGATGACCAGCAATCTCTCCAAATGCAATGCACAACCAGGGAGAACTAAACGGGCAAATGATGGCACTGAAAGAGCCTGTGAAGGCGAGGTACAGAATATCTGACTTGATACGAGCATAGAAAAACGCCAAGATGACCAACAATCTCTCCAAATGGATCCGAACGAGAGTAAAGGAGAGAAGAGTCCTAGAGGGGACAGCTATAAGATCTTGAGCCAGTTCTACAAGGAACGGAAGTGCTTGCTCTACCAGGCAGCAGATGATGTGGTGGCCTGCAAGAGAAGATATGAAGAGAAAACATTATAAAAACATAATCTCATCATACTACCGCAGCTATATCAAACGGAGGTGCTACTCAGATCGCATGACCAGATGGGACATCAAGGAACAGATAAGGTGCAACAAAGAATACTACACCGATCTGAGTGGCCAGGAATGAGAAAAGCTTGCGAAAGATGGGTCAACGCATGTTTGCAGTGTCTACAAGTGAAAGACCCGAGGAAGATGAAGTTCCCTCTCAAATCGGTGGAAAGCTTAGAATTCAATGAGGTCGTACTGATAGACCATCAAAAGATATGCATGACGGAATCGGGATATAACCAGATATTGGTAATCATAGATCACTTCACGAAACTAGCGGAAGCAGTACCGTGTCAGACGGCCTCGTTTGAAGAGGAAGTTGAAGAACTCGAACAACAAAATGGAATCGGAGGTAAAGCAGTCAAGTGGAACCGGAAACTTGAGTGGCAAAATTTGGGACGAGCATGAACCCTCCCCAACACAGAAAAGAAGAAGATAAAGACGTTATCTCTCAGTGAGTGTTTTTGTTTTCGAGTGCGTAGTTATCTCTCATTGAGAAAGTAACTCTTTTCTTGCACTAAACTACTGATGATCTGAATTAACAACTATTATGGATTATTATTATTCATTTATTTTCAGGACTTTACAGAAGTCAACAGGTCTCAATTATTTGTAAAACAGTTACTGTACAAAAAAATTCCAGTAAAATGTAACCGGAGGTACAGCAGTCAAGTGGAAACGGAGGGTTGAACGGCGAAAATCGGGAAAAATTCGAACCCTGCCTAACAGAGAAAAAAAGAAAATAAAAATGTTATGCTTCAGTGAGAGTGTAATCGTTGAGAGTGCACTTACCTCTTCGTGGGAGTATAAATATTTTCTCGCCCTAAACTGCTCGAGATCTAAAACAACTATTATTATGAAGCTGAACTAAATCGTTCAGATCATTACAGCAGTCAACTGGTCTCAATTGTTTTAAAAACATTTAAGGTTATGTTTGAATCACAGCATAGTGGAGCCGGATGTACAGCAGTCACTCGAAACTGAAGAGTTGACTGGCACAATTGGGGATAAAATTGAGTCCTCCCGGACAGAGAAAAGAAAAAAATAAACACGTTATCTCTCAGTGAGAGTGTAATCTCTCGGTGAGAGTATAACACTTTTCTCGCCCTTAACTACTAATGATCTGAAACAACAATTGCTATATAGTTAAATTATTTCTTTCAGAGCCTTACAGCAGTCAACAGGTCTCAATTATTCAGAAAACAGTTACTGTAACAGGTTATTACAGTAAAGTGGAACCATAGGTACATCAGTTAAAAAGAACCGGAGGGCTAAAGGGCAAAATTCGGGACCAATCCGATCTCTCGCGAACAGAAAAAAGAATAAGAAAACGACGTTATTCTCGGTGAGAGTGAAATTATTGAAAGGTGTAGATATCTCCCAGTGAGAGTGCAACTTTTTTCCACGCCCTAATCTACCTTTGATGTAATTTAACCATTATTAAGAAGTTGAAATAAATCGTTCAGAGCATTACAGCACTAAGCAGGTCTCAATTGCTTAAAAACAGGCAGTATAAAAAAGACTTACAAGAAAATGGAATCGGAGGTAAAGCAGTCAAGTGGAACCGGAAAATTGAGTGGCAAAGTTTGGGAGGAGCACGAACCCTCCCCAACAGAGAAAACTAGAAGATAAAAACGTTATCCCTCGGTGAGTGTTTTTTTTCGAATGCGTAGTTATCTCTCATTGAGAGTGTAACTCTTTTCTTGCCCTAAACTACTGATGATTTGAAACAACAACTATAATGGATTATTAAAATTCAATTATTTTCAGGGCTTTACAGCAGTCAACAGGTCTCAGTTATTTGTAAAACAGTTACTGTAAACTGAATTCCAGTAAAATGTAACCGTACGTACAGCAGTCAAGTGGAACCGGAGTTTTGAATGGCAACATTCGGGACGAATCCGAACCCTTCCGAATAAAGAAAAGAAAAATATAAGGGCGTTATCTTTTTGTGAGAGTGTTATTGGAAATGAAGCAGTCAACAGGGCTCAATTTTTTTTCTACAAAAAACAGTTACTATAAAGTAGTATTACAGAAAAATTAACCGGAAGTACAGCAGTCAAATGAAGTTGAAGGGTTGAGTGGCACAATTTAGGACAAGTCTGACCATTCCTGAATACATATAAGAAAAAAATAACAACTTTACTCTCGGTGAGAGTGTAATTATTGAAAATGTAATTATCTCTCGTTGAGATTATAATTTTTTTCTCGTCGTAAATTGCTCATGATGTGAAAGAATAATTTTTTTTTGGAATTGAAATAAATCGTTGGAAGCATTACATCAGTCAACAGGTCTGAAAGTCTTAAAAAACAATTACTGTTAAAAAAAATACAGAAAGTCGAACCGGAGATACAGCTTTCAAGTGGAAACGGAGGATTGAGTGGAGAAATTCGGGAAAAATCCGAACCCTGCCTACAGAGTTATGTTTCAGTGTAAATGTTGAGAGTGCACTTACCTCTTGGTGAGAGTATAATTTTTTCTCGCCCTAAACTACTCAAGATCTAAAACAACTATTATTATGAAGCTGATTTAAGTCGTTCAGAGCCTTACAGCAGTCAACTGGTCTCAATTATTTACAAAACAGTTACTGTAAAAAAAGAAGTACGGTAAAGTGGAACCGCAGGTAAGACAGTCAAATGGAAGCGCGAGACAATTCTGACCTCTGCCGAACAGAGAAAAGAAGAAGATAACGACTTTATCTCTCGTTTAGGAGGTATTTGGCATTACAGCAGTCAACAAGACTCAATTGCTGACAAAACAGTTTTTATAGGATGTAATTTCAAAAAGTGGAACCGGACAGTTGAGTGGCAATTTTCGGATGAATCCGAACACTCCTGCTTGCAGAAAAGAAAAAGATAACGAGGTTTTCTCTCGGTGAGATTGTAATCGGATTCGACCGACTTTTTTCTCGCGCAGTCTAATCATGATCTGAAATATAAAATAGTTCGAGGCATTAAAGCAGTCAATGGGTCTCAATTGTTTTGAAAGATTTTAATGTAAAGTTTGAATCACAGTAACGTGGAGCCGGAGGTACATCAGTCAGGTGAAATTTAAGGGTTAAGTTGCACAATTTGGTACGAATCCAAACCCTTCCGAACAGAGAAAAGAAGAAAATAATCACGTTATCTCTCAGTGAGAGTATAATTGTTGAGAGTGCTGTTATCTCTCGATGAGAGTATAAAACTTTTCTCATCCTAAAATACTCATGATCTGAAACAATTAATATTATTTAGTTAAAATAAATCTCTCAGAGCCTTACAGCTGTCAACAGGTCTCAGTTGTTTCGAAAACAGTAACTGTAACAGGGAATTACAGTAAAGTGGACCCGGAGGTACAGTAGTCAAATAGCACCGGAGGGCTGAATGTATGCAAATTCGGGACGAGTCCGAACCCTCCTGCTCAAAGAAAAGAAGAAGATAACGACGTTATACCTCGGTGAGTGTGTAGTTTTTTCTCGTACTATCCTACTCATGGTCTGGAACAATTATTATTATGAAGTTGCAATAAACTGTTCAAGGCATTACAGGAAGCAGCAGTCAAGTTGAACCGGGGGGTTGAGTGGTGAATTTTGGGGCGAATCCAAACCCATCTGCTCAAAGAAAAGTAGAAGATAACGACGTTATCTCTCGGTGAGAAGTTAATAGTTGAGAGTGAAACTGTCTCTCGGTGAGAGTTTAACTCTTTTTTCACCCTAAACTACACATGATCTGAAACAATTATTATTATGAAGTTGAATTAAATCGTTCAGGACATTACAGCAGTCAACAGACGTCAATTTTTCACGAGAAAGTAACTGTAAAAAGGTCTTACAATAAGGTGGAACCGGAGGCACAGCAGTCAAGTGGAACCAAAAGGTTGAGTGGCGAAATTCGGGAAAAATCCGAACCCTGCCTAACAGAAAAAAAAAGAAAATAAATACGCTATGTTTCAGTGAGAGTGTAATTGTTGAGAGTGCACTTATCTGTTGGTGAGAGTATATATCTTTTCTCGCCTTAAACTACTCGAGATCTAAAACAACTATGATTATGAAGCTGAAATAAATCGTTCAAAGCATTACAACAGTCAACTGGTCTCAATTGTTTATAAAACAGTTACTGTAAAAAAAAACATTTACGGTAAAGTGGAACCGGAGGTAAGACAGTCAAATGGTCTCAATGGTTTACAAAACTGTTACCGTAAAAAGGAATTACGGTAAAGTGGAACCGGAAGTAAGACAGTCAAATGGAAACGCGAGACAAATCTGAACCCTCCCGAACAAAGAAAAGAAGAAGATAACGACGTTATCTCTCGGTGAGGAGGTAATTGGCATTACAGCTGTCAACAAGAATCAATTGTTCACAAAACAATTACGGTAGGGTGTAATTTTAGAAAATTGAACCGGAGATACAGCAGTCAAGTGGAATTAAAGCTTTGAGTGGCAAATTTCGGACGAATCCGAACCCTCCTGCTTGGAGAAAAGAAAAAGATAACGAAGTTTTCTCTCACTAAGATTGTAATCGGATTCGAGTGACTCTTTTCTCGCCCAGTGTAATCATGATCTGAAATAACAATTCTTGTGCTAAGTACTTGAGTTAAGTAAATTAGTTCGAGGCGTTACAGCAGTCAACAGGTCTCAATTTTTTTTTTAATTTTTCAAAGTAAAGTTTGAGTCACAGTAAAGTGGAGCCGGAGGTAAATCAGTCAAGTGAAACTGAAGGGTTGAGTGGCACATTTTGGGACGAATCCAAACCCTCCCGAACAGAGAAAAGAAGAAAAAAAACACGTTATCTCTCAGTGAGAGTAGAGTCGTTGAGAGTGCCGTTATCACTCGATGAGAGTATTACACTTTTCTCACCCTACACTACTCATGATCCAAAGCAACAATTTTTATGTAGTTGAATTAAATCGCTCAGAGCCTTACAGCATTCAACAGGTCTCAATTGTTTTGAAAACAGTAACTGTAACAGGGAGTTACAGTAAAGTGGAACCGGAGGTACAGTAGTCAAATAATTCTTTTCTCGCCTAAACTACTCACGATCTGAAACAAAAATTAACATGTAGTTAAATTAAATCGTTCGGGGCCTTACAGCAGCCAACAGGTCTCAATTGTTTACAAAACAGTTAACTACAAAAGGGAATTACAGTAAAGCCGAACCGGAATTACAGAAGTCGAGTTGAGCTAGAGGATTGAACGGCAAAATTCGGGACGAAGCCGAAGGATCCCGAACAGAGAAAAGGAGAAAATAACGACGTTATCTCTCTATGAGAGTGTAATTAGCATTACAGTAGTCAACAAGACTCAATTGTAACAAAGCCGTAACTGTAAAGTGGAACTATAGCAACCCGCAACCGGAAGTACAGCAGTCAAGTGGAATCGGATGCTAAAAATTCGACTTAAAGGATGTATCAAAACACTGAAGTTTTATCTGCAAAATTTTACACTTTAGAAATTAGGCAAGTTGCTCCCATAGTTATTTTTATTCATGAGCAATTCATTAACTATATCTGCTACATCAACTGGAGTTTGAAATGAATAAATTAGACACAATAAACATTTGCAGCCATGCTTTATTTTAAAATACTCCTAGACATTTGTTAAAAATTAAAATCAAAGTAAACAAGACTGCTCGTATCAGGGCGAAGCCATGAAAGTTCCGACTGCCTTTTAAGGTCTATGGAGCATTAATAAGATGAAAAATTTCAATGTAATAAAAAAAAAATTTGAAAAAATTTGAGATTTTTTTTAAAAAAACATCCCCCACACGTCATTTTAAGTACAAAGTGATAGATTTTGCGCCTATTAACAAATCAATTATGGCATATAAGCTTCCTTGAACCAATTTGGAACGATTTCTAAGACGGATTAAATCTCACTTACGCGTTAATAGCGCGAAATTTATCGTGCGTTAATTGTCCCAAATTGGCCAAAATGGCAATCTTTAAATCAGCATAACTTTACGAAAAATGATCACAGGTAAAATATCTTTTCAAATTTGAGCTCAGGACAACAATACCTTTCGAATGATATAAAAAAATTCCGTCAAAAATGGCTAGTTAAAAAGTCGAAATTTGTCTGAAGAAAAAAAAACCCACCCCGAGCACAAATATTCCGTTACTTTCGTATCGAAAGTCGGAACAAAAAGACTGCTCGTGTCAGGGCGAAGCCCTGAATGTTCCGACTGCCTTTTAAGATTTATTGAGCAGCAATAATACATAAAAAAATTAAATGAACTAAAATTAAATGAAATTTTTTTTTTCTAAAATTTGAAATTTTTTATGAAAATCATCTCCCCACACGCCATTTAAAGTACAAAAAGATAGATTTCGTTCCTTGTAACAAATCAATTATGGCAAATGAGCTTCGTTCAACCAAATTGGAACGATTTATAAGACGGATTAAATCTCCGCTTACGCGTTAACAGCGCGAATTATATTGCGCGTTAATTGTCCCAAATTGGTCAAAATGGCCAAAATGGAAATCTTTAAACCCTCATAACTTTACGAAAAATGATCACAGGTGAAATATCTTTTCAAATTTAAGCTCAGGACAACGATATCTTTTGAAAGATATTAAAAAATTCCGTCAAAAATGGCTAGTTAAAAAGTCGAAATTTGTCTGAAGAAAAAAAAAACCCACCCAGAGCACAAATATTCCGTTACTTTCGTATCGAAAGTCGGAACAAAAAGTAACAAGACTGCTCGTATCAGGGCGAAGCCCTGAATGTTCCGACTGCCTTTTAAGGTTTATGGAGCAGTAATAATATTTAAAAATTCAATGAAATAAAACAAAATGAAAAATTTTTTTTTTCTAAAATTTGAAATTTTTTATGAAAATCATCCCCCCACACGCCATTTTAAGTACAAAAGGATAAATTTTACTCCTTGTAACTAGCCAACTATTGCAAATAAGCTTCTTTTAACCAATTTGGAACGATTTCTAAGACGGATTAACTCTCCGCTTACGCGTTAATAGCGCGAAATATATCGCACATTAATTGTCCCTAATTGGCCAAAATGGCTATCTTTAAACCCCCGTAACTTTACGAAAAATGATCACAGGTGAAATATCTTTTCAAATTTGAGCTCAGGACAACAATACTTTTCGAATGATATTAAAAAATTCCGTCAAAAATGGCTAGTTAAAAAGTCGAAATTTGTCTGAAGAAAAAAAAACCCACCCCGAGCACAAATATTCCGTTACTTTCGTATCGAAAGTCGGAACAAAAAGTTTGGGAACTTTATTTTGCTAGCTGCCCGCTGTTTCTCTTATCAGTTTTGATTTATCGAAAGAATTAAACTGAGCTCTCAGTTTAAAGCGGACTACGAAAAGAATGTCTGAAAATGACCACAAAAATTAGTAATTCGATATAAAGCTTAAAACAATAACTATGATATAGTTTGCTTGACAAAACTCTGTAGACTTTGCTTCAAAAATTGTTTTTTTTTATCTTTATTATTCTAAATAGGTTTTCTATCTTTTGAATTTGCATAAATCGCTATAAAAATTATAAGCTGAATTTCCTGGATAATTTTAAAGATCTTCGAAAAACCTTATGAAGATACGTTCAAAATTTTATGAAAACTTCAAATGAGCTGCAGAGCCATCAAACAGGTTTCTGATAATGTAATCATGCTTATTTTGACAAGTCAAAGACTTATAAAACACAATAAAATTTTTAAAATTCCTTATAAACATAAAAACACATCAAGATTGTATTTTTATATTCTTTGCTATCTTTGCTCAATCCTCAAGATTCTTCAAAATCTTGTCGAGATATTCAAGAAGATTGGACCTGAAAAAACAATAATTATTAGCGCTTTGTGAGTGGCTGAGAACATTTTTGGCTTGATGTCGCTAATTCTTCGGTTTGGCTTGAAATCGCGTTGGCTTGATGTCCAACAACCCATCAGATTATCTTCTCGATTCGACCTAGCCTGGATTAATAATCAATATTGAACTTTTTTCCTGGTATGTCTTTTAAACTTTTCCGAGCGGAATATCCGGTAAATAAATGGCTCGTTTCGTGACACAGCTGAACAATGTAAGCAGATTGCACGTGACATTCAAGAAACTTCCGATGGTTTCCAGCAGACTGAAATTAGTTATCAGGTGAGGCACGCATAATAATGCAATTGAGATGAAATTCTGGGCGCACATAACTGAGTAGACAAAAAAGCAAGCGGCAAAACTGCGCGATTTGGATCGGATGTTCGGATTTGTCACTTCTGAGGTCATTTGCCGTTCGTCGCTCGTACTCGTGGAGCTGGAAGACCTATCAGTCATCGCAACACTTTGAGAAACCGCGGCGAGATCGTTTGTCACTGAAACATTTCGAATCATCAGTCAGACCTTAAATCTAATCAAAATATATGTATCAACTTCTTTTATCGTCAAAGGTTTTTTTTTATTCAAATTTGAAACATTTCATCGTATCAAATGCTTTTTCTGTAATTGGTTAACAAATTTTCCTTTTTGAAAGACAAAATTATTGACCAGCATCAAACCAACCTATAAGTCAAAACGCAGTTTATAATTTGATTTTATTTCCATTTGGAAATTTCCGACCGACTCTAGAAATTGTGCAATCTAATGTTTTTTCAATTTTATCCTCACGACACTGCTCTTTTTTTGGATCCTAGGCCAGTGATTTAATTCGAAAACTATTCTTCTAATATTCTTCATGATTTCTATTAATTTTTATCATCTTAAGGCAATTTATATTTCTTCTGTTCGAAATTTGTCGAACCTCGTCCACGATAGTAATCATCCTCAATTTGAGTTCGTTGAAATACTTCTCGGAAGTTGGGCTTGTACGATAAATTGTATCGAAAATCACTGTTTATTTCGTAGTTTTCATTACAACAATCGTCAATGGCTGTGAAGTGCGCGATGTATTGCGGATCACTGCTAATTCGGAGCCTGCGTTGGATCTCTTGTTCCAGAACTAAGACACAAGTAAGTTCCGAACGAGTGGCCACAAAAAATGAGACTTTTGCATTGCAAATTGAAAAATTCTGCTATCGCAAAAAACAACGAAAGGCCAGGGGTGCTTTTACTGCTACTTGAAATTCGGCGAACATTTGAAATGCGGAACTTACAAGCCAATATCTTCGCTGCCTATTGTATGTAAGATATTTGGAAAAATTATATGCGTTGGGATGGATATAACTTCGTTTCACATGAATATCAAAAATTAACAATGAAACTGTTACTGCAACTGTCTACGGTCGTTGCAATTGTGAATGCTGTTGAAATTATAAATCATTGTTTCAACGTAAAAATTACCGCATCATG
The DNA here is from genome assembly GCF_963678635.1 of Symsagittifera roscoffensis. Lineage (NCBI taxonomy): Eukaryota > Metazoa > Xenacoelomorpha > Acoela > Convolutidae > Symsagittifera > Symsagittifera roscoffensis. The sequence continues at coordinate 63,251,144 of NC_087062.1, forward strand.
CAGTTTTATTGTTCCGGCATTCGAAGAAAACGGAATATTGATGCTCGGTGTGGTTGTTTTTATTCGGTCAATTTTCACCGGTCGAAAAAATAATTTTCAACAAAACCTTATTGTACCCCATTCAAGATAGTGACTTCTTGAGTTCAAATATAACAAGACTGCTCGTATCAGGGCGAAGCCCTGAATATTCCGAATGCCCATTAAGGTTTATGGAGCAGTAATATCATTAAAAAATTAAAAGTAATAAATTGAAATGAAATTTTTTTTTTCAAAAATTTGAAATTTTTTAATGAAAATCATCCCCCCACACGCCATATAAAGTACAAAAGGATAGATTTCGCTCCTTGTAACAAACCAATTGTGGCAAATAAGCTTCTTTTATTCAATTTGGAACGATTTCTAAGACGGATTAACTCTCCGCTTACGCGTTAATAGCGCGAAATATATCGCGCGTTAATTGTCCCAAATTGGCCAAAACGGCAATCTTTAAACCCTCATAACTTTACAAAAAATGATTACAGGTGAAATATCGTGTCAAATTTGAGCTCAGGACAACAATACCTTTTGAATGATATAAAAAAATCTGTCAAAAATGGCTAGTTAAAAAGTCGAAATTTGTCTGAAGAAAAAAAAACCCACCCCGAGCACAAATATTCCGTTACTTTCGTATCGAAAGTCGGAACAAAAAGTTTGGGAACTTTATTTTGCTAGCTGCCCGCTGTTTCTCTTATCAGTTTTGATTTATCGAAAGAATTAAACTGAGCTCTCAGTTTAAAGCGGACTACGAAAAGAATGTCTGAAAATGACCACAAAAATTAGTAATTCGATATAAAGCTTAAAACAATAACTATGATATAGTTTGCTTGACAAAACTCTGTAGACTTTGCTTCAAAAATTGTTTTTTTTTATCTTTATTATTCTAAATAGGTTTTCTATCTTTTGAATTTGCATAAATCGCTATAAAAATTATAAGCTGAATTTCCTGGATGATTTTAAAGATCTTCGAAAAACCTTATGAAGATACGTTCAAAATTTTATGAAAACTTCAAATGAGCTGCAGAGCCATCAAACAGGTTTCTGATAATGTAATCATGCTTATTTTGACAAGTCAAAGACTTATAAAACACAATAAAATTTTTAAAACTTCCTTATAAACATAAAAACACATCAAGATTGTATTTTTATATTCTTTGCTATCTTTGCTCAATCCTCAAGATTCTTCAAAATCTTGTCGAGATATTCAAGAAGATTGGACCTGAAAAAACAATAATTATTAGCGCTTTGTGAGTGGCTGAGAACATTTTTGGCTTGATGTCGCTAATTCTTCGGTTTGGCTTGAAATCGCGTTGGCTTGATGTCCAACAACCCATCAGATTATCTTCTCGATTCGACCTAGCCTGGATTAATAATCAATATTGAACTTTTTTCCTGGTATGTCTTTTAAACTTTTCCGAGCGGAATATCCGGTAAATAAATGGCTCGTTTCGTGACACAGCTGAACAATGTAAGCAGATTGCACGTGACATTCAAGAAACTTCCGATGGTTTCCAGCAGACTGAAATTAGTTATCAGGTGAGGCAGGCATAATAATGCAATTGAGATGAAATTCTGGGCGCACATAACTGAGTAGACAAAAAAGCAAGCGGCAAAACTGCGCGATTTGGATCGGATGTTCGGATTTGTCACTTCTGAGGTCATTTGCCGTTCGTCGCTCGTACTCGTGGAGCTGGAAGACCTATCAGTCATCGCAACACTTTGAGAAACCGCGGCGAGATCGTTTGTCACTGAAACATTTCGAATCATCAGTCAGACCTTAAATCTAATCAAAATATATGTATCAACTTCTTTTATCGTCAAAGGTTTTTTTTTTATTCAAATTTGAAACATTTCATCGTATCAAATGCTTTTTCTGTAATTGGTTAACAAATTTTCCTTTTTGAAAGACAAAATTATTGACCAGCATCAAACCAACCTATAAGTCAAAACGCAGTTTATAATTTGATTTTATTTCCATTTGGAAATTTCCGACCGACTCTAGAAATTGTGCAATCTAATATTTTTTCAATTTTATCCTCACGACACTGCTCTTTTTTTGGATCCTAGGCCAGTGATTTAATTCGAAAACTATTCTTCTAATATTCTTCATGGTTTCTATTAATTTTTATCATCTTAAGGCAATTTATATTTCTTCTGTTCGAAATTTGTCGAACCTCGTCCACGATAGTAATCATCCTCAATTTGACTTCGTTGAAATACTTCTCGGAAGTTGGGCTTGTACGATAAATTGTATCGAAAATCACTGTTTATTTCGTAGTTTTCATTACAACAATCGTCAATGGCTGTGAAGTGCGCGATGTATTGCGGATCACTGCTAATTCGGAGCCTGCGTTGGATCTCTTGTTCCAGAACTAAGACACAAGTAAGTTCCGAATGAGTGGCCACAAAAAATGAGACTTTTGCATTGCAAATTGAAAAATTCTGCTATCGCAAAAGACCGAAAGGCCAAGGTGCTTTTACTGCTACTTGAAATTCGGCGAACATTTGAAATGCGGAACTTACAAGCCAATATCTTCGCTGCCTATTGTATGTAAGATATTTGGAAAAATTATATGCGTTGGGATATAACTTCGTTTCACATGAACATCAAAAATTAACAATGAAACAGAAAAACTTTTACAGCAAAGGTCTACGGCCGTTGCAATTGTGAATGCTGTTGAAATTATAAATCATTGCTTCAACGTAAAAATTACCAGTAAAAATGCAGTTTTATTGTTCCGGCATTCGAAGAAAACGGAATATTTATGCTCGGTGTGGTTGTTTTCATTCAGTCAATTTTCACCGGTCGAAAAAATAATTTTCAACAAAAACTTATTGTACCCCATGCAAGATATTGACTTCTTGAGTTCAAATCTAAAAAAAATGTTTTACCTCCGATTGTTTTTTTATAAAATTTTCAGGGTTTGGAAGTTGCCAAATTTGCCATGTTCTGGACTAAATTTTGCGCGCTTTGAAGAGTTTATTCATAATGCTGAGAGCGTAACGCGAACAATTTATGCGTGAAGAATATTCCTGCACAACAAAATCGTTCCAATTTGATTGAAGCTAGCTAATTGGTCATATTAATTTCGTACGACTCAAAGTTTTACAGTTAGATATTATCCAAAATGTATAGGTTTTCAATATTTTTTTTTCAAAAACTATTCGATATGAATTAAGGGAGAGTCGGAACGTTCAGGGCTTTGCCTTGATATACGAGCAGTCTTGTAACTCTTTTAAAAGCGTTAGATGCAGTAGCTTTTTTTGATTTTTGGAAAAACCTTTTCTATTGGTTTTAGGATAAAAATTAAAAATTCATTAAAACCGTACCTAAAAAATAGACACGACTGCTCATATTTTAGGTCAAAGCCCTGAATGTTCAGACTGCCCCTTAGTTAATATCGAATAGTTTCGGGGGAAAAAAATATTGTAAAACTATAAATTTTGGACAAAATCAAATTGTAAAACTTTGAGTCGTACCAAATTACTTCGAGCAAATTTGGATAAATAATTTTCGTTTTTGAAAGAAAAAAACATTGACCAGCATCAGATTGACCTACAAGCCAACTAGCTAGCCTCAATTCACTTTGGAACAATTTTTTTGCGCAGGATAATTTGCCACGCATAAATAATTCGCGTTACGCTCTCAGCATTATGATTAAATTCTTCAAAGCGCGCATGATTTAGTCCAGAACATGGCCTAATAATTGGAGGTAAAATATTTTTTTTAATTTCAACTTAGGAAGTCGATATCTTCATGGGGTATAAAAATTTTTGATTGAAAACTATTATTTCGATTGACGAAAGTTGGCTGAACATAAAAAAAACCACACCGAGCACAAATATTTCGTTTTCTTCGAAAGTCGGAACAAAAACAATGTATTTACGTAGATAATAAAATTCAGACTTGAAATCAGAAGATAATAGTGCTCTGCAGAGTTCAGTTTTGAGATTCATTCTGTTTCTACGTTTGCACAATCTTCAATTTTGCAGTGTTAGTTGATTAGATTAGAATTTACGGCCAAATAGATGACCTGGGATAAAAACGTTTGAATTTATAACGATGTATCTAGCTGGATGGCATCTAATACACTGATGGCGAAGGACGACAAAACAAGCGCTTAACATCAATATACATGCCACCATTTTTGTATCATTGAGTAACAAAAAACTCACAAACTCAATTGTCTGAATTTTGTATCAGCTTAATTGACTTCGGCCGAATTGTCTGGACGCGATATCAAATAGTAACATTTTTTGTTCGAAATTTAAAAACTTAAAAATCATAACAAAATTATGCAACTAATTTGCAATATTGTCTATAAAAATTTATCCCCAGGTTGACTTCCATCAACGAAAAATGCTCATCGCACAATTTCAAAGACGGAGTGCATGGAAAATGTTTATCATACAAATTCCATATATGAAATTTGTACGATAAGCAAATTTTACTTTGATGCAAAAAAAAGAAGAAAAAATTCAAGTTTCAGGGATTTTTTTTCTCTGTTTTTTATCCCAATATCATTTTCATGCTTAATGCTTAGCTAAACATTTTTGGGAATACATTTCATGCAAAAATTTGTGTTTTTTTGCCTATAACGTAGTCCAGGCTGAATTTCTTTATACAAAAACAACAAAACTGACCGAGAACTTTTATGCGAAACTAGACTAGAAATTTTTATAGCTTTTACATTGTAAGATCTTTTTTAGTTTCTCCAAATAATTTCAGGCCACGGTTTTTTGTCTTGTAAAATTTTTGACCAAAAATTTTCTAGCCATATACAAAAATTTAAAAAGTTCATTCATAATTTTGAGTTAAACTTGAGTATTTTTTCATACTTAATTACTTAAATGCCGAATATTTGTGTAATTTTTTCCCTTCAACACATGGGGTTTCTCTTATGGGAGAAAATAATTAGTTTTTGTGTTTTCGGAGAAAACACTAAAATATTTAACAAAACATAAAAAGTTATAAGTTTTTGACTCATGGAAAAATGCTTGGCATATAATTTTCATATATGAAAAATGCTTATCGTAGAGTTTTTTACAATTTTCTGTAGTATGAAGTTGTACAAAAAAGTATGATGAACATTTTTTCCATATATAAAAATTGCAAGCATTTTTGGTCATCCCGGATCGACTAGCTAAAAATAACTGATTTTGGAAAGAAGGATTATTCTGAAAAATGAATGCAAAATGTTTTTTGATTATGAAGGACACGTACTTTGCAATTTTCAAACAAAATTATAAGTGAATCGATGAAAAGCAAACAGCATTCACGTTTTCATATAAATGACTCCATATTCATATTTGAGCTAGAACAGCTTTTGCACGGATCAAAAATATGAAAGTCTACGAAAAGCATTTATCGATAATTTTTCAAGGCGTTCGTTGCTGTAACTTGATTATGGATGCTTTTCGATAAATGATTTTGAACAACTGTAGATATATTGTTTTCTATTTGTGCGAAAATCGCGGACGTACTTTTTTTTTCGAAATTAGGCTATTTGGAGGCGTTACTTTAACGGCAATGGCTTTTTGACGATCTGCCAAGTTTCTTAGTTGTAAACAATAACTTCGAAGTTTATTTAGAACATTAAATCACCAATTATATTTTTTCAAGGAAGGTAGATCAATTGGCATGAATATGTGAAAGAAAATGAGAGAAAGAAAAACCAGTTGCTTATCAGATAAAATTAAAGTTTTTTATGAACTTTAATTTTACTGTTCCGTAAAACTCCTTTGTCCTAATTATGATAATGTCCTTTCTTGAGGCCAAAATTTTGAGCTAAGTTTGGACTGTTCACTGTCGTTTTTACTGACCAGTTTCAATATGCAAAATATAGTTAACAAAGAGCGTTCGAAATCTAGATGAATGTTTATCTGTAGCTTCGCCTTCAAGCTTCAACGCTGTTGTTATGCAACCTCCCGATTGTCTTTGATGTCCAAAAAAAATTAGCTTGTTAAGTGATCTCTGTTGTCACGTGATGCCAACATGCTCAATTGTTCATCTAGTTTTCAGGATCTTTCAAAAAATGGTTTTTCAATACAGTTCTGACTTCACCAAAGCGTTCTATCTCAAGTATTTTTCCAAGTATTTTTCCTTGTCAATCTCTTTTACAATCCCTTTTGGTTCATTTTTCAATTTTTTGCAATGTTTATTACCGAATAGTTGAATTAATGACGGCAAAAGTGGAGAAGATTTTTCTTTCCCCTCACCCACGTGGGACTTTTTATATACATGAAAAAATTTGATCGCAGAGCTCGATTGTGATGAAAATTTATAAAAAATGACAAGCGACTAATTAAGCTACGACAAACAAAACTGTTTTTCAGGACTAAACCTTGTAAAACTGAGTAAAGTAAAATTGATGCTCATTTTCAGAAAAAAGAGCCAGCCGTGGGTACAATTGAAAAAACTCGAGGAGTTTTGTTCCGACTTTCGATACGAAAGTAACGGAATATTTGTGCTCGGGGTGGGTTTTTTTTTCTTCAGACAAATTTCGACTTTTTAACTAGCCATTTTTGACGGAATTTTTTTATATCATTCGAAAGGTATTGTTGTCCTGAGCTCAAATTTGAAAAGATATTTCACCTGTGATCATTTTTCGTAAAGTTATGCTGATTTAAAGATTGCCATTTTGGCCAATTTGGGACAATTAACGCGCGATATATTTCGCGCTATTAACGCTTAAGCGGAGAGTTAATCCGTCTTAGAAATCGTTCCAAATTGGTTAAAAGAAGCTTATTCGCCATAATTGGTTTGTTACAAGGAGCAAAATCTATTCTTTTGTATTTTGTATGGCGTGTCGGGGGATGATTCTCATAAAAAATTTCAAATTTTAGAAAAAAAAAAAGTTTTTTTTTTTCATTTTATTTTTTCTTACATTTAATTTTTATATGTTATTACTGCTCCATAAACCTTAAAAGGCAGTCGGAACATTCAGGGCTTCGCCCTGATACGAGCAGTCTTGTTGGTTTTTTGTTCCGACTTTCGATACGAAAGTAACGGAATATTTGTGCTCAGGGTGGGTTTTTTTTCTTCAGACAAATTTCGACTTTTTAACAAGCCATTTTTGACGGAATCTTTTTATATCATTCGAAAAGTATTGTTGTCCTGAGCTTCAATTTGAAAAGACATTTCACCTGTGGTCTTTTTTAAAAAAGTTATGGCGGTTTAAAGATTTTCATTTTTGCAAATTTGGGACAATTAACGCGCTATATTTTTCGCGCTATTAACGCAAAAGCGGAGATTTAATACGCATTAGAAATTGTTCCAAAATGGTTGAAAGAAGCTTAATTGTCATAATTGAATTGTTACAAGGAGCGAAATCTATTCAAGTGTACTTTATATGGCGTGTGGGGGATAGTTTTCATAAAAAAAAATTTCAAACTTAAAGAGAAAAAAAATTTCAATTTGTTTTATTACATTTAACTTTTTAATATTATTAGTGCCCAATAAACCTTAAAAGGAAGTCGGAACATTCAAGGCTTCGCCCTGATACGAGCAGTCTTGTTTCCACTTTAATCCTTTCACTTCTCATATAACCACCACCAAGCTTAAGAAACAGCTGCCTGTTTCCTTCTGGACATCCTGCTGACTAACCCTATCACCTTCATATTGACCCAGCCCTAGTATTTTTCCTGTGTTCTTGCTGCCAACAATCACTCTTGGTTGTTTTTTTATTTTTTCATATTGTTCATGACCGAATGTTTGAAAAAACCTGGTCAAAAGTGGAAAAGATCTTCAACTACCTGGGATTTTTAATAACTGTGATGAATTGATTGTGATGGAACGTGATAAATATAACACGCGGACTAATATGTTTTTTCATACTTTATAAGTTTTTTAGTTGTTGTACGAGTTATTGGGGCTAAACGCGCAATGTTACGAAGTAAACATTGAAGAGCAAGTATGCTGAATTATTAGTTTGTACACCGAGCCGAACTCCATTGCTTTATGACTATTTTAAAATAGTTTTTTAGAATTGAAATTGAAAGGTGGAGGGAAACTGGATTAGAAACGAATCTTTGAAAATAATCGTTCATCCATGAAATTGACGCTCATGCTCAACGGGAAAGAATCAGCCATATGAACAAAAGAATAAATTTGATCAGTTTTTGGCGCTTTTTCACTTTAACAACTTTATTTCAATTTTTTGGCTCCATAGTTGTTTTACATGTTATTGTAGCAATTCAACTTGTGCGTGCTCAATTTAACTGATTGTGCAAAATGACCAGTCTCCCCGCAAGAAAAACAAACCTCCTTATGCGCACGCTCTGGTTGTCATTTGATTGTTGCCTTTACGTTCAAAACCAATGGTCCCGAGCTTCCGCCATCGTACAAAAAGTGTGAGGTTAAACTTCTTTAGACACTCTTTAGTCAAATTGCACAATTCAGAAAAAAGTTACTTTGCAGCAAGAGCCGAGTACAGCTGCCTACTCACTAGGTAAAGCTTTTAAAAGTTGATCCCTTAAAAAAAGGTTCAACAGTATTCATGTCCACAGATTTTATACCAATCAGTCCAGCTAAACGTTTAAGATCCGATATGATCACCTCCACCGGTTCGACAAAAATTAATTTCCGACTGATGAACAATTCGCAGGCTTCAGATGGCCTCATCGGAGACGCCTTTGGCAGTGCAAATTTCAACTTGTCGTAGTCTCCCATCGCCTTTTCATCCAACTCGTCAAAAACGTTAAATGTACTACCTTCCAGAAACAAATGCAGGATGTTCTGTAGATCTGTCCACGTCTGCAGCTTGCTGATGACTTCAAACTCTATCTCCCACTCAGTAAACTATTTTGCTTTTGACGGTAAACCAGCATGAAGGCGACTAACTTTATCTAGTTTCATTGCCCTGCCAAGATAGCTTGTTCAAATAGTCAATTGACTTCAGTATTTGTAGTTCTTATAATTGTAAAATCTAACAGCCTAATCAGTACTTGTACACAAAGCAAAAGTCATCTAATGAAAATTAAAAGAAATGTAATGAACATTAGTTCGATCAGCGTTAAATTTCATCCATTGACAGCCTTATTAGTCTGCAGGCCAAATTTTGTAACAATCGGACAACCTAAACTGTATTTTTATTAGTAAAAATACGCAAGTGGGGAGAAAAGGAAAAAGAGCCCAATAGCGGCTCTCCGTCAGGAGCCGAACAGCTTTTATGTTGGTCCTTTCCTTTGTGAATAATTTGTCATTAGAAAAAACTTGACGTTTTTCCGGTCTCCTAACCCCCTCGTAAAATAACAAAGACTGTTTTGCGGCATTTTGCATGTCAAAAATAGGCTCTTTTTCCTTTCCCCCACCTCGAACAGCATAAATTTTATAGTCTGACGAGTGGTTTTACAAGGTTCATTATGAAGACCAAAGATATTTCTCATGGCCTAATTAGTCTGCTTAAAAATTTTCATGACAATCGGAAAAAGTGAATAGTAATTATAATTATAAAAATTTGCAGGTGGGGGGAAGGAAAAAGAGCCCAAAATTAGGGTGAAAATTTTGTTCACTTGTTCACGCTGACACGTGCTAAAGCAATTTGTTTACAAGAAAAAATTTTATTTAAAAAAACAAAGGGGGAACTGGAAAAGAGCCAAAAAATGTTATACTTTTGACATGATTTTTTTTCTTCAAAAACGTACGGACAGTAGAAGCTGTAAAAATTAGTTTTTCCCACCCATTATAGTCACCAAATCCCAAGACTGTAAAAGACATAACACAGCTAAATCAATCACTGCTTGGACGACTGTGATGAAGAAAAGCAAAAAACTGTTTGTGAGCGATGGGTAAAGTAAGGTGATGATTTTTTGCTCTGTACAGTACTCACAATTTTCTGCTGTTGATCTATGATTGCAACTCCTGATAAACTCATCTTGAACTCTGTGTTCGACATTCTCCAGTGATATTATGTTGTCCATTTTCTTCATCGAGCTCATCATAATCGTGCACCAAATGGAACATGCAAAGAGAAACAACGACATCAACACTGTCAGCCATACTGCAATCGAGCTTTTTTCCACTTATTCACCCATGCTTGGTTCTTATATACATATATTTTGCTTTCTAACTCTATACACTGAATTCGTTTGCAAATTGTAGTATCTTGCGGTTTTTTCCTCCCTCACGTACCAATTTTTTTAATGTTTTTTTTGTTCGTGTTTCTCGATTGTTCCAAACTTTGGTATTCGGACTAATTAGGCTATGAAAAACATTTTTTAGTCTTCATACCTATCGCTACACCATAAAAGTGATGCTTATAAGTGATCTGAGGGGGTAGAAGCCTATTTTACAATTTTTCTATGGATTATACACTGGATGCAAATTCAGGCTTTAACTTTCTAAAAAGCCTAACTTTAAGGACCATTTTGGACAAAATTTTCCTTGACATTTCCACAAAATTTTTACGTCGACCGACAGTAAATGATATGAATTACCCTCTCATTTTTTAATTTGATGCTAGTTTCATTTTTTAATTTGATGCACTCACCAGTTTTTTCAGGGCCTGAAAATGCCAGTTTTTATCGTTTGCGCTAGATTTTGCATCAAATTAAAAATTGAGACTTTCAGAGAGGGTAGTTCATATCATGTCGATGTAAAAATTTTAATAAAATTTTAAGTAATTTTTGTCCAAAATGGTCCTTAAAGTAAGGTTTTTTAGAGTGTAAAAGCCTGAACTTGCGTTTAATTTTGTCCACTAGTGTAAAACTATGCAATATGAGAAGAAAGTGGAAAGTGAAAACTGCCTGGAAACGCCATGAACGGGTAGTATCCAAAGATCTCAGGCTGAGTGCAAAACACAGAGTAAGTGAAGATAGTGCCAAAAATAGGCACCACTATCAGTGCGAAAACCTCGAAGACTAATAGTAACACTGTATCATCTAGTATTTGATTAAAATCTGTGAACATATTTCTCCGAGTGAAGTTCAATAAATTGAGACAGAATAGTATGTTTTGAACTACCCGGAAAAACCAAGGACTGTTCACTTCGCAGCAGAACAAATCATCGGGGTAGAAATGTTGCCCTCTCATCAGAAAAAAGTCAGCCTTTGAAACTCTTATAAAGAGAATGACACATAAACAGTCGTAAACTGCAGTTTCGAAGAAAAAAGTCAACTTGCAACAAAGCGCAGAGTGATTAATCGCGTAATGTACCATGATAGAAATCTGAGAAAATAATCCGACAAGCATTAAAGCGACATAAATAAATCCAATGAAGACAGTGCCCAAGTCCATAATTCGATTTTATGAAAACAACTAGGACAAGCGTAACACGTGCAATTTAAGGTTCGTGGAACCCAAAAAAATTGATTTTTTTCCAGTTCCCTTATTAATTTTTTTTGAAATTCGAGCCATGAAAGTTGATTTTAAATGATGGCTCTTTTCCACTTATCTTCCACATATCAAATTTTCTATTTCCTCAGTGGTCTTACGTGTTTCACACTGGAGGACAAAATTCAGCGCAAGCTAGACTTCTTTTTAGCAAATTTTAATCTTAGAGCGGAAAAAAATGTGGTCGTACGCTGCATGTTTATTGAACAGGAAATGCTTTTGTTTGTTCAGTTTCTTTAAAAGTTTACATTGAAAATGGTTCGTTACGATTTTACCGAAGGAAACCAAATAGATGGAGCGATTAAATCTGGGGCAACTTTTGAAGAAATTTTAGGAGTTTTCTGACGCCAAAAATGAACAGTTCAAAAAATTTGGCAAAAACTTATTTTAACTGGCAGTGTTGCTGACCGAATAGGGAGGGGCGTCGGCTCTTTTTCCTTTTTCCCCCACCTCACTCAAACATTAATTTTATGGTTTAACGAGTGGTTTTACAAGGTTATTTATGAAGACGAAATATGTTTGTCATGGCCTAATTAGTCTGCATGTAAATTTTCATGACAATAGGAAAAAGTGAACAGTAACTTAAAACATAAAAATTTGCAGGTGGGGGGAAGGAAAAAGAGCGGGGGCGTAAAAAAAACACCAATCGCGAAAAGACAAGATGTTTGAGACTTTTGCGCCGCTTCATTTTTGACAACAGCCGAAAGTGGAGTCTCTTGGGATATTAGCCGAAAAACTGTTGCCCGAATATTACAAAACATGGTTTTCGATGTTGTAGACTGCTAAAAAACCTCATAAAAAAATTCACATAATTCCCAAAAAATTACAAATATTTTGCCCCCAAAACTTCGCGCTAGAATAGCCAATGAAAAGAACATCTTTCAAGCGGTAAAAATCAGATCGGACAAAAATTTATCGATAACAAAAAAACCAATTCCAAAAATTGAATGCAATGGAAATTGATTGCTGAAAAAAAACAGGAATTATGGTCTGGGCTGGCATTATTGAAAACTTGCGAGCCAATTTAGTTTTCTTGAAAGAAATTTGAATAGCGAACATTAGATAATTGAAGTTTTGAGACCTGAAGTAACGCCATTTTTGAAACAGTACCCTGAAATGTGGATTTTTCAAGATAATGCAACTGCCGGACCAAGTTGAGGCTCTTTTCCAGTTCCCCCCCCCCTTTGAATTTTTTCTGAAATCCGTTAAATGAAAGTCGGTTTAAAATGACTTTTGATGTCATAAACTCCATTAAAACGTGTCAGCGTGAACAAGTGAACAAATTTCTGCAACATTACTAACATGCAAATTGCCGTGTGAACAAATTTATGAACAGCTTTATTTTGTAATTTTACGAGGGGGGGACTGGAAAAGAGCCCAAGTTGAGAATATATTTGGGAAGAAAACAAGATAAAGTTCTTCGATGGCCTCTTGGTTCACCGGATTTAAAACATATTGAGCAAATTTGGGACCAGATGAAAAGAAAATTTACATAAATTTTGAAAATTCTTAAAAACGTTGAAAAATAAAATCAGCACTGTAATTTTTACGGTTCATATTTCCTCAAAACTTGATGAAAATTTCATTTTGTTCAATGCTAACTCAAATTTATGCTTGCAGACGTTCATTGGGGCCTTCTACCAGCTATTAAAAATCAAAAACTCAATTTATGTAAGTTGTTCTTGAATATTAATAAAAATTGTTAGCTTGCACTTATTTTTGTCCACTAGTGTATATGACTGAATGCATGATATTACAATGAAAAACATGAAGAACACTTTTTTCTTGATTGTTTTACGTGTAATTATGATTAAACGCGTAATTTTTTGATGTATATGAATAAATCTGTTCACAACTGTTAGTCTGACTGCAATATGGCAATATTAAAAGAGTCTTTCAACGTTGAAATTCAAAGGTGAAGGAAATGGAAAAGAGCCCAAACTTTGAATTTTTTTGTTTATACTTTAACTAGTGAGTGGAAAACTGGAATTGGCTTTTTTCCAGTTCCCCCCTTTCAAATTCAATTTTGAAAAGCTTATTTAACGTTGTCATAATGCAATGAAATTTGGCATGGTGAACAAATCGACAACTGTGAACAGATTTGTTCTTCATACTTTACATCGTAACATCACGCATTTAGTCATAATAACACGTACAACAAACATAAAACTCGGTATTTTAAAAGGGGGAAACTGGAAAAGAGCCCTGGAATTTGGCTTGAAAATGTTTATATGGTTGTTTGAACTAACTAGTTTATTTACGATATAGGGAGCCGAAAATATATATGGTATTTGATCAAAAACAAAATTTTGTTCAAGATACTAAATATTTTTTGGTTTTGACATAAGAGAGAGAACTTAAATTCATCTTCTGTGGAAAGATTGTAGCTTGACATGATCTGTTTGATACAGACTAACTTTAATTTTTTTGGAGACATTGGTGGCAACAATTTTTTGAGCCTACGCAGACGCGAAGCAGACTTTCGCACCACATGCAATGCAAAAAGTCTAGGTCAAGAAAAAATGAGAGATATTAGAAAAAATATGCTCCAAGAAGTTCCAAGAAGCAGCAAAAACATTTATAAAAATTAAAACTTCGCTATTAAAAAATCCATTTATACTCCAAATGGTGTTTTAACTTTGGCTGCATTGAGTTAAAAGGCGATGAAAACATTTAGACACGTGAAAAAAATTTTAAAAACCGTTATTTCCTGACTTATTTTTCCAACAGAGCAAATAATTTTAAACACCAGATAACTTCAGTTGGTTTTAAAAAAAACTAGCCCAATTTAGCTCAGAGGAACATAATTCAACTGAAAAAAACCGCTTATCACAAGAAAATTTTAGCTTTTCCCAAAAACTTCAAAAGAAATTAATATCTAAAAATTAACTTCTGGAAACAAAAAATTCAAAAGTACCAAGCTAAAACAGGTAAAAAATTTAATTGTTTTCTGATTTTGTTTTAAACCATCCAGTAAACAGAGAAATGGATGAAACAATAAACTTTCCAAATTTTCCAAACCAGGTTCAATTAGAAAAAAAGCTACTTTTTAACACAACGTAGAAATAGAAAGCAAGGAAACGAATCTTACAAACTCAACTGTCGGCAAAGATTTTGTACAAAAGAATGATACAAAAAACAGGAAAAACATTTTTACTCGATTATATGCATCCAAAGATTATCATGAAAACAGATGACCGCACGATCAAAATTAACCAGGGTTTTGACCAAAGTTTTTAAATGAACTAAGACTCTCAAGGAGACACCCAAAAGTACTCTCCTCTAGCCTCTAGCAGCTTATAGTATGAGAAGCGCTTTGAAAACAACGGAACTAACTAAAACGCTTTTGCGAAAATAACTAAAAAGAATAAAAACTAAAACTGACTTAGTAAAAGGTCCAGATATATATATAATGTAAAAGATTTTTCAGAGCTAAAGGAACGAGCAGCAAAAGGTAGTTGAAAACTCGACAAAATTTCGACTCTGGAATCGCAAAACTGTTGATTTTGCATGCCGCAGTCACACCACTCACATGACAAAAAGTTTAGAGCCAATATCTTTCATAGTTTAGAGCCAATTCTTTCATGACAACAACTATTTCACAGAACTTAGCAACTGCCGCTCTTCTCAAAGAATCCACTTAAAAAAATATAATTTACTCTATCCATGCTCCACTAGAAAAACTTACAACTTATAACCTTCCTAAACCCCAGATGGGTGGAACCAGTTCAAAATAAGTATTTGATATATCCAATTATATTCTTTACAACTATCACTGTAAAATACTTAGAACTAACCAATCATGATCCATGACTAAACTTACAAAAAACTGTAAGGCTGAAATTTTATAGCCCTGAAGATTCCGAATGACTTTTAAGGTCTATGGAGCAGTGATAATATGAAGAAATTAAATGTAATAAAATAAAACGAAAATTTTTTTTTCTTAATTTTTTTGAAATTTATGAAAATCATCACCCCACACGCCATATAAAAATTAAAAGGATAGATTTCGCTCCTTGTAACAAATCAATTATGGCAAATAAGCTTCTTTTAACCAATTTGAAACAATTTGGTTGCAATTAAGACGGATTTGGTTGAAATTATCTAATAAAAAAAATTTAAAAAAAAAATTAAAAAAAAAAATTGAGGTTTCTTGTGAGAAAATCACCAAACACGTCACATTAAGTAGAAAGTGATAAATTTGCTACTATTAACAATTCAAACATGGCATATAAGTTTTCTTGAACCCATTTGGAACGATTTATACGACGGATTAAATCTCGCTTACGCGTCATTAGCGCGAAATATATCGCGCGTTAATTGTCCCAAATTGGCCAAAATGGCAATCTTTAACCCCCATAACTTTATGAAAAGTGATCACAAGTGAAATATCTTTTCAAATTTAGGCTCAAGACAACAATAGTTTTCGAATGATTTGAAAAAAAAATTCCGCTAAAAAAGGCTAGTTTAAAATTCGAAATTTGTCTGAATAAAAAAAATCACCCTGAGGACAAATATTCCGTAAACTTCGTTACGAAAGTCGGAACAATAAAGCTAGTATTTCTAATTATTTCCAAACAATTCTCAATGAGCTCTCAATATATTTTAAAAGAAAGAAAAAAGCGTTTGCCTATCACAGAGTATGCAAAATTTAAGTAAAAATTCGAATAAACTTCCAAACTTTTGTGATACATGTTTCGGTTCTTGTTGTTTAGAATTTTGGATCTTCGTTTTTGAGGTTATTGATGTTCATTTTCTAGCTAACAAGAAGAGACTGAATTAATTAATGAGCCACAAAATTTAGTTAATATTAAAGCATACTTTATTCAATCCACTAAACATTTTGGGCCTGGCAAATAAATAGTCTTAAAAATAAAAAAAGTTCAGAAGAGTTTTCGTCGAGACGGAGAAAATTTTGTAAACGTTTTCAGAATAATCCAAATCACAACTAATAGGGTTTTATCATGATACTTCCCTTCACTCATCTCAATATTTTTTTGAATTCATCTAAAATGGAGGAAAAAATTTCACAACGGAAATTACGCCATAGTTCCTTCCAACTTTCCGACGAGTGATTCGCACAACAAAAGCAAGTTGCTGCACGTAGCACAGAAATTTACTATCGTTAATTAACGAGAACGAACGAGAATTTTTTTTGGGAAAAGCGTAACAATTCAATTTAAGAGGAGGCGAGAAATTTTTATCTCACGACGTATAACAATATCTGTTTTTTTTTCAAATCACGAAAACAAAAAAAAAGTAAGAAGGGAACAATTTATTTTTATTTATAGAAATTATCCAAGAAAAATCAATTTGAAAGAACGCCAAAATAAGCTGCCTATCGAAAAATGTCAAAATATGCAGTTGTCTTATTTGTTTTCTGACTACCAAATTCGAGTACAATATTTATTATCATAACTGTACAAATCGCGTCTGCGATGCAGAATTGAGCTTAGTTGATTGTTTTGACAAAATATCCAGTCCTCAATTGATATTTGGTTTAACTTGTAGAAACTGTTTTTTGAAGACTGAACTGTTTTTGACTTTTTTTGAGATGACTAGTCAAATTGTCTGTTTGCTGTAGTCAAAATCTTTTTTTTGGATAAAGCATCTACAATTTCTGCTGCTTGTTTTTATTGTTATCAGGCACAGATGCCGACTAATCAATTTTGTCATTATTTCAGTTATTCGCAGACATGTTGCTTATTTGAAGTTTGCCTTTCAGGCGGTAAATTTTTAACAGAGGCCAAGCTGAAATTCGCGCCATTTGCGATACAGAACAAGAAAGGCCGAAAATATCTTGTTAGAAATCCTTTAAGCCGAAAAAAAAATCAACAAGATTTATGAAAAGTTGATTAGGCCCCCTCGACCTCAAAACTCACAAGCACTCAAGAAGCTTTAAATACTCGTCAAATTAATCAATAGGAGGCCACTAAACCGATATAAATTAAACCGCGACCTATTTAGCCTAGAAAAAAAAGCCGAACAAAATTCAAAAATGTTTATGACTAATAAGAAGTTATTAAGTCCCCCTCACCCTCAAAACTCAGACACGCACACAAAAACTTTTTTCACTCATCAAACGACCCTTTATGAGATCAATAAGCCGATAGAATAAGGGCCAAAACCTAGGAAACCGAAAAAGAAAAACCGAAATTAAAATTTTTGTTATGAAAAACTTGAACTTAATTTCTACACGCTAGCAAAGCTACGTTTCGTACACACTTTCAAAAACACGACCAAAAGCAGTTCATCAAGTGACGCAAGAAAAAAGAGCAATAACCCTCCGAATTTCAAAAAAAAACTGAGGCGTAGAAAAACGTAGCAAATTTAAGCCTAACACACTAACCATTCAGCCACAGATCCTTATAATCCCCAAAAACTAGCGAACAATAAGCAGCTACATATGCTAATAAATTGCCAATTCGATGCAGCAAAATTAGCAACAACTACAAAAAGCTACAATTTTGCAATTAAAAAACGCAGCAACTTTGTAATTAAAAATGCATCAACTGTGTAAACATATAACTATTCGAATGTCAAAGCACATGTTATCAAAAAGCTGTAAAGGAGCACCAAATTGCCAAATCGATGCAGCAAATATTGTTGCTTTAATTTGCAACAATATTTGCGACCTAGTCGCAACAAAAGTCACACACAGCCACGAAGCTGCACTTCGCATACACAAGCAAATGAAAAAGAAAAAATATCAATTGCACATGCCTCAGTTTTTAGAGCGGACGCATTTTAGATAGTATACGAAAAAAGTTCATTAAAAAACATCCAACCCTACCCAGGTTCGACCCTCTTATTTTGTTGCTTTTCTCCTCCCTACCTCTACGCTACAGATCCATACTACCTTGAAGCTTAAGTGCTTTTTTAAATACCAAACTGCTCGTATCAGGGCACTTATACCCAACACGCCATATAACCTACAAAGTCATATATTTCACTCCTGGTAACAAATCAATTATGACAAATAAGCTTCCTCAACCAATTTGGAACGTTTTCTAAGACGGATAAAAATCTCTGCTTACGCGTTAATAGCGCGAAATAAATCGCGCATTTATTTCCCCTAAGTGACCAAGATGTTAATTTTCAAACCCCCATATAACTTCACGAAAAAAAATTTCAGGTAACATATCTTTTCAAATGTAAGATTAGGACAAAAATACATTTTGAAAGATAAAAAGAAGTTCCGTCTTTAAAAAACATCATATGAAATATCAATATCATTGGTTTTTTAGGCTTAAATTAAACTAGTTAAGCTCTCTGACAGAGAACTGCCTTATTCCCTGAAGGCAGATCTCTGATCCTGAAAAGGCAGCATCACACATTGCTGGTTAGATTAGGGTAAATATCCATTCGAAATTTACATGAATTTTTTTTAGAAAAAGCTTTGATCATAACTATCTCGACTCTTTACCTGCACGTTCCTTAAACATCATAAAAATTTCATGAGCATTTTTTCAGAAAACAATTTTTGTTCATTATTATTATGATTATCATTATTGAAAATAATCGAGTGACAGATAGTTTTTTGCGGTTTGCTGACTGTTTTTGCATTATGTTTTCATAACTCTTTTCACATAAGTTTGAGAAAACGAAAGTTAAATTTTTCGAGAAAACCAGCAAAAAATTACCTCCTTTTTAGCTAAAATTCGCTTTGCTTTTGAATACTTAAGCGCATTTCGAGAAAACTATGTAATAAAAAAAATTTTCAAAGAGCGTTAAAAAATTAAATCTACTATTTCTAATTTAAAATTATGCACGATTTCTCCCGCAATTAACACTTTTATTAATGGAAGCCTAATTTGCCTCAAATTTAATAACTGAACATGATGTGAACAGTTGAACCTCACAAAAACCATACTGCCATGAAAAACTTAATGAGAGGGAAAATCACACAAGCTAAATAATTTCGTTAGTATCGTTAATTCTTTATTATGATATCGTTCCTTAACACTTAATAAATAAGACTCACATTGAGCTCTAAAGCCTCTTTTCAGCAAACATATAGAAAGAAAGACCATTAGCCTCATTTATTATTTTTAAGTTTTTTGTTAGTTCAGATGAAAAACCAATTCGAAATTTCTCAATTGAAAGCAATAACTTTTACATCAAACAAACAAGAAACAAAAATTTTCCGTGACATAATTTTCAATTTCAGCAATACATAATAGTCAAAACAATTCATTTTATGTCTAACAGAAACTTGTATTTAGAATCAAACTAATGTTTTATCCAAATCTGATGAGCTTTTTTCTCCATTATACAGAATAAATTTCTTGCGTGAAAGCAACTTGCTTTGGGTCAAGGAATCCAATAGCCACTCACGACTGATCAATGGTAGGCAGCACTCGTCTGCTATTTTTCTGATAGAGGTGGAGAAGTCATCATCCACGAGGAGTATGCGGCGTCTACTTCCATAGCAGTCCTGTTACAAAGTAACAGATGGTACCACTTAATTGGTTGAATTTGTACAGCGGGTTCTCAAATATGAAAACTAGCTTAGTACAACAGCAAATTAATACAAAAAATCAATTTCACGTGTATTAAAATAAAACAGTCACCAGCAAAAAGAGTCAATGAAGCCAAAAACACCGAAAAAAAAACAACTTTTGAAGAAAACCAATACAGCTTTAAATGCGTAATTTTCAATATTTGAAAAAATGGACTTTAAGCTGAGCCCTGGTGTTTTTCTGCTCAAGTAGGGGATTAACCTCTTATTTAAAGAAGAGCACTGCTACTCACTCTTTCAATTGAAGTCTTTATCTCAGATTTGGCTGGGTAGCTTTCGAAAAAAGTGAAAAGGATTCCAAAATACAATAAACTTTTCCTACATCCATAAATTCTTTTCTACTAAAGTATGGGAATAGCCTCTACTTTCAACAGCCTGATTTCTAGATTAAAGATTTCCAAAATCTGATTTTTTAAATTAGATTGAGTCCTTAATATCAGATTTAGCTAGTAGTTTTCGAGAATAGTGACGAAATTTCTTTAAAAAATGTAAACATTTAAACAAGAAATTTTTCTGAAAACCATAACAGCTTTGTATAAAAAAAACAGGGTAAAACAGATTAAGCAGGGAAAATCCACGCGCCATGTTAGATTTAATGAACGATCAACCACAGAATCAACAGGTTAGTTTTTGAAAAAAAAAATGAGTAACTTTCCACAAAACGGGAAAATTGGACATTTTCTAAGGCCATAATTTTTGTTTAAAAAGGCAGGGCATAGCCGCTTCCGCAGGTAAATATCGCATAACTGATTTTCTGTCTCCTAATCTCCAACTTGGCAGGGCAGTTTTTGAGAAAAGTCAAAAAGTTTTAAAAATTAAGCAAAATGTCAAAAAACGGGCTTGTTTGAGGCCATAACTTTTTCTACCAAATTTAGATAACAGCCACTTGAGAAGGGGATATCCCATATTTTTTTCTTTACCTTCTTCTCTGATTTGTGCATTTAATAATTGAGAATATGAAAAAATTCAAAAAAAGTACCACTAAAATCTAACTTCTGAAACTTTCGAAGGCCGTAGAACGTGAGGTAAAATGAAAAGAGACAATATAAACATACATGCACATAGAAGAGCAGCCGGTTTTTCCATTGACTCCATTTTTTTGAAAATCGGCTCGGTAGTTTTTGAGAAAAATTGAAACTTCCGCGAAAAGTGCAAAAAAAAAGTTCAAAGCGTACATTTTCATAATACATGTTTTCTTTTTCAAATAGGACCTAAAACTAACCAAAAACAAAGCAGCAACTTATGTCATTAAATTTATGCTTAAATAAGCCTAAATATTTATAAATTGAAATATACTGAAATTGCCACCAAATGAGCACTTTTATTTAGAACTTAGGTTAAAAAAAATTCTTTGTAATAATACACTACGTTTCGTTTGTGTAACTGAGTAGTTTTTATTTTGTTCATTGACAATTTAAGTGTTACCATGCAAATTAAGTTTCCATTAAGGAATATTATAGTTGCATTGCATTGCACAAGCCAGATTAAGCAGTGCATTACACAAGCCAGATGAAATAACCTGTGTATGAGAATCAAGCATAACTTAACATTTTACCGATAATGAAAAGATAACCGATGATCGACCTTTTTAAAGTTTTTGCGGTCGTGTACGTAGATTCCACCAGCATTTTTGATGAGTCTCTCTATCACTTCGATCCCCATATCACCAAACTCTGCCGGACAGTGGAAGGCACAGAACCCCAACAGGTGGTCACCCTGGAAACATGAAATTGATTACTTCAACTCCAGATACATTTTTTAAAGAATTTTTCCAGAGCCTGTCCAAAACAGGAACAGATTCATTCACGTCAAATCTTCCATAATAAAAATACAATTGATTCTTCTTACAGTTAGCCGTCTCTGTCTTGCCCTGGCCGGTCCCATGTGACTCAGCCCGAATATCATCTCTCCTTCTATCTCGAAGTCAGCTTCATGTGCTCTCCTCCCAAGCTTGGCACACTCTTCGATCCCTATTAGCAAGCATTTCATACTTTACTTTATATAATGAACGAAAGGATAACGAATCTACTTTTATTACATTACTGCTGTAGCGTGATAGATACTGATAATTCTTGATGCATGCTCTGCATGTTTTTGAAATTATAGCTGCACGAATACAAGATATTTTTCCTGGAAAATAAGCTCTTTGAATTTCTGGAACGAATTAAGATTGGCGCTTTTTTTGATAACATGAACCCAACTAGAGAAAACTGGGTCAACAGGTAAAGATTTTTTCAGCTTGAAATCTAAAAATTAAATTCCTTTTTCGAAACTAGAAATCGTTCACGTTTTTTCGCGCCATTTTCACGTTCGTATTTGGAGAGTGCTATTTACGCCACTTTCAGCAGATGTATTTCAATTGAACTCAAAAAATGCATATATACCTAAGGCCATACATAAACGCATCAATATGTATGAATGCACATCTGTAGTTATTAGAAGAGACTTTTCCTAACAAAATTTTAAAAAAAAACAAAAAAAAATCAGCAAGACCTATAAAAAGAGTCTTCACTACGTTCATTACTCTTTAAAAAGCAGATTTTGGATAAGGTGTGTGAAAAGTGAAAGAGTTGAGAAATACATCCAACCTTTCAATGGACGAAGAAACGGGAAGCGAAATATCACTCGCTGTTTTCTTCAAACATTTTTTCCGGTTTTCGAAATGTTAATTCATGAACATAGCCAACTGACACTTTGAAAAGAGCGATGAACACAAGGGAACAAAAAATTGACTTGTTTAAAAAAAACAATTCGAACTTGAAAAAAATATATATATGCCCTACAATTTTTGACCAAGGTTTTTTTTGGTAAAAACAACCTAATTTGAGAAAATTGAATCAAAAGGTAAAATTTTTATTCAGCTGAGAAATTTGATAACTAAATTCCATTTTTGAAATTAGAAGTCGATCACGTTGTTCGTTACCTTTACACTTTGCTGTTCGATTTTTGCTGTTCAGCAAAAGCGTTTGATAAGCAATTTACAAATGCTAGGAATCATGCATCCGACAGGTTATTCAAGAAAACTTATCAAAATTTCTTCCCTCGACAAACTGAACAAGCCATTGCGGATAGAAAACCCTCACGAACACTCGTTCAGCATGGTCTATAACATGAACCCAACTTCCACATCAAGCGTTTGATAAGCAATTTACAAAAGCTAGGAATCATGCATCCGACAGGTTATTCAAGAAAACTTAAAAAATTGCAAAAATTTCTCTCCTCGACAAACTGAACAAGCCATTGCGGATAGAAAACCCCTCACGAACACTCGTTCAGGATGGTCTTTGTAATGTCCACATCAAACTTCTCGGTCCTCTTGCATTTGATTACTTGACCTATTCATTTAACGATGCGCTGTTTGATAATATTATCCACTATGTGGAAAAATTCCAAGGTAATCCTCCTGCCCGAACCTGAAAAGGACCAAAAAATTTTCAAATCCCACAGGTCTTTTTCACTTTTGTGCCTGCTGTCAAAATTTTAGAGAGGCTCATCCATCCTTTTTTACCAAAGCATCTCCCAAATGACACACCAACAAGGGTTCCGGCCATTCCACTACACAACAACCGCTCTCTCCGCCCTTGAATTTCTTGATCACCGATGGCTTTTAATGCTGCTTACGTACTGTTCTCGCTACGTATTTGATAAGGTATGTCATAGAACACAAGTGGAACTCATTCATGACACACCTCTGCCACGAGGTATAGTTCGCTGGCTCAGCAACTATTTATGTAGCCGACAAACGACAACCATTTTTAACAGCCAAGAATCCTCCCATAGAATTTTTCACTGTGAATTTCCTCAGGTTTCTGTTTTATCACCGACTCTTTCTAACTTTTATGTCCATGAAACCCCTCCGTCCCCCGAATATGCTGATATCTCAACTCAAACGACGATTATTTCCACCCCTTCGCCCAAAGCCCCAAAATCGAGGCAGCATCGCAGTCACTAAAGGTTATCTGCACCATCTTTTAAATTTATCACCTCCAGTAGCCTAGCATTCGCGTCCTCTAATGGATCAGTTACCTTGCTTTCGTCCTACAACAAAGATTTTAACAAAACTGTTTTTAAACAACGAGCATCTCCCTCTTAACACAAATCGAGGTCTGGCGAGAGGATCGTCGAAGTATAGGAGTCTTGAAAGCGTAAGAAGGTTCCTCTTGGGGTCTAAAGAAACCCTACTTCAAAACTAAATAGACTGAATTCGGCCTGTTTTAGATTATGCCTCGACGGGCTGGGCGCACGCCACCAGCAAAAGTTCTACTCACCTGCAGGTTAAACAAAATCAAGCCCTCCGTTTATTCACTGGCCAAATCTTTAGAGCTGAACTGCCCACCTGCACAGTGAAGTCGGGATTCTGAAAGTTCTAAGCCACAATTCCCTTCTCGGTTTTTAACTCCACATACCGTTCGGCATCACGCAAATGTATTTTAATACTCTGAACCCCAACCCCACGTCAAGTTCCACAACCCAATTTAATTGCTTTTAAGATGACACAGATTCTCTTTTAACCGATTAAATCCGTCACTAAATCTTTGCGACTCAAGAAAAAGTTGCCACTTCTTTCGTTTTTAACCTCTACAAGTCCCTTCTAAAACAAAACGATACTAACCTCCTAACTAAATTCCCAGCAGAAAACCCTCTCTCAAAAATATGTCTTCCAACTCCAAACACCCACCCCTCTGAGAAGTCCCTTCCCAGAACCAACCGCTGTAAGCTTCCCCAACTTCGGTCTGTTACAGTCGGCGTTTGAACACTTACCTTGCCCGCTTAGACAACAAAGCTTCCCCACTTTGCCTTAACTGTCTCTTGCCCTACACTAGTTGCCATATTTTCAAATCCCTCCTCTTTTACTCCAGTAGACCTGTGGTTAAGGCCGGTGGAAGTACCGAAATTCCTTAGCAAGGAGACGGATGAGCTGAACCCTGCCAGAAAAGGGCTAAAGAAAGTAAGAAAGAATAGAGAGCAATGTAAGCAGGCCAATCCAAAACACTTATTCCAACCCAAAGGGAGGCGGAGTCTCGCAACACTTGTGATTAATCATAAAAACAGCTTAGTGAGCTAGCGGCTAGAAAATGAGAGGAAAATGATTTAAGAAAAAAATGATTTTAATGAGCGCAAGAGTTTTGAAAATTTCTTAAATACATCTCCATAAACTTTAAGATGATCTCCAGATAATGAAAGAATCGAAAACAAAACATTTCAAATAACAATTACCAACGTTGATTGAGCTTCGAAAATAATTACCGAGCGGCAACTAAGCCGACAAAACTTGGAGACGCCCGTTGAGTTCCTAAAAAATTTTAGCTACTTAATCTCAAAAATTTAAGCCTCAACCCTCCCGTAACACACAAAAGCGCACAAAGTATTGATGACCTTACGGCCCAATAAAAGGTCTTTAAGTCGACATAAGATTTTTAAAAAACCATTTAAGCGGAAAAAACTTTGGAAACAAATCATCACGACTTATATACAGGTCTTCACTACGTTCATTGATACTGAATTATTCGGAATCAGATTGTAACAAATCGAATAGAGTTGAAGTTTCAAAAGTAGACAAGCTCAAAACATAGCCAACGGAAAGATAAAAAAACTTTAAATTAACAAAGATCCCGAAAGAAAATTCAATTTTAAAAAAACTTCAACTTACGATAAAAAAAGGAAAACAGGTTAAATATCTTTAAATTTCAAGAACAATTTCTGATTATCACTTCTGTGATAATGTTAATCCAATTTAAGAAACTGGATCAATGGAGTAACATTTTATTCCGCTGAGAAATTTTAAAACTAAAATCAATTTTCGAAACTTAGAATTCGTTCACGTTTTTTCGTACCATTTCAGCTTTCGTAGTTGGAGAGCGCTGTTTACCTAATTTTAGAAGATAAATTTAAAAGGAACTCAAGAAGCACATTTTACCTAAGTGCATTCATAGATGCTTCTCTATGTATGGACGCACTTCTCTAACACAGAGGTGAAGCTTTGCTTCGCAAACACTAGCGAGAACACGACGAAGAACAGCTCTATTAAGGACAAAACGAAAAAGTAGAAATAAGCCTCGAAACAGTAAAAATTCGGCTAGATCTCGGAATTGCTCTCTAATGAACTGCGACCTAGAGATTACGAGTCTCACGCACGAACCACTCAGATCCCGACGCTTAACAAGTCACAAACAATAGCCACAAATAAAGCAGAGAACAGATGCTATAAAATTTCCAATGCTACAGATCGTGATTATAGCAAATAAGTGAAAATGTTTATCAAACAGTTTTATTTGCGAGATAGGTTAGAAAAAAGAAAATTCATACTAATACACTACGTTGTTGGCTAGTGTAATTATTAGAGCATGTTAGACTTTTTCCTGAAAAATGAAAAAAAAAAATCAACAAGACCTGCAAGTGAAAACACTTCAATCGTTTACATTTAAAAAGGATCTGTTAGTTTTTTTTTTAAAAAAAAAGGACAGAGTTGACACAGAGTTATCTAGGAAGAAATATTGCGTTATTTTGTTAAAAATGTACATAAAAAAGTATGTTCCGATTTGATAACGCTTGCTCCTCGAAGCGAATAAACGCGGGTCAGGGGTAACTCGAATCCCAGTCCTTACGATCGCAAGACACGAGGAAAAGTCTAGTTCTTCCCTACAAGTACACTTGCTTCCGCAAATGAACTGTAAAACTGAGGATATGCCATTGAAACTTCGTAAGAGCCAACTACTTAAAAATAATTGCATTTTAAACTAATTTTTAAGCTAAGTTTTCTTTAAGAATCCTCTAACTTCGCGCTGTTGTATCAACTAAAACAAATTTAAAATGAGCCCTGATTATATCAAGAATTGTAGAAAGGTGAATTTTCTATGACAAAATTGTTTTCAGTAAAACCCAAAATCAGCGGCTACACCATTCGAGCATCAATAATTTGGTTTATGTTATATCCACGAAAAATTAGCAGAAACTTACTATCTCGCAAGTTCTTTAACTTTGTTATTCAACATTCAATTTATTTTACAGTGTTAATTATAATTTCTAACATTGATGTTAGCTATTCTTAGAAATGTGGGTACTTCTTAGAAAAACACTTCGCTTACAACTGTTTGCAGATTGAATATCATTCCGCTTTTTGAACTCTTCAACGTGATGTAATCACGTATGGGAAGCTCAGAACCCAACTTGGCGTCGAGAAAGTTGGAAAACTGGCATGTTTTTTTTTCAATAGTTAACTGTTAGTTGGTTATTTTCGAAAACAACATACAATATGCCAACCCCGTCTCGCGTTATTCTAGCATATTTATAAGAAAAAAATATCAACTTGAAGACTCAAGACTACCATGCCTACAGATGCGTGTACAACTTACAGGCTAAATCCACAATCCAGAGGCCCTTGGATACAGCTTCGAGGTACTTCAGGGTCCTTTGACACGCCCTCCTCCCTCCACTCTCTGAATCTGGTACCCTCTTTACTACCAGATGTGTCGTCTGGTCAGTCACCTGCTTCCCACAAACCCCACCCAGTTTTTTGCACACCGACTTCACTGTAAGCTTAAACGTACAAAATAATGATACTAAACTGAACAGCAAAAGGCATGCTTTAAACACAATTATGCCAATGTATATAAGCGCAAATAAACTTAGTTTATCAATCATATGTAGAGTTTGAAAATGTATCTCATGCTTTATTTTATTGTTTCCATATATACAAAACTTCGGTCAAAGGTTTAATTTATCCCATTGACCATAATAAAGTTTTATCACTTTGTATGATTTAAACCAAATTATTAGTATTTGAGACACCATAATATCGGTAAATACACAGAGGCGAAGCGGCGCTTTGCAAACTTCCGGTACAATTAAAAAAAATGCATTGCAAGATATTGAAAGTCACATTTTTAGAAAATACAGCAGAAAAAATAAATCGATAAAATTTTATCTACAAAAATTTCATATCTTTGGTTCAGATGACGTTCGTAAAGAGCCGTAGCAAGCAATGACAATCAAAAAACGAGCGTCAAATAAGGCTAAAAATAACTTGGTCGACCCTCATTGAGCCGAAAACGAAACTAGAGTTTAAAAAAATCAGGTTATATTTATAAAATCAAATTTTAAGAACCATCACACATCCCGCTGTTTTTATAGAACGTTATTCAAAAAAAAGAGTCAAAAAATCAACTTTTTGAACTTTCTGAGGGGTGGAACTTTCTGTGGAGTGCCGGAAAAAATTGGTCGTAGCCACTTATGCGGGGAAGTTTCCACAACCCGTGCTTTTTATTGGACCCAAAATATCAGATTTGTGATGGGTGCTTTTTATTGAACCCAAAATTTCAGATTTGGGATGGTAGTTTTCGAGAAAAAAAATCCAACACAGGAGAAGAGGAGTTTCGCACCACTTGCGATAAAAACATAAAAAGCCGAAATGAAAGATGTTCAAAAAGAACTCGTTCATAAAAAACTTCATATGTCTTGATAGAAGTACATTCCAGGCAAACATGCCAGACATTTGAATTTTAAAACAGCAACAATGGAACAAAATTCACGAAAAGAAACAACCGACAATCTTTGAGCAGACACAAGTTGAGCCGAAAAAAAATAGGATTTTATATTAAAAAAAAAGTTTAAGGTCCCACCTTAAACAACACTTGCACTTGCAACTACAATGAAATTTCTTTACAGCACATGGTGAATTAGTGTGTGGCACCTAAGCCAACAATCTTTGAGCTGAAACCACTTGTACCGAAAAAAAAATAGTTTTTGATTTTACAAGTCCCCCATGAAATTAGAATGAACAGCGATTGCAATTGCAACTACAATGAAAGTTGCTTACAGCAAAAAAAATCAGTGATGTAGCAAGTAAGCCGACGATCTTTGAGCACACATCACACTTGCAACTTAAATGAAAACCCGTTGCGGCGATTTAGCCGACAAAATTTGAGCGAACATTCGAAAAACCAAATATGCATTTTTCTTTCAAAATTTTTTTTCCAATTTCCTTGATACTGAAAAACAAGGTCCGGTCACGACTCAAATCCAGACCTTAGGGCAACTGATTTAACTCCAGGACAAGGGGGAAGCAACCTGAAGATGTTAAGAGAAGAGAAGTAAGAAGTCAGCTGCATAGTCAGCAAGTGATTCAACTGATTTTGCTAGTTGTTAGCTAGAAAAAAGTATATATTCCAGTTTCATAACGCTTGCTAATCGCAAGCTTAATAAACTGTCGAAAATTCCTCCCACACAATTTTTAAAGGCTGTGGAAAGGTAAATTGGTAGAACGAGACAAGTGAATTATGCAGGAAGGCAGAAGAGAGATCGGTCTTTTTATTGGAACCATTGTTTTGAAAATCGGTGATGAATTTTTTAGAACCAATAAAGTTTTCGAAAAATCTTCCAAAGCCTATCAAAAAAATCAAAAACCAAATCCCATACATTTTCAAAATAACTGTTTTTATCAAACAGGAACTGCTAGATTTAGAAAATTTTAAAAAAAACGAAGCGTTGAAAAGAAACTGACTGAAAAAAATAATTTGCATTTGAAAAAAAAAACTGAAAATCAGCCGACAGAAATGAGGACGAAAACCAAAAATCCAAAAAATCAACATTTTTTCAATGCATATGTTTGAAAAACTAATTACTACCTCAAATGAATTAGGAAGTAGTTTTATTTGAATTTTCAAGAAATTGAGCATGTCTGCTTAATTTGTGTAGAAGTTGAAATGATTGAAGGATATAATTTTACCATTATCATAAAGCAACACTTACCATTTCTTTCTTCTCCAAAGATGACATAGACAACACTACTTTCCTCATGACATGTTCCTCGCCAATCACACTCTGCTGCTCAACCGGCGGCGTCTCTTCATGGCGTACGTTTCTCGCGTAAGGCGTCTGGTTTCGTTCTACTTGACACGGTTGACTTGTCAAATTTTTCTCCGTGAACACCTTTGAGCTGTTTAAATCAACATTTTCTTCCACTTTGTCGCAATTAGTTACTGCTGTATCAGCATCATTTACCATTTTAATCTTTTCGTTCTTTTTCGTTTTTTCGGACACACTTTCATCTAATAAGAGAAAAGACGAAATAAATGCTGAGTCACCAAGAGCTTGATCTTCGTTTTCAACGGTTGCAATTTCTACGTTATTTGTCCGTATTTCACTTTCAGCTTGATTCATGCCTTCTGCTGCCATAAACAACGAGTCAAAACTACTCGAAAAGACTTCGTTCGGGGTATCTTTTGTCTCATTGTCAACTTTGCTTCTTTTCTGGTGTATTTTTTCAGAACATCCTGAAACGTCAGTGGCTCGTTGCCTCTTAGTAGCCCTCTTCGGGGGTGTCATTGACTGCATGGTGTTCCCTTTAATTGGAGAAGCACCAGAATTACTACTGACTTGTTTCTTCAACTTCGCCAACGCACTCTCCCTGGGAGAAGCCTGCGATTCGACTTCAGCTGCGCTTGTAGTGGGTTGTGGCGTCCTCTTTTCATTTATCTTTTTCTTCGTTTTAGGTGTTGCCTGTGTTTGCAGAAAAGATATAACACTCGCCTGTGATTTCTCAATTTCGGGTTCTCTCGAGGCAGTATACGTAGGATATTCCAACTGAGTAGCTGAAACACCAGTTTTTTCTTAATTTCAAATAATATAATCCATTATTTACCTCAGTTAACGAGATAAACTGTATTTCTCTATTTTATAACCTGTATAGCATAATTATTGGCATCGTTTCACCCTGAGTGTTGACTGAAAAATCTGGGCTCATGTGATCAATCCCCCCCCCCCTTAATAGACCAAGTGAACAATCTTCCCCTGAATTGAATAGCAAATTGGAAACTATGCTCAAATCTGATTGGCTGAAAAATATTACTTTCACCAAGTGAACAACCTCCTCTTAAATTGGATTGTTCACTTGGTACAAAATCTGCAGCATATTTCAACTTACAGACAGCAGGCTGATTGTTGGATGCCATGTCCTTCAAAGACTCCACAAAGAAACTCTCATTCAGCACTAATTCATTCACACTTCCCCCTATTGCGCTCTCGTTCAAATAATCCGGCTTTTCGTCGCTCATTAACTGCTGCGTCAAAGTTTTTAAGTCCTGCAAATCGGCTTTGAGACCTGATTTCTTTACACTCGGGGCAATATGAACTTCGTTATTATGATTATTATTATTATTAGAAACATCACTGGCATTAAATCGCATTAATTCTTCGGTCATTGCTTCAGAATCTGTAGTCCTTCTAGAATTATCAGTTTGAGCTGCAACATCTTGACCCCATTTTAGGTCAACTGTTGACGTCTCCTGATTGAATCTATTTTCTTCCGTTTCAGTTTGACATTGCATGTTCCTCGTCTTAACAGACGCTTGGACAAACTTCTTCTGATATTGCACACTTGTCTGAGTTTGTACAGTAATTGCAGTCTTCGCGTTCTGGTCAAAACTAACATTGTTTTGGTTATTCTGCGCGCACTTACAAATGCATCGTTTCATGGCTTCTCGACTCTCTTTGAGCAACTCTGAAATGTCTTCTCTTAGTTGTTCCAGATATTCAATATCTTTGGCATGAGTCACTTTTGCAACAGTCGCCGGACTGAAACTCTGAGCGGTAACAGATTTTCTTTTATCATGAGTGTTATGACTGTTATTAATATTTTGATTATTATTATGATCATCATTATTATGATTATTATTATCATGATTATGATTATTATTACATCTACTCGTATTTTGAGAAATTTCTTTGATAGGAGCATTGTTATTCGTGGACTTGAGAATAGATACAACAGAAACAGATGGCTCTACCTTGTCGAGGACACTGATTTCACAAGTGCCCTTAGGGCTTTCCAAATCTTTCGTTGGTGTTCTAATATCAAAGCTAGGAGTAACTTTCTCTTTCAACTGCATTTCCGTTTCCGGCAAATTACAGGAAGACTTTTTCGAATTTCTTCGCAGTTGTGCAGTGCGCCGTTTGGCGGTAATTAATTTGACATTATGTTCACTGGTCAAACTATCTTCTGATGAGTCGGAATTCAGAGACCGGGATCCATTTACGGAAGATCTCTCATCTGAAGTATTCGTTGAGTCGGCGGAACTATCGCGGGGAAAAGCTTGCTGCGTACAGAGATTTAAATCGCTACGCTCGATTCTTGAGAACTCCTCGTTCAACTGAATATGTTCTTTAATCGGTATTTGATGTCGAATTGTGGGTTTGAGACTCTCATTTTGGTGTTTCTCGTTCATATGTTTTGTTAGGTTCCTCTCTAACACATAGGTTTTATTGCATACTTGACACGTGAATTTCGTTTCCTTCATGTCTGAAAGCGAACAGAATATTTTCAACTCAGATATGGCAATTTAGTCAATGTTACGACCATTGAAAATGGGGAAGAACTTTGTATTCGGGTGTTTTAGCTTTCTTTTTTCAACTTTTTGTGTTTTCCGCATAAAATCAAGTACCACAATTAATCATCGGACAGTGTTGAGCGATATATCGTATTAAAGCCCTTTTAGTCGTGATTCTAACGACATTGAAAAACTTCCAAGTGTCGAGAAAAACCGGTTTGAATTTCAGATTTTTCGTCTATTTTCGAGCGCGTAAAGCAATCGAGTAACGTTTGTGTTATATGAAAATTAGCACTTTAGTCGAAAAAATTTAATTTCACTAAAAAAAACTAACATTTTTCTATATTTTTATTTGTTTCTTTATAGAAGACAGTTGAAGCCGTTAAGCTTAATTCGCTAAATTTCTACGCGTTCGTATAGTTGCACAAACACACGACGTTCAAATTCAGACACTGACTTGAAAAAAAAAATCTAGGATTGTTGTCGCAACGCAAAATTGAGCTATTTGCACAGCAACCGGATATCCTTGTTTGGTCTTGATCTTAATCGTTTTTTCTTAGTAATTTAAAACTATTGTAAATATTAGCACAAAAACTCAGATGAAAGACTACTAAAGTATTAGTTCAAAACGTTTTCAACGTAACAGAGCTTCGCACGCACCACTTGCCATCAGTGGCGGATTTAGGGGCTTTTCTGACCATTTTTTTTCAAAAAATTGCCTGTGGCGCGAAAATTCTGGTCTTTACAGTGTTCTGATAGTGCTCAGAAAACCCTAGATTCTCCCCTGCTTTCGATAGAAAATGGATGACTCTCATCTCTTAAAGTTCTAGAAATTTAGTAGCCAGGGATTTATGTCCCAAAAGTTGGTCTGATTGATTTTGAGTCACAATTGCTATGTATCAATGACAAGTGCTTTATATTTCTCAAAATCAGAAGTTACACATAAATTTCTCAGAAGTTCCACATAAGTTTTAAAAGGCGATTCTTTAGTCCCAGAGGGTTCTGAAAATCCACTTGATTTGATACTTTGTTAATCAGTATACTGGTCCTGGTGAAGAAACTTTGTTGGCATATCTTCTTCGAAGGAAGTCTATGGTCAAATTTTAGTGACATTGTTGAAAGTTTATGTCGATGATGTGAAATATATTGCAAAAAATTGCTAATATCACAATCATAGTGGTTTTTTAGAAGTTTGGAAATGAGTATCAGCTCCTGCATTTCGATTAATAAGGATAAGTAGTTTGCGCTCTTGCAGATTTCGTTTGTAGTCACTTTGACCAGTAACCCATTTCAATACCTCTTTTGTACGTTTTCCAGTGTTTTTAGATTGGTAATTTTTGTTGAATAACATTGACTGCCGTATATCAGCTTGGATAGAACCATCGATTTGTAAAGATCCATTTTTGAAAAATTTGGAATATTCCTGCAACTTCTTTTTAACATAAACAAAACTTTCAATGCATTGGTTGAAGAATAATTACACTATTCATTCCATTTGAGGCCGTTACATATAAAATACCAAGATCTTTTTAGCAGTACGACTTTATTATCTCTTTTCAATTACAAAAAATGTTTTTTTCCGGCAAAATAATTGAAATATTTTTGCATTTATCAATATTTAAAGGTAATCGGTGCTATTCTCTCCATTTGAAGACTCGAGATAAATCTATTTGAAACTCGAAATTCGAATAGTTTATGGATATAAATTGGGCGTCATCTGCGATTACCTTTAAATATTGATAAATGCAAACATTTCAAGTATTTTGCCGGAAAAACATTTTTTGTAATTGAAAAGAGATAATAAAGTCGTACTGCTAAAAAGATCTTGGTATTTTATATGTAACTGCCTCAAATGGAATGAATAGTGTAATTATTCTTCAACCAATGCATTGAAAGTTTTGTTTATGGTAAAAAGAAATTGCAGGAATATTCCAAATTTTTCAAAAATGGATCTTTACAAATCGATGGTTCTATCCAAGCTGATATACGGCAGTCAATGTTATTCAACAAAAATTACCAATCTAAAAACACTGGAAAACGTACAAAAGAGGTATTGAAATAGGTTACTGGTCAAAGTGACTACAAACGAAATCTGCAAGAGCGCAAACTACTTATCCTTATTAATCGAAATGCAGGAGCTGATACTCATTTCCAAACTTCTAAAAAACCACAATGATTGTGATATTAGCAATTTTTTGCAATTTATTTCACATCATCGACATAAACTTTCAACAATGTCAATAAAATTTGACCATAGACTTCCTTCGAAGAAGATATGCCAACAAAGTTTCTTCACCAGGACCAGTATACTGATTAACAAAGTATCAAATCAAGTGGATTTTCAGAACCCTCTGGGACTAAAGAATCGCCTTTTAAAACTTATGTGGAATTTCTGAGAAATTTATGTGTAACTTCTGATTTTAAGAAATATAAAGCACTTGTCATTGATACATAGCAATTGTGACTCAAAATCAATCAGACCAACTTTTGGGACATAAATCCCTGGCTATTGTAGCCGAAAGCGTAATAATATATACTGTTCAATTCTGAGGCTTCAATGCGAAATAGTTGACAAGAAGACGGATTACTAGCGTTTTTCCTCAAACAATTACACAAATGACATCAATTTGACCTTACACGTGTTTACACAGATTGATCATGCTTTTAATGTTGTACACTAAAAAAAGTTAAGTTGTTAGAAAACGAATTTGGAGATAGTGAACACTCGATTATAGCATTTTTAACATATAACTCAATGTTCTAATTTTTAAATTCTGACTTTTGATGACCATTTTGGATTAATTCTCACCGCTTACTTAAGTATCTTTTTTTCTGATGATTCTATTAGAGTTCTTATATACAATTGCGGGAATCCCGTCCGGGCTTTTGCCTTTTTGTCCAGTCCAAGCATATTGATCTGATAGTGATTTCCGATATGTCGAAATCAGTGATTTCAAGTAAATTAGCATAGTCATGGGTAGAGTAAATGTGTTACAAAAAAAATAAAAGAGAAAAACTGGAAAACAATTCAGCTTGCATAAAGGGGTCCTTTGCGTGTTTTGTTTTCAGATAAACAAAAGATGGTAACCTTTTATTAAAGGACCGAGAATATCTAAATAAATCATTGTAGATCTGTTATTAGCTAGGTTGCTTTCAAATTCGGTTGGGTCCCCCTGAATCATCTATAAACATTGGTTTTGTAGCAAAAATATTTTGTTAAAGTTAACACCTTGTTTAATTTGAGCGTTTTTAAGTTTTTGAGTATATTTGGTGTGACCGGTTCGATTCATGTTGCTAAAGACGACCGATGAGCTGCTCTACGCGTACCTGATTTACTAATAAAGTATTTCGAGTACCACGCATACCTTTGGTCTAGGAGAATATTGGAATTGCTCCAACGAACACCTAAGATAGGCTTATCTATTACAAGCTCGTTTAACCGATTGTAATCTCCACTACAGCAGCTGAATTTTGTAATTCTTCTAATTGGTCTTGTAAAACTTGATGCATACCGATGCTATATACACAAATAACTCCTACATTAATTGACAAATGATTCCGATGCAAAATTTAGAAATAACTCCTATATAAATTGACATATGATTAAGTTTACCAGTTGTTTTTTATAAGATTGTTTTTCAATATATTTACTAATGAAAACTTTGTCTAGGGTACCGATTGCACACGTGTTAAAGTCAACTATTTGCTCCATGTCTTTTTCTATAATTAAATCTATGAAACTTTGCTGCGAGGCACCGTTTGATGAGTAGTCATCCCATTGCACCTTATCTCTATGTCATAAATAACAGGAGTGAGTCGTTCCTAAGTTTGGTAATAAGGACAATCGTCCAGAGGGTTATAAACTAAAATCAGTAATATTTTTTCCATTTATTAGAAACAGATATCCTTCAATTGTACCAGGAATGCGTAGGATCGATAATTTTACGGTTAGGAACGTAGAAATGACTCCAATTAGAACACCCCCATATAAAGAAAAGTCAGGTGTGTGTCTTGCGGAACAGAAAAATCTGAAATTGGTAAGAAATAGTTTTTCGTCTTCAAAATTATCTGTCAGCAATGTTTCGACAAAGAAGAAATCGAAACCAAATGTATTGACGAAGTTGGCTAATTTTTTCCTTTTATCGAGATTGATCATGCTTTTAATGTTGAACAATAAAAAAGTTAAGTTGTTAGAAAACGAATTTGGAGATAGTGAACACTCGATTATAGCATTTTTTACATATAACTCAATGTTCTTATTTTTAAATTCTGACTTTTGATGACCATTTTGGAGTAATTCTCACCGCTTACTTAAGTATCTTTTTTTCTGATGATTCTATTAGAGTTCTTATATACAATTGCAGGAGTCCCGTCCGGGCTTTTGCCTTTTTGTCCAGTCCAAGCATATTGATTCAATAGTGAGTTCCGATATATCGAAATCATTGATTTCCAGTAAGTTAGAATAGTCAGTGGGTAGAGTAAATGTTTAACAAAAAATATAAAAGAGAAAAATTGGAAAAAATTTCAGCTTGCATAAAGGGGTCCTTTGCGTGTTTTGTTTTCAGATAAACAAAAGATGGTAACCTTTTATTAAAGGACCGAGAATATCTAAATAAACCATTGTAGATCTTTTATTAGCTAGGTTGCTTTCAAATTCGGTTGGGTCCCCCTCAATCATCTTTAAACATTGGTTTTGCAGCGAAAATATTTTGTTAAAGTTAACACCTCGTTTAATTTGGGCGTTTTGAAGTTTTTGTGTATATTTGATGTAGCAGGTTCGATTCATGGTGCTAAAGACGACGGATGAGGTGCTCTACGCGTTACTGATTGACTAACAAACTATTTCGAGTACCCATGCATACCTTTGGTCCAAGAGAATATTGGAATTGCTCCAACAAATACCTTGGAAAGGCTTATCTATTACAAGCTCGTTTAACCGATTGTAATCCCCACCACAGCAGCTGAATTTTGTAATTCTTCTACTTGGTCTTGTAAAACTTGATGTATAGCGATGCTATATATACAAATAACTCCTTAACGAATTGACATATGATTCTGATGCTAAATTTACAAATAACTCCTATATGAATTGACGTATGATTAAGTTTACCAGTTGTTTTTTTAAGCTTGTTTTTCAATATATTTACTAATGAAAACATTGTCTAGGGTACCGATTGCACACGTGTTAAAGTCAACTATTTGTTCCATGTCTTTTTCTATAATCAAACCTATGAAACTTTGCTGCGAGGCACCGTTTGACGAGTAGTCATCCCGTTGCACCTTATCCCTATGTCATGAATAACAGGAGTGAGTCGTTCCTAAGTTTGGTAATAAGGACAATCGTCCGGAGAATTATAAACTAAAATCAGTAATATTTTTTCTATTTATTAGAAACAGATATCCTTCAATTGTACCAGGAATGCGTAGGATCGATAATTTTGCGTTTAGGAACTTAGACTTGACTCCAATTAGAACTCCCCTATATAAAGAAAAGTCACGTGTGGTTCTTGCGGAACAGAAAAATCTGAAATTGGTGAGAAATAGTTTACAGAAAAATCTGAAATTGGTGAGAAATAGTTTTTCGTCTTCAAAATTATCTGTCAGCAATGTTGCCACAAAAAAGAAGAAATCGAAACCAAATGTATTGACGAAGTTGGCTAATTTTTCCTTTCATCGAGATTGATCATGCTTTTAATGTTGTACACTAAAAAAAGTTAAGTTGTTAGAAAACGAATTTGGAGATAGTGAACACTCGATTATAGCATTTTTTACATATAACTCAATGTTCTTATTTTTAAATTCTGACTTTTGATGACCATTTTGGAGTAATTCTCACCGCTTACTTAAGTATCTTTTTTTCTGATGATTCTATTAGAGTTCTTATATATAATTGCGGGAATCCCGTCCGGGATTTTGCCTTTTTTGTCCAGTCCAAGCATATTGATCTGATAGTGAGTTCCGATATGTCGAAATCAGTGATTTCCAGTAAATTAGGATAGTCATGGGTAGAGTAAATGTGTAACAAAAAATATAAGAGAAAAACTGGAAAACAATTCAGCTTGCATAAAGGGGTCCTTTGCGTGTTTTGTTTTCAGATAAACAAAAGATGGTAACCTTTTATTAAAGGACCGAGAATATCTAAATAAATCATTGTAGATCTGTTATTAGCTAGGTTGCTTTCAAATTCGGTTGGGTCCCCCTCAATCATCTTTAAACATTGGTTTTGCAGTGAAAATATTTTGTTAAAGTTAACACCTTGTTTAATTTGGGCGTTTTGAAGTTTTTGAGTATATTTGATGTGGCAGGTTCGATTCAGGGTGCTAAAGACGACCGATGAGCTGCACTACGCGTTACTGATTTACTAATAAACTATTTCGAGTATCCATGCATACCTTTGGTCTAAGAGAATATTGGAATTGCTCCAACAAATACCTTGGATCGGCTCATCTATTACAAGCTCGTTTAACCGATTGTAATCTCCACTACAGCAGCTGAATTTTGTAATTCTTCTATTTGTCTTGTAAAACTTGATGCATACCGATGCTATATATACAAATAACTCCTACATGAATTGACATATCATTCCGATGCAAAATTTACAAATAACTCCTATATGAATTGACATATGATTAAGTTTACCAGTTGTTTTTTATAAGATTGTTTTTCAATATATTTACTAATGAAAACATTGTCTAGGGTACCGATTGCACACGTGTTAAAGTCAACTATTTGTTCCATGTCTTTTTCTATAATCAAATCTATGAAACTTTGCTGCGAGGCACCGTTTGATGAGTAGTCATCCCATTGCACCTTATCCCTATGTCATAAATAACAGGAGTGAGTCGTTTCTAAGTTTGATAATAAGGACAATCGTCCGGAGGGTTATAAACTTAAATCAGTAATATTTTTTCCATTTATTAGAAACAGATATCTTTCAATTGTACCAGGAATGCGTAGGATCGATAACTTTGAGGGGCACCTGATAATATTTTTTGAATTGTCCGTTCATTTGGTACCTTTACAAGTAATTTACGCGGTCTGTTTAAACTCGGTTTCCACTTTCTCAAACGGAATCAAATGAATAGTGACAATCAAAGTCTCTTCTGCACCTAAATGACACAACAACTCGTTTATCTTTTTCGATTCATATTCAATAATGTTTGCGGGCAAAGGTTTTTCTTTCAAGTCATATTCTTTATCCCGGAGACCCTTTTTTTCACTAGAATGAAGCGCCATGTCATTCTTTTTAATTATGTTAGAAGTTTTAATGGATGTATGCAAGGCTGTTCAAAAATTAATGGGAGGAAAAATTAACGGCCATTAATGGATGGCCATTAATGGATTTTTTTATAATCAAAATGGCATTAATGGATTTTTGATTCGAAAAATTAAAGGCCATTTCCGTTATTTCAGAGAAAGATGTTTTGTGCGGTGGAAAGTGGAACTCCAAACAAAGTGTAAACAAAGTGAGCAAACAAAGGAGCAAACAAAGTGAGCTGAGCAGCTGACGGCAGATTGTTTTACAACGCGGTTCCAGCAAATCATGCCGCCCAATTCCGCTTCAGCAAGCGAATCGTTAACCAATATTTTGTTGTCTCGTTGCTCAATGCTCGGGAAAACCAGAAAGTGTTGGAAGTTCACGAAAACTTGAGAATTCTCGATTCAGTAACTTTAACTCTACAGCGGGAATCTATCGACTTATCATCGACCAGACTTCGCGAAAGACAACTGCGACGGAGTACATGAGTTGAAAGTTTTTGGAGCCAACCTCGAATTTTATTGAAAGATTTTTCAGCGCAGCTGAGTATTCTCTGGGTGACCTGCGGCAGTCAATAACCCCTTTACATCTCGAAGAACAGCTCTTTTTTAAAGCCAATGCACGAATGTGGAAAGTTGAAACCGTCAATGACGCTCTTCAAGAAGAAAACTGAGAAAAATTTGAACTGAACGCCATTAATGTATTTTTAATTTTCTCCATTTCCGTTAATTGATTTTTCGCTGAAATTTAATTTTTCAATTGAAAATTAATTTTTGAGCAGCCTTGGATGTATGTAAGCTAACTTAGCTTGAGTTTCGACTATGGCTACTTTTATTTCTTTTAAAGCAACAGATGTCTGAGGGTGTATCATCTCGACTGATCAACTTTTTCATCGAAGAATGACGTTTTTTACACAACCAAAAACAACCTTCCAAGCTCATGTAAGACCGTTTTTCTTTGGGAAATTTAGTACATCTTGAGTGGACCCAAGAACAATACTTATCACATCGGATTGATTGATCAGAATCGGCAACCAGATTCGTGCAATGAGGACACAATGCATCATTATCTGAACAACTGTTTAGTCGCCGTGTACTGACCATCATTCAATTATCTATTTAATAAGTTTACTGGTCCTGGTGAATATGACGAATCAACAAGCGTTTTCGCCATCTCGATAAGTTAATTTTGTCATACTCTTATTTAGCTCGAGACATGTAAATTAATTCCGCTGTTAATTTGTTAAGTGATATTTTCCAGTGTAATGCGTTCCATCATTGTAAATTAGGTGAAGTTGCTTATTTTAGTATCTTTAGAAATGAAGCTTAACTGCCAGCAGACTTTGAAAACCAAAGGTTAGACAGATTCAATTTGAAATAAGGATAGCCGGTTACTGTGCAAGTAGCACAGAATGGTCCGACCAGTCTTATAAAACAAACACATTTTTTTTCAAAATGGTGTCGTTTTTTTGCATGTTGTGATATAAAGATCTGAACGAAAAAGTAGAATTTATGCATAATTGAGAATCATAGTAAAATAGGTCAATTGGAAAACAGTTTTTGAAGTAAAATTACTAGGAAAAACGAAAAAAAAAATTCAAATTTTTGATTCCTAAAATTGCGATAAAAAACTCCAAAAACTACCTTTACTTGAGTAAAACTAAGTTTTTATGGCTTAAATTAAGCTAGAATAAGCTTTTGCAATTAATAACTGCCTTACTAATTAGCTCGAAAATAGAATCAAATCAAAAACTTACACCGGTTTTTCTCGACACACATTTTTTGAAATTTTGTAATGTCGTTCAAATCACGATTGAAAGGGCTTTACAATGATATATCACTCAACCCTGTCCGATGATTTTTTGCGATAGCTGATTTTGCTAAAAAAAAACTAAAACACCCGAATCCAAAGTTCCTACCCATTTTCAATGGTCGGAACAATAAAAGTTTTTGAAATATTTAAGAAAGGATTCCAAACGATTTGTCTGGCTATAATAATCAGGTAGAAAGCTCAAAAAGGGCAATCAATTTGATTTCAATTTAGCACATTAACATCATTGACCACCATTTCAGAGGTTTAGGAGAAAGAAATCGACTTGCCTGTTGAATCACTCAGAAACTTCAGAATTTCGTCTGCCTCTTTCTTTCGATTTTCTAGACTCAAATTTGCCCTAAAGCAAATGAATGTTCCGTCAAAACTATAATAGTGGGAATACACAAGCTATTCAGGAAACCCACCTGGCAATTCTTGGACTAGGAATATTGTGATTCATAAGCAACATGAAACAAATGTCTGAAAAGTGAAAAATGAGTCTTCAAGCATACCGGTTACTGCGCAAGTAGCACAGAATGTTCCGACCAGTCTTATAAAAAAAAGAACACAAAACGTTTTTTTCTTCACATTGTGCTCTTTTTTTTCTGCATGTTGTGGTAAAAAGATCGGAACGAAAAAGTAAATTTATGCATACCGTTAGCTCGTCAGAGCAAACTTTGCTTCGCAATAGTACTCGTGCAAGTGTCTTTCACGGCAATGTTCTATTAAAAATAACCAGTCGCTACTGGTTGTCCCTTGCTTGCCCTAGGAAACTACTTGACTAAGTCTTACTAGTCTTTCATCCCTGTATCAACTTTGTTTTGTTGGTCGGCAACAAAATGGCACCCAAGTTAACAAACTTGTGAACAAATGGCACTGTCGATATCATTCAATTGAATAATTTGATATAAGAAATTTAAAATGTTATTTCAAACGTTTTCGCACATTTTGTGCATGATCAGGATTAACTGTTAGACTTATGTTCATCGCGTGGGTTGATTCTCGGCCTCTCCTTCCAAATATGCAAAGTCTCTAGTGTGAGTAGCTTCTGAGTGTTGGCTGTTTTGTCTATAATCTCTGACTTCAGCTCAGCAGTACCGCCTACCTCCTTATTACATTCTAACAAGTGCTGCCCTACTGGGGGGTGTCCTTTTTAGTGTTCATCGACCCTCGTGGCTAAATTTGGGACTGTATGGCGGACATTGATGGAGTTACGTCCAATACATGTAAGCTTATACACCACTTTGGATCTCAGTTCACGAGCAAAGGAAGTTTCGAGGGAGGGCAAGCATGTTTTCAATTTTCTTGTTGTAAAATTTATTTGTGCCCTGAATATTTGTCGAATCTTTGCACTGCACTTGACACCAGCACCACCTTCCCACTTGGCTGGTCACCTCTTCCAGTCAAGTCTCCTAGTGGTCCGGTTCAGTCCTTGTAAACCACTTTCACACTCGGCTGGTCACCTTTTCCAGTCAAGTCTCCTAGTGGTCCGGCTAGGTTGCAAGCTATCTGAAAACCCTTAACAACGCCCCCAACTCGGGCACCTTATTGAAG
Source organism: Symsagittifera roscoffensis (assembly GCF_963678635.1). Classification (NCBI taxonomy): domain Eukaryota; kingdom Metazoa; phylum Xenacoelomorpha; order Acoela; family Convolutidae; genus Symsagittifera; species Symsagittifera roscoffensis. The sequence continues at coordinate 63,293,980 of NC_087062.1, forward strand.
TCACTGGTTTAGACTGCTAGATTGATCGAAACCATCGGTCTTATAAAACAGTATGGGTATACTATTTAATTAATATAAAGGTTTGATCCAACTGATCTGGTATTAAAGTCACTGTCTTTTTTGTTTTATGGTTTTTGTTCCTTTTTCTATATTTTTTTCTTGTTTTTGTTTCGCTTTTTGTCTTTTTGCTCGTGTTTTTGTCCCCCTAGTTACCCCGCCCCCCTTACTCGGTTAGCTAGGCCTCGTTCGGAGAGCGTACCAGGAAGTTTTCTCAAGTTTTCTTTAAAAGCTATCAAGGTACAACCGAAAGGTTTACACGTTCCCGCTGAACTGTTCCACCGGTACTCTAGAATGGGCATGCAGCCCGGAGCTGTGTCAAGTGGGTTCGACTCCGTAGTCATGATGTCGTGAAAACACCCAGGAGCGCCATAAAAACACTATGTAACAGTCGCCTACTTCGGTCACATATGAGCCTTAAGAAAAATAGGCCCTATAACTATTGGCTCAAGAGTCAGGGACACTACCTCTTGTGTTTTTCTACCTCAAAAACGGTCGGAGCCAATTCGGTTCGCTTGCGACATGAGACTAGAACCCGTTACAGCTTAAAGGCTACTACCAAAATATCCCCCCACTCTAGAAAATAAGAACGTTCCCATACTTAGGTCTCGAAATACCCAAAATACACGAACGCCGTTAAAAACAGTGTCAGAACAATCCGTTCCGTTAAGTTACTTTTTATTGGACAGTGGAACTTTGATCCATTTCAGATGGATCAACCTAAAACTCGCCTTATCTCAACTTAACAATCATAAAACACACTCGAGAAAACTAAATTTGGAACTCACATGTCGACACACTCGAGAATAGGGAGTAATTAAATTGATGAGCAACTCGAGAATTAAATAAAATAACTTGAGAAGTTCAATACTGATCAGTTTTAATAAAGGAAATAAGTTTTGACTCTAGAATTGAAGTTTTAGTCTGAACCATTGGGACACTCCAGCTGTCCACCTTTCCATTGAAGGTTCACTCTGGTTCAGTTCGAATAATTGTACTCTTCTCTCGTGATTATCTCGCCTCCTATTTCAGGATAAGACGGCTCTACTCGTGTCTTATTTTGTATATGGAAATTGCCAATAGCAATTTTCTGCTGTTTTCTTAAGTACTTTCCCGCTATTGTTAATTCGGTCGTTCTGATTTTTCATTTTATGTTTTCAGTTGTCGCGAGAAAACTGAGCATGACAGGCTCCATTCGAAATTTTGAAAAATAAAACTTCACTCCAAAATCACGTATATTCGTGTCCCTCAAGGTCAAACGTCCTGATATGACCGACTGGCACATACTCCCCGGACTCAAGATTGATGTCCTCATCGCGTGCTGCCTCTGTCAGTGAGTCCCCAGAAACCCGAGTGTCACTCAAGATACAGTGCCAGTGGTCATTTACAGAAGTATGCAGCAGACTTAAAATTATCTACACCCCAAAATTCACAACCATATAAAATTTTCACACTATCGCTAAACAGCAATCAAAATTTGCACACACCTGCACCTGTGAATTCTCGCTTTTTAAGCTAGTAATTTAAAATTTCTTTTGTCCTATTCAATCAGGAAATTGTCATGCAGCATTTTGATTTATATAATAGATATAGCATATTAATAACAACATCTCATTTGTTAAAATTTCTTTTTGGTTAACCCAGATTTCATCCGAGTTCACCCTCGAGCCCCCTCCCTCTCAAGACTCAAGACTCTAGAATTCCCTTTTTGAGCCACAGGCTCACCTTGTGTTCTTCGCCTTCGAGGTACCAGACCCAGATACATTTGACACCGTGATCTGCTTCAATAGTGCCTCTTCATCATCGGAGCTGATCACAATCTCCTCCCAAGCCTTCAGCTGTTCATAGGATTGCATCCACTCCCTTTGCTCCTGCAATCTCTTCGCTTGAATCGGCAAGCTCTTCACCTTCGACTCTCGGTTCAAACAGAAGGAATTGTGAAGACTCAAGCTTACATTCTTCGCCAGGTCTTCATCTAGTATCGACTCCATCGCTCTGGTTTTGTTTCTGGATACTCTACCCACTTTTTTCCACCCCGTCGTGATCGCATTTCGATGGGTCAGCAGAGGTCTCTTGAAGGCCTCTGGTCCTATCTCAGCCTGGAACTGTCGATATTCCTTTTGATGTTTCCTCATATGATCCTTCGTTACCATGTATAACCAGGACGTTAACGTCGCACGAAACCAAGGAAAGAACCTTAAGCGGCTCCACACGTGTCTGATTTCCATTGGTATGGCAAACACCTTGCATGTGGTCTCCAACAACTCAAGTCTCCTGCTGTAATTTATCGCGTGAATCTACTCTGCCGTTGGCGTCTTCGATTCCCGATACTTTGCTATATTTTCTTCAATCCATCGTAGGGCCAGCATCGTGCTCACCACTAAGATGATCACCTTTTGCTGATGATCGGGCAGTCCCAACGACCTGATTTCCTCCACATCCCAGATCAGGCAGAGATTGGCGTGGTCTGGGTACCACACTGTTTGCGCCAGACAGTGGCATGGACAATCCCCATGTGTGAAATCGATGCTCCTAAGATTGCGTTCTGCTCCGAGGCTTCTAAGAGAGGCTCAAGTTCCGTCATTTTCTCGTGTATCGCGTCAATCTCTTCCAGGTTTGGAGCACCAACCATGGGTTTCCCGATCACGTTTTGTCTCTCGTGGTCACTTGTGTTTTCACCCTCAAAACCCAGAAGTTCTTCACCCCAGATTTCACTCAAGTCGTCCCTCTGTTCTTTCGGCACTGTCCCTCGGATCTTCCTCAACAGCTTGTGTGAATGATGCGACATCCCAGCCAGTCTTACGCATTTGGGCACTGAGAAGGCTTTGTCTATCAATACCCTTTGGCTGGATACTTCCACCATCGCCATGTGTAATGGATAGTGGCTGCCACATAGGTTGGCAATCACCGACCCCACTAAGGACTTCGCATTTAGAGGCAGACCATAGGCTTCGCTCATGGGAAATCCCATCTCCGCTTCAAGTCCAACCTTCCAACTCTTGATGTGTTTCTGGGTCACTTGCAACACCCCGGGCCATGACTCCACGCTCAACGCGGTCACCAAGTGGTGTTCTGACTCTAGCCTCTCCAGTGACTGGAGACTGCACATTCTTCAGAAGAATCCCAGACCTGTTGCTAGGTTCACCTTGGTACTCGCGTAACACTCAGCCACTATCTGACTCTTCTCCCTTTCGGTAATGTCTTCAAACCAGGTGACTAGGTCTTCTTTCTGGAAAGACTGTATCCTGACGCTTGATCGTCCATCGCAGGTATGCTCGCCATTCCCACACGTCGAATCAAGACAACTGCCCGGCTCCATTTTCTTCACCGACCCTAGTCCACTCGTCACTTCACTTGACTCTTTCACCTGAGGCAGGATCAGTCTATGCACTACACTCAATGTCGCCAAATATTCATCCTCGGTCGGTGCTAGTCTCACTCGCTCCGTGACTTCCTCGATCAGGCTCGCATGAGGATGTGGACACCAGGAGGGCCTCAGCAATTTCCACACCACTCCCAGATTCGTGGCTAACATGCCGTTCCCGTTACCCATCTTTAGTTCGACTCTTTTACTTGAGCGCGGCACACTTATTACTTCTGGTGTCTTCTCGAAAATCAAACCTAGGCTAGGTCTCTCTCTCTCTCTCTCTCTCTACAGTGTCTATCTCCACTATCTTCTCTGTCCAGAACTTCAGCAGCTCCGCCACCTCGTAGTTTCTGTGGGCGCCTCCGGCTTCCGAGTCCAAGAAAGGGTTGTATGCCATCCCCATCTTTCCAGACACATACTGGTACTCTCCCTTTTTGTTGGGTTTCAAGTACTACCCTGACGAAGCCAAGTTACGGTGTACATCGTGTTTCTCCTCGAACTTCTTGTTGTAGAATCTCCGTATCTCATCTAAGTTCCTGTGGCTCTCTAGAGACTGCCTAGAACCATCCTCCTTTTCTATCCCAGTACTCTGGTACACGTTCAAGATGACTGCTGAGACTCTCCTTTCCACCGTCTTGCTTCCGATTGGTCTCTGGTGACATGCTAGGATGGTACTATCAGTCATCATTGACATTATCCACCTCAAGAAACAGGTAGCATCTTTCCTCCTTGCCAGACTCAAGCCTGAGTTATCCCTAGCAACGTGTTGCATCAGTACTCGATACGCCTCTAGATTCTTGCCTCCCAATTTCAACTTATCGTACGAAGTCAGTGTCTCTAACTCTATTCCCACCAGGCTCCACGCGAACATCAGTTGTCCTGCGGTTCTAATGAAGGGATTCGCCATCAACGGCGATGCCGATGAGGATGTTCTCATCGCTTCTTCAAAATGATCCCTCAACAAGTTCTGCCAAGTTCTCTTCAGTTGGCTGCCCAATTCCAATTTGTTGATGTCAGCCTTCTGCTGGGTAGCCCAGTTGCGTCGTTTGCGTGACACTCCACTGTCGAGATTCTTTAGGCAGTCTTCCAATTCCTGCAATGTTTCCAGGGCCACCCACCACGGTCGGGAGGTGTTCCTCGTTTTATTCTTCTCAAGAGGATCGCTAGTCACTTGCTTCCCAGTGGCCTGGTGTTCATTTGAGACCCATTCTTTGCCGACGTCCACTTCCCATGTCTGCCCGCTCGTCGAACCTCGTTTCATTTTTGTCCTCTGAGGCTTGAAGTCTTCTTCCGTTGTTGAGCTGGTGGGGATCTTCATCTCTCTTTCTACGTCGAGCAGTTTCCTTGGCTCGTATCTACTCTTGTAGGCTGCTGTCTTCCATCGTGCCAGAACCATGGGGGCCGTCTCTCTCAAGTTTTTCTCCGAGACCGCATCCGCTGAAGGACTGCCCAATCCCTCCACGTCTCTCTTCCTCTTGCGAGACCTCACGTCTTTACTCGGGGGCGTTGTCGTTATCATCACTGATTCGACTTCTTTGTCTCCATCCAACCCTTCCAACTCTTGCCTCACCCCTGCTCGAGCCTTAAGGATATTAGTACTTTTAATTATATTAATAGTTTTGACCTTATTCCTCCTTACACTTTCAATAATTTTATTGTCAGTTTTTTGTTTCAGAGTAGAGCTGTCTTTACATTTGTCTTCTTTGGTTTTCCGTGATGCCTTCCTCAACTCGACCATCTTGCTCAGCAGTTCTCCTCTAGCTTTCTCCTCTAGACCTGTCCCCATCAGGACAGGCTCTCCGAATTTCACCACCGTGTCCCACATCTCCTCCTTGAAATCATCCAATGTGATCTCGTCATTCACTTCTCGATTGAAATCGCTCAAGAATTCTCGCCAAGCGTCCTCATCCAGAGTGCCTAGGAAAGCATCCATGTTTCCCTCGAAGGTGTTCTTCTCCCTTCTTTCTGCGCTCAGGAAAATTATTCCCATGTTAGGATTCTCGCTCGTCAGTGGTAACTCTAGATTCTTGCGGGGAGATGAGGTCAGAGGTGGCGTGGGGGTGTCTGCCCAATTTTCTCCACTCAGATCCTTCAACAGTTCTTGCGTGGCGAACTCCTCCTCTGATGATTTTGGCTCCGGTGGGTTTCCCCACTTCCATATCCTCTCCTGCCTCGCTGAGAGTCTCGTCCATGCTTTCCTCTCCTGATTCTACTCCTCTTCTCTCAAGAATCCTCCTGAATCGATCTTCTACAGGGCCGCTCCTTTTATCCCCAGGGGTGCCCACCGATAGGAGTGATGGTGTCGTCGGACCCGTTTTCCTATATTCTGTCAGAGCCACATACAATGGGCCTGCAGCATCCAGCTCCTTCCCCTCCTGTCTCATCTCCACTTGCTCGAGTCCGTAAGGTGCCCGGTATCTTCTCGTGGCAAACATCATCTCAACTCCTTTTAGTGCGATGTGTCCTTCCTCAACGATCACCCTGCCATCGTCCCACACCGGCAACTTGTTCTCCAGACCTGCCCGCTCAAGTGTTCTCAAGACTTCTCGCACCTCGAATTTCGGGGGCATCGAGCCTCTCATTTTCTTGGCTTGAGTTGTCCATGATTTTATTTTTGCATCGCTAGTATGAAAATAAATTGCTGCAGTGTAGCCGATGAACAGGGGATCCCAGCCATCGATGAACTCCCTCTGTTGTTCTTCGGCTGCTGCTCTCGCGAACAGGGACGGGACCACCAGGGAGCTGTTCATCCCCAGGGTCATTCTCCTCACTGTTGGAAACTCTGGAATGCTTGCTGGTAGGACTTCCTTCTCCAATATTGCCTCTAGCTCCCTTTTCACCAACTCAAAGCTATTCTTCCATGCGGGAATTCTCAAGACCTCTTGTCCACTTGCTGTCAGGGGATTTAGGTTCCAGAATTTGGGGTAGGTTTCGATGGGGCCTTCGCGTTTACCTCCCATCCTACACTGCAGTTGTCCTCGGAAACTGTATATCACCAACTCCGGATCCTTCACCTTTCCGATGAGCACCGTGTTGCTCATTTGTGCCCTTAGCACCTCTTGCTGACACCAATTGAGTGTCGTCCCATCTAGTATGCTTATGAGGCTCAAGTGGGTCACTGAGTAGCGATAAGCTGTCACTAGAGGATCTGGAAACGCGTACGTCACGGCCGGTCCATAAATGCAGGTTACGACCTCCTCTAGCCCCCGGATTATCCCCATGGGGTCCGATCTCATGGCCAGGCACAGGTCTGTCAATAGAGGCATGCCCCCATTCACTTTCCTCCATTCATCTCGCGTCTTCGGGCTCTTTTCTTCACCAGTCAGGTGCCGGTTTTGCATCAGGAGGTACTGCACTAGCAGCGTCTTCAGTCCGGCAGCACACTTGTACGAATAGGTGTCAATACTCGAGTGTATTCTTCCCATCGACAGGGGCTCCCCGTATTTCATTAGCCGATGAAATGACATCAGTTCCCCATGGATTAGATGCACCAATGCCAAATATCCGTCAATCCGGAGTGTGTCCACGCCCCGACTGAACATGTACGCTGGGCCCATATTGAATAGGTACCTCGGGTAAACCAGGTGCAGTGCCAACAACAGACTGATGGGCATGTTCAAGATTTCCTGTATAAAGGCTCCAAAGATAGTCTCTTTTGCGCTGAAAACTCCAGCCATGAACTCCTTTCCCCAATAAGGACTCAAGAACTCAAAAATCTCGTAATCCCTCCTCGTCCTCAGCTCACCCCTTGCGTGCTCCCTCCAGAATCCTCCAATCGTGACCTCGTTGGCCGCTGTGACGAACCTGGCCACCGTCATTTCCCTCTTCTCGGCCACTTCCAGCTGCTCCTCAAGAAAATCCCAGATTTGCTTCACAAGAGGTGGGGCATCCTCTTTTGTCTTCTCCGTAGCGTTTTCCAATCTTGGTGTCAGGAAGGGCCATCTGCCTCTCTCTTGTGTCAGTCGATACACCATCGTTTCCAGTTGCTTCTCCGCTGCGGCCACGTTTTTCCTTTCATTGCTCGGCCCTCTAGACTTACTGGTGGAGCTTGTGATAGTTAACTCCATGCTTCGAAACCACAGGCTGGCCGTCAGGTGAGTCACTATTGGATGATCATCCCCTATAGCCGGACTGAGCTTGAGTTGCCTGGCGAAGTTTGATATCTCCAGCGTGAGGACCTCGTCCAATACAATGAGGATGTCTGCCAACTCGTAGAAGCCCCTCAACGCGTGGGACACATCCGCCCACGCCGCCGCCAGTTCTGACTTGCGAAGTCTCAAGTTCGTTGGTTCCAACTCCCGATTGGGAGCTGCCATCAGAATACGTCACCCATTCTCTTCCGCTATCAAGAAAAGACCGCATATACAAATTGCAGAGCGGGAGGCATGCTCGCGTACCCGGGGGATGTCGTGAACACTACTTTTGTCTTGGAGCCAAATCGTGAGGCAACGTTCTCTTGTACCTCGTTCATTGCTGCAAATAACGTCTGGATAGCTTCCCAGATTCTCTTCGGCGCTGGTTCATCACCCTTGAGCTGCTCAAGAAACCCTGTCGCATGCAAGTGATCATTCATTCCTGCAAACAGTAGTAGCTCGGGCTCGCAAGGCATCTCCGATTTTATTGCTACCACCAAGTTAACATCTGGTTTTGCTCCGCTCCCGGTAGTGAGTATATCAAAATTTCCGGCCAAATTAACTTGGGAGACGTTCCCTCAAAATCCGATCCCGCCACGATGACCACCCTCGCAGCGGCTGGATCTGCTCTGTCATAAACTGCCAAGGTCTTGGCCAGCTGTGTGTTCCCGCAGGGTTTCCCGTATCTAGGATCGTCTGCTAATCTCTCACCCTCATAAGCGGCGTCCCGTAGTTCCATTTCCCTTGGGTCCAGCAGTTTGTCCACCACCCTCAACTGTGCTGGAGTTGCCAACCTAATCCTGGCAATGCTGGTTCGATGCTTGGGAGGCTCCACCACGAGTCCCGGACTCCCCAGCGACTTGAGAGGCCTATAGTTGATGGGTCCCATGACCGATTTCGTGGGAATCCCAGTCAGATCCGCTGTCTCCATTATTTTCGCTCTTGAGAAATGCATCTCGTGAGCCTTCAGCCAGTCCACGCACTGGTGTCTACCCAAGTCTTCGCGTGACACCCGCTCAATACCCAAAGCTTCCGCCAACTCTTGCCTGCACTCCAGATCTTCCAAGTCCAGCTCTTTCACCTTCTCCACATATCTCGACCTACTGGTCTCCGCTGGCCTCTCCAGTTTCTTTTTCTCCGCCACCACCACCGAGGATATTACTGAACCCTGAGGAGTTGATGACGTTGCCTCCTCGGCCTCCATGGGTGCGGCGCCTGGCAACCTGGTCCGGCTGCTCCTCGAACTGTCTCTAGAATCGGCCGTCGCTCCCAGGCGACTGGACAAAGCTCTCGGGTTGAAGAAGGGTGGATTTGGGGGTGGTCCGAACGTGACTTGGGCCGTCTCTAGCAACTCTGCCTCGAACGCGCTTATGTGCCTTTGGAAGACATCATTTATCCACTCTACCCCCCTGGGCCTGTCAAAGTGAATCCCGTCCGAGAATGCATCGTCGGGGAAAGCAGATCGCTCCATCTGCTCGGCTACGTCCAGTAGTCCAACGGGGAGGACGCTCCTTTGGTGTATCTGCCTGATTATTTCATTCAGGTTTCGCACCTTCGTGTTCATCTCCATCGCATGTTGATCCGCTTTCATGTTATAAGGAATGGTGCACAGCGTGAGAATGGCAGGATCCATTTGAATCCGCAATTCCTCAAGAATGCAGCTCATCTTGTCATGCAGCCTCGTACCTTCCTTGCCTCCCCCCTGGACACGTCATTCGTCCCGACCATCAGAGTTACCGTGTATACTCTTGCCATCCCTAGCATCTCAAGTGTTGCCAACATCTGTGGCGTCGCAGCTCCAGCGAAACTCAAGATCCCCGTTTGCCAATGGGATTGAATCCGGGTCAGCACCCGCAACAAGCTGTCCCCAATGATCAGGTGGACCGCCCCCTCAGGCACACGTGGCTGCGTGAGGTATTCCACCCAAGCCGCGTCATGGAAGCAATCACTCCTGTCTCTCTGCGCCGTGCTCCAATCCATCCGATTGTGCCTGTGGTATCTGCCTTCTGTATTCTTCTTGTAACTTGAGATCACCACACTCCTGACAGGTTGCTCCCTCCACGTCGAGGGTAGCTCCACTCTTGCTGGACTCTCACGACTCCTTAGCTGTAGCCTCTCGTTCAATTCTTTCAGTCGTGACGAGCTACCGCTCACCTGACTACTACTCGGGGTTGAACTTGGGGTATATCCAGGCAGCGCGACGTCCATCAATGGGCGTATTATTTGTGTCTCTAGGCCACGCAGGGAGGACGTTGATTCAGTTGGTATCCACACCTCCAACCCCTCATTCATATGTTCTTGAGCACGCCCGATCAAGGTTAAATCGTCCCTTCGATCTAGGAGCTTCGTCCACCTCCATACGCGACTCTGGCCTTGAGCCGGTAACCATCCGCTCTTTGGGCATAGCCCCTTTCTGCATGTCAAGCTCGCGTTGTCGTTGCTGGATCCTCTCAAGCTCCGACTTCAGCTGCTCACAATTCGCGGCATTCTCTCGTACTTTTTGTTCTTGTAGATGCTCAGCTTTCAACATATCCAGTTCCCTCCGCGCTTGGTCCTTCTCGACGATCGCTTGATTCCTCTCAAGTTTCGCCTGATCTCTCTCAAGCTTCGCTTGATCCCGGTCGAGGTTCGCCTTGTTCCTCTCCCGCTGAGTCCTCTCAAGTTCTCTCTTCATGATACTGAGGTCTAGATACGCTTCCCCCGTTTGTTGCGCTCGCGACATCGATGGCATCTTACTCGTGCTCTGGCCTGTAGATCTGGCTGATGGTCTGATCGGTAGTGGGAACTCCCCTGCGCCATACTCGGTATTGTTGCTCAAGCCAGAGTTCCTTGCCAAGTCGAATCCCCTTATTCCTCCATCCACATTCCAGGACAGCCATCTGGTTTGCTCTTGGTTGGATATTCCATCGGTGGTGTAGCCGACCATCAAAACCGCTTCTGTTGCAGACTCCCGGCATTCGCCCTGTTCCTCCAACTGGAGGATGGCATTCAGCATCACCGCCATTTTCTCATCCACTTGAGTGTAATCCCTCAGGCGTCTGTACAACTCATCAATAGTGGGCCTTTTCGGAGCCGATGGCATGGACTTCCAGAATCGATCTGCCATTTCTGTAACTTCCAGGTGATCTTGAGTATTAGCAACTTGAGTTTTACCTGAGCAACTTGAGTTTTACCTGAGCAACTTGAGTATTACCTTAGCAACTTGAGTATTAACTTCTTGAAGCGTTGTTCAACTTGCGTTTTCGTTCAAGGACTTCCTTTCTTTCAATTGAATGCAGTTGGGTAGTCAATTTGACTTTACCAAATCAATCTGAAAATAACACCCGATTTTTAGACTAACAGGCTATGTTCCTAACCTAAAAACCCCCTTTGCCACTATAGTTAAAACTTTTTCCTATTCGTCCTACTAAAATAGTTCAAATGGAAATTTTCTAAAAGCATGCAGATTCATTTTATGTTTTAGCACCATCAATCATTTAAAATTTATTGTCATGCCAATCGCCTTTAAGATCCTTTTACCTGTTTTGTACCCCCACACCTAACTCGAGATTCTCCCCTCACACCTAACTCGAGATTCTCCCCTCATACCCAACTCGAGACCACCGTGTACCCGACTCAGGCGATGCTCAAGTAGTATTTCTTATGAAGATGTACCATTATCTCAGTTTCTGCGAAGACCACGTGTAGGATAGCGTACAATTCCCTTGGGCTCAATTTGCCCCTGTTTGGGTCATACACTGGCATTGAGACCTCCGTTATCCCTCTTTCAATCATGAAGTCTCGTAGTCTTGTTAGTGCCAACATCACGTGTTCGGGATCGATCGTGTTCCTGTCATTGACCCTCGTCACTAGGAAGCACAGGTATTTGTCCGGGACTTGTGCTACTGATGGTGGAAGCGCAGCCATTCCTCCCAGCCCTGGTCTCTGTCTAAACAGAAACTCCACATTCTGGTACTCTCTCTTGAAGTCAGCCTCCAGTCTTGATTTGAAACTCATGTCCGCCGTGATACAGATTGCGCTAGTCCTGTTTGACAGAATGAAGTCACTATCCGTTATCAGGATATTTTCCGAGTATTCGTTTGGTATTTCAAACTTCGTTTTGAAATTCCGTCCTATGGTAGACTCGGCCTCCTCCCCATCCAGTTCCAGTCCGCTCGTCTCTCTCACTTCCCTGAGTTTCTTTATCATTAAATTTTCGGTGTGGGTAAGTCCTACCCCCACTCCCCGGACAAAAATGTTTATCGACGTCCCCGTCGATGATGCTGGGTCTGAATTATCTGGTGGAATGTCGAGCGGGCTGTCTGTTGCCGTCCAGCAGAAAAGAGCATTCTCCGTTTTCATGAGCTTTCCCCCATGATATGTCAACTTGTTGTATGCTTTGTCCTTCGTCGCTTCCGTTCTTGACATCGCGCATCCATTCTAATATCCTCAGGTTCGTATTCTCCCTCCTCTCTATCTCGCTCGGTTCTAATTCCGTCTCCCGCTCCGGTGTCGAGTAGTCTTCCTGTGGGTAATGTTCATTATCATTGATGATTTGCCATTCACCATCTGCCGCCAGCTCGCCCACACTTAGTAGTTCTTTGCCTAGGTCGTCGGGCTGTATCTTATCAATCAGGAAATCGTCCCCGTACCTGTTATACCTCATGCCTGTTCGTTTGCGATTGCCACTCCTTGTCCCCGCTGATAAGTCTGGTTCTGTCCACTTCGGCACCTCACCTTGCTCCGGATCGTTCCAGTCTTCTTCCACAAAAAATTCCGCTTCAGAGTCCGCTTCTATTTTTTCATTGTCATCCAAACTCAAGTTCTCATTGCCATCATTCTTCTCTCTGATGCCTTTTTCGTTCACTTCACATGCTGGCTCCACCAGTAGGTACTCGAGTCCCTCCATGTCCTTTGGTATACACCAGTCCTCTGGGGATGGGACATGAGGCTTCAGGTTCTCATAATGTGCTGCTCGCCCAGTACTCAAGCGGTAGAATCGTCCTTGTTGATGTACTTCCGTTATCATGAAAGGTCCTCTCCATTTCTTGAGCAGTTTCTTCGTCCCTTTGGGCGGTATGACATTCTGGAAAACCCACACGTACTGGCCCACTTCATATGGCTTCGCCTGTAATATCCTTTCATCATATTTCTCGCGCTTGCGCATTGTTCCTCCTGCATAACTCGTTTATTTCCTGCTGTCTCCTGATCGCTTCTTTCACGTAAGCTTGAGGCGACGTCCTCTTCCCTTTGTATTCCGGCTAGAAGAATGTCAGGGGCATTGCTCTCTCTCTGCCTGTCAACATCATGAAAGGACTGATGCCCGTTGTTGAGTGTTGAGTACTGTTGTATGCCCCTACGACTTGCGGCAGATATTTATCCCAGTCTGTCATGTATCTTGAGCAGTATACCCTCAGCATATTCACCAACGTTCTATTCTGTCTCTCTACCAGCCCGTTGGTCTGAGGATGGTAAGTTGTCGAGTGTGATTGAGCAATGTGTGACCTCTTCATTAATTCTTTAGTCAAGTCCCCCACAAAGGCCTTGGCGTTGTCTGACTGAAAAGTCATTGGACAACCATACCTCGATATCCAATGGGTTATCAAGTGGTCACAAGTCTCCTCTGCCGAAGCTGTCTGACACGGCACCGCTTCTGCCAGCTTTGTGATGTGGTCAATTATAACCAGTATCTGGTTATACCCCGACTCCGTCATGCAGATCTTCTGATTGTCTATCTGCACCACTTCATTAAATTCCGAGCTTTCCACCGACTTGAGTGGGAATTTCATCTTCCTTGGGTCTTTCACTTGCAGGCATGCCAGGCATGCATTCACCCACCTCTCGCAAGCTTTCCTCAATCCTGGCCAATCGAACCTGTGAAGTAATCTTTGTTGCACCTTGTCTATCCCCTGGTGCCCCATTTGATCGTGCGATCTGAACAGCACCACTGTCTGATACAATTGCGGTAATATGATGAGGTTGTGTTTGTGTAATACCTTCTCCTCGTCTTTTCTCTTGCATGCTACCACCCCGTCAGCTGTGTGATAGAGTAACTCTTTCCTTTCTTTGTAGAACTGGCTCAGGATCTTGTAGCTGTCTTCTTCAAGTTCCCCTTTCTCCTTGGACCCCATTTGGATCCATTTGGAGAGGTTACATCTTGTCATTCTTCTGCGCTCTTATTAGGTCCGACAGCCTATATCTCGCCTTGACATGTTCCTTCAGTGCCATGATCTGTCCATTCATTTCCCCAGGGTTGTGGATGTCGTCATTCAGCTTCACGCATACTATCATCTTTACTATCTTCATGTCATCTTCTGGCACCAGATTTGTTCTGACATTTGAGTTGCATGATAGTTCCCTGAATGGTTTCCTCGAAACTGCAATCCTTTCAAGTTCTTCACCTCCTCGTACTTCCTGTACGTCCAAGTTGAAGGTTCCTGAGGACGGATCTGTTTGTAATTCCCTGTCGCGGTGTCTAATCTTTTTCTTCTGCCAATATCATGCAGAGACTATCTTGATTGTCACTGCTCTCGTCCGAGTCCTCATCCCATATTTCACACTCCCCGGACAAATTTCCTCCTTCAGTATTTCCTTCCTCCGTGGACTTGGACCGCTCCCCGGACTCTTGACCTAGTCCCAGGTATTCAGCCTCTTCCTTGAACTCCACTCTCTTTTTCCTAACCCGAGTCTGTTCAAGTATGTCGGCTGGGATTTTTTCAACCAGTGACTGCACCACTTCCTTCCCATCAGGGTTAGTCACCTTCGAGGTATTTCCATCACTAACTATCCCACTCTTTCGCAGTATTGTGACCTCAGGTTCCTCCTGACTATTTTCTTGGATCACGGGCTTATCATCTGCTAGTTTCTCGAGTAACCTCTCTAAATCATCGTCTATTTGTGCCTCTCCCGTCTCCACCTGGTTAAGATCATAGCCTTTTGCTTTGAGCGTCTCCCTCACGATCTTTGACTTGAGCATTATTCCTATCGGCATCCCTCGGTTCTTTTTCAAGATTTTTTTCTCCGGAGTTTCTTTTGGTAATTCGGGGTGATCTTCTATTAGTTTGCCTGATTTGTCCAACCATCTCGTGAGTGGAAGACTGTCGTACGTTTTCTTGTCCATGAAGGAGAAGCCATCCTTGATCTCAGGTCTATCTGCCTCCCTCTGTTCTTGTCTCTCGTAGAACTCCGTCTTCTTGCTCAAGCTGTCAGCGTTTTGATGTTTGTCTCGTGTTCTATGCTCAATTATGATGTCGTATCCGTCCAGGCGAACTATCCACCTCCCAATGTAACTTTGGTCCATTGAGTACGTTTTCAGCCAGCTTAGTGCCCTGTTGTCGACTCGCAGCTTGAATGGCTCGCTGCCTAGGTATGCTCTATATTTCTCGACAAAGGTAACCACCGCGAACATCTCCGCTTTCGGTGCCCCGTACTTCATTTCCGTGTCACTTAGGACTTTGCTCCCGTACGCTATTGGTCTCAAGACTGTCTTCCCGTTCCACTCTTGTTTCTGATGGAGAATTCCAGAAATAGCTACTACCGACGCATTCGTATCCAGCACGTACATCCCTTTCTCTGTTGGCATCCCTAGTACTGGTGCCTCGCACAACTCTTTCTTTATTCTCTGGAATGCCTCTTCTGCTGCGTTGTTCCACGTGAACTTCTTGCCCTTGTGTCTCATTAACTGTTGCATCGGGTAAACCTTGTCTGCATAGCCTTTGATGAATTCTCTGTAGTAATTTGCAAAACCCAGGAAGCTCATCATTTGGTGTTCCATTTTTGGCGATTTCCAAGTTAGAACTGCTTCTACTGCGTCTGGATCTGGTCTGATGCCGTGTCTGTCCACCATCCCGCCCAAGTATTTTTTCGAATCCTTGAGTATCTCACACTTTGATGGTTTGCACTTTAGCCCCGACCTCTTCATACACGCAAATACTTCGTCAAGTCTCTCAATGTGGTCTTCCAGTGTGGGTGTCGCTATTACCACGTCATCCACATAGCACATTACCAGATTGCCGTACTTCTTCGTCACGCCTATCAGCGCGTGTGCCATCAACCGCTGAAAGGTGGCAGTGGCATTGCAAAGACCAAATGGCATCCGTTTCCATTGAAACAGACCCAACTCGCAGGCAAACCCTGTCTTGTCCCTGTCCTGCTTCCTGAGTGGTACCTGCCAAAATGCCAAACCTAAATCAGGAGTCGTAAAAAACTTTGCATCACCTAACTTCGAGAGGCTCTCATCGATCCTAGGTATGGGATAGGCATCCTTCACCGTGACGGAGTTCAGGTATCGAAAGTCACAACAAAACCTCAACTGGTCGCCTTTCTTTTTGGCCATCACTAATCCACACGCCCACGGTGATTTGGATGGTTCTATCATATCATACTCTAGTAGCGTTTCAATCTCCTTTCTACACGCATCCGATTTGTGTGGGGTCATGCGCCTCGCCCCCTCCCTGTGCGGTATTGCGTTTTCCTCAAGTTCTATTTCATGCTCAACAAAATTACAACACCCGATGTCTGCCTTATGTCTTGAAAAAACTTCCTCGTTCCGTTCTAGTACGTCCTTGATGGCTTCGAGCTGTTCGTCCGTTAACTTGCCTCTTAAATGTTCAATTTCCGGTAGGACCGGTTTATCACTCTGCATTCTATCTAGTTTGGGCCGTTCCGGGAAATTCGAACAGCTCGAGAGCCCATCGTCTGTCTCTAACTTAAGTGACTTCACAAGACTTGATGAACTTTTTATTTTCTTCAATCGTCTCAAGATACAAATTCTGTCCCTATGATGGGGACAATCAACAACTTCATTTTGTTTATGGTTTTCAGTCATTTCATATCGAGTTTTTACGGGTTAAGCATATCCCAGTTTCCTCCCCCTCTGTATCGTGATTGGTATGTCAAAGGTATTCAACAAGACACTCACGCAGAGACCGCTCTTCGTTATCGAGAAGGATCTTCCTAAAACAGCAGTACTTTGACTATTTGGATTATGCATACCTGCTTGTTGTCACTTAGTTCATTGTAATTTGTCGTTCGTAAGCTTACGATCGCCGCTTTGTTTGCCTTTAGCCTCACTCTCCTACTCAAGAATACCGTTGCTTTGGTGTCATTTGTCACATTTACCGGTTTGATTGCGTACCTCCTATCCGGGTTCCGTATCCTGAACATTACGTTGTTTAGATCGATCGCTACATCAAAGTTCCTGATGAAGTCTCTGCCTAAAATGAATTGGTCAGACTCATCTAGATTTTCTACCACAAGAAAGCTCATCCACAGATTGCGTTCCCCCAGATTTAGGGCTATTATCGGCGTTCTGCCCAACAACCGCAGCGCCCCTTTGTTTGCAGCTGACAACTGTATTCTTGAATCTATCAAATCATTTTTGTCGAAGCCCATTCGTTCCCAAGTTTCGATTGGTACATGACACTCAAGACCGCTCCCGTATCAAGTAACCCACGTAACTGAGTCTTCTTGCCACTTATGTCGAGCACATGTGCTGTCACATCTGCCTCTGTCCCGATGTGCATTGCATCTTCCTCAAGCATGGCGCAGTGTCCAATCGATCTCACTTTCAGCTCTTCTTTTCCCACGTAGACTTGCCCTATTAGATCCTTATCATATGTTATCATTGTTTTCGTATAGATGTTGATCCCATCTATATTTAGCATCACCTCATGTGGACCATAAGCTTCTGTGTACCTGTTATCAACTCGGACTGACTTGTTACCCCCTCTCGTGAGTAGTGCCCTCAATGCTCTAGAAGTCGTTTGTGGGCTTATACCACTCAAGTAATCTGCGTACACATCAATGTGCATTATTGTCTGGTCACTTGGTTCGCTCAAGTTTCTTGTTACCTCATGGCCGCCCACAGTGATTATTGACATTATTCTTGCCCCGATCTTTGTTATACCGAATGGCTTCCCCGTCACCATCTTTACAGTGTTGCAGTTTCTATTTTTGTCGACCCCGCTACAGCCTCTGGTATTGATTGCGAGCAACCTAATGCCTCGTTCAATTTCTGTCTTCCGATCTCTTCAGCCGTTGTTCTATTTCTTTCGCCGCCAGGTCCTGTTTCACTTTGTTGATAGCTTCCGCCGCCGCCTTCTCATATTTTATCTCTAGGGCGTTCCTTGCCGTGGCCTCTGTCGCACTGTTAACTTGCGTTACCGCTTTCACTGTTTTCGTCGGCAGTTCCGCACTTGGTGTTTCTAGATTTTTCGTTTCAAATTCACCTTGTCTATTTCTCTGGTTCTGTACCGCTGCTAACGCCAACTTAAGTTTTTGATGACTCTGATTCTTGACTGCCTCCCAGAACAACGGACAGTCCATCCTGAAGTGCCCCTCTTGGTTGCAGAAGAAGCATCTAGCACCTATTTTGATGATCAAGCCACTATAGAACTCGTGTTCCTCCATCTGGCTCATATCTTCCTCATCGGGTGCATATCCCAAACTCTTCATGGCCTGCTTGTATGTCGTGCCATCCGCTACATGATGGTCAGCTGACCCGCAGTTCGCGCATGATCTGCGTTTGTCCGTGTCATCTCTGGGCTTGTACCATGACGACCTTTGTGGCTGACTCCCCCCTTGCGTATTCCTGTTATCTGAGTACGAGTATTTCTTGGATTTCATTAGCATGTATTCTCTTGACTTCTGCCTCACCTCTTCTGGAGTTGGTGCACTGTCTTTAGACAATGTATAGTATGTTGCTAACATCGTTCTCAAGTCATCACTCTTTACCCCATCAACGAACTTTGAGGCGATGCTGAAGTTCCTTCTATTGGTAGATTCTTCCGGGTCACTCCTTCGTCTCAAGCTCTCAAGATCATCTAGGAACCTGTCTATCAATTCATCGTCCCGTTGCCTTCTCTTTTCAAATCGCATCATCGCTTGATGACCCTTCATGCCTGAGCCGAATCGATCTAGCAATATTTCGAAGATTTTGTCCGCTATATCGCGTTCCTCTTCTTTCTTCGCAACCACGCATTTCAATGCCGTACCTTCCAGGTTGCTCAGTATCGCTGTGCATGCTTGCCTCTCATCGTTCAAGTTGTCTTGTTCCAAGTGCAACCTCATGAGTTCTACCCAAGTGTCAATGCATCCGTCTGAATCATCTTTGAATTCTTTTGGTTTCTTGAAAGTTTTCCTGGATTTGTTGCTTCCTCTGTCACTCGAGTCGGTGTTCCTTGTGGCGAAGGCTTCTAGTGTCCTGTTAACCATTTCCCAGGTGCTTGCCCATGTCATGGCATCCGGTCCCACGTTGTTGTGAGTCGTGGAGTCCCCTGGACCACTGGTTGTGTTCGCTGTTCCACTTTTCATAATCGCCTTGCCCCCCCCCCCCGGTGCCGTACTCGCAGCCTCCCGGGGTACTGGTAATGGTGTTGACTGTCGTTTGTTCCTTTGTGGTTCCACAAAGTCAACTCTATTACCTTGTGTCCGCTCCGCCGCTGGCCTGTCTTGTGGTGTTGAATTCCTCAAGATAGCGTCTAACTTTCTCTATATTGCACTTGAGCTCTCAGCCTGGTCCCTACTAATCGTATCCATTCTCGTTTCCAAACTCCCCAACTGGCTATTTACTGCGTCATATCGCTGCTTCATTTCTCGCATGTCTTTTCTGATGTTCTTGTCTCGCTCTTCATCAGTGGTGTCTATTTTGTCCGACATCTGCTGAGGCTTTTCCTCTGTTGCTCTCGCTAGATGGAAATAGCTGTCCAGATATTCATGTTCGTTGATTCTTATTTCCTTTCTTATCACATCTCTATCCTCTTCGCTGTGCCTCAGTTTCTCGCCTATCTGATCTAGCTTCGCCATCAAATCACCTAGCTCAAGAGTAGCTGTTCCATGGTCCGTTGTTGTCTTGTTGTCGGACAGTTGTTGGGACAGGTTGTCCTGTTGTTGGTCGCTGTTCCCGGTCTGATCTGATCCTCGTTTTGGTCGGTGTCTGTTGTTCTCGTGGAAATTGTTCCGAATGTTTTGCCTTTCTCGGCTTTCGTCTCTTCCACTGCTGCGTCTCTCGATTTCATTCCGACCATTATCGCCAATCTTTCAGTAAAAGATGTTCTTTTAGCTTGAGACTCGTCCTTCACCGTTTCTGGCGTGTTGCCTGTTGTGTCTTCCACGTTGTCTATCGGTGAGAACTCCTTGGGCTTCGGATTAGGTTCTTCCGCATTGGGCATTGGAGTTGACTCTGTCGTTTTCTTTCCCACCTCATCCACACTTTGATCCGGTGTCTCTAGTTCAATCTCGATGGTGGGTTCTGCTTGTTTCTCTTCCGTGCCCTCTTTTGCTCTGTTCTCTGTATTACTCCTCGTGCTGACCATGCTAACTGAAAAGTTCTTCTTTGTTACCTTTGGACCCATTGATGTCGTTTTACGTAGCGACGAGTTATACTTTGTCTTCGCTTCGGTAGATCTTTTTTCAGCCACCGGTACCCTGCTCCGCCTCATTATTTTTATTTACAATTGATCCTATTTATAGTATTACTATCTACAAAATTCTACTCTAAGGTTAAAACCTCTTATGATAAAATTTGATAAAAAGAAATTTACAATTACTAAAAACAACGTTTCCTGAGCTTTTTGGAAATTCTATATGTTCTTGATCCCTACAGTACCGGATCTTTAGGACTGGATAGAAAATTTGATTTTGCTATTGGTACTTCAACCTGTCTTAGTACTGTTTAGTACCGTCACCCCCCCTTCTTTATACTGTTCCAAGACTTCCTCCCTACTGTCCCAAGACTATTCAGTGTTGTCCCAGTACTTCTTGTAAGTGTCCCAAGACCACTGTCCCAAGACCCTTGCCCTAAGACTACTGTCCCAAGACTACATTCCCAGTACTAGTGTCCCAAGACCACTGTCCCAAGACTACTGTCCCAAGACTACTGTCCCAATACTAGTGTCCCAAGACCACTGTCCCAAGACTACTGTCCCAAGACTACTGTCCCAAGACTACTGCCCCAAGACTAGTGTCCCAAGACTACTGTCCCAAGACTAGTGTCCCAAGACTACTGTCCCAAGACTACTGTCCCACGACCACTGTCCCAAGACCACTGTCCCAAGACCACTGTCCCAAGACTACTGTCCCAAGACTACTGTCCCAAGACTAGTGTCCCAAGACCAGTGTCCCAAGACTGTTTCGTACCAAGACCGCTCTGGTCCAAGACTGTCCCAAGACTGCACCGTCCCAAGACTGTCCCAAGACTGCTCTGTCTCGAGACTGTCCCAAGTCCGTGTTGCTCCAAGACTGTCTCCAGACTGCAATGTCCCAAGACTTCTTCGGTACTGTCCCAAGACTCGTCACTGAGTGTCTGAATATAGGATCTCTTCTTCTTCGTTGTGGGGACTCTTGAACCACAGTACCGTTTACCACCACTTGAGCTCTAGTAAAAATTTTCCCAAAATCCCTATCTCAATGGCCAAAACCCAAATACTGACCCCCCTGTATTTATCTCCCTCTCGTTGTTTCAGGCTAATTGAAACCCTAAATTCCTCGCAGGTATCTTGTGATCACCTGTTCGTTCGTATACCAACAACAAATATTCACCAAAACGTAAAAATTTAAACAGGAAAAATTTCAAAAACAGAGATGAACCCACCTAAAATCCAAGGTTGACTGATGTCAATCTTTGTCCGAAAAAAAAGCGTTTTTCTCCCCTCTGCTAGCGAACTTATGGGTATCACAAAAACTGTCTATGTCCGTTCCCCCCTACCGATCCGTCCAGGGTACCTACCTTAACCTGATGTTAAATTTGGATATCCGCTTCTTATAACCAACGCGTGTAAGTGTCTAATGTGACTAAATCGACGATGCCGAACAACTAGTTACTCTAACGTGTCCCCCCTTTTTACAATTTACAACCGCTAACCTCTAACCTATCCAGCCCCCCTTCTAACCTCCCCCCTCTTTAGCCCCCCTCTTAAGCGGAAAACTACCTTAAGCGCCGGGTGCTAAACCTCTTGAGAGAAAACCGTGGAACCTGTTTCCAGGCCTGCTTGAGTAAAAACGTTCCTCAAAACAGTGGGGTTCCGCTTATCCAATTTTACACTTATCGCCTATAATGTAATATAGATTTTAACGATACCCGTTTGCCCAACTTGAGAACACCCCTGTGCGTTCTCTTCTTGTTGTAAGGATCCCGTGCTGGTTGCCCGTACTCTAGAACGTGCACTGCACTTGACACCAGCACCACCTTCCCACTTGGCTGGTCACCTCTTCCAGTCAAGTCTCCTAGTGGTCCGGTTCAGTCCTTGTGAACCACTTTCCCACTCGGCTGGTCACCTTTTCCAGTCAAGTCTCCTAGTGGTCCGGCTAGGTTGCAAGCTATCTGAAAACCCTTAACAACGCCCCCCACTCGGGCACCTTATTGAAGTCACTGGTTTAGATTGCTAGACTGATCGAAACGATCGGTCTTATAAAACAGTATGGGTATACTATTTAATTAATATAAAGGTTTGATCCAACTGATCTGGTATTAAAGTCACTGTCTTTTTTTGTTTTATGGTTTTTATTCCTTTTTCTATATTTTTTTCTTGTTTTTGTTTCGCTTTTTGTCTTTTTACTCCTGTTTTTGTCCCCCTAGTTACCCCCCTTACTCGGTTAGCTAGGCCTCGATCGGAGAGCGTACCAGGAAGTTTTCTCAACTTTTCTTAAAAAGCTATCACGGTACAACCGGCAGAATTACACGTTCCCGCTGAACCGTACCACTGGTACTCTAGAATGGGCATGCAGCCCGGAGCTGTGTCAAGTGGGTTCGACTCCGTAGTCATGATGTCTTAAAAACACCCAGGAGCGCCATAAAAACACTATGTAACAGTCGCCTACTTCGGTCACATATGAGGTTTAAGAAAAATAGGCCCTATAACCGTTGGCTCAAGAGTCAGGGACTCTATCTCTTGTGTTTTTCTACCTCAAAAACGGTCGGAGCCAATTCGGTTCGCTTGCGACATGAGACTAGAACCCGTTACAGCTTAAAGGCTACTACCAAAATATCCCCCCACTCTAGAAAATAAGAACGTTCCCATACTTAGGTCTCGAAATACCCAAAATACACGAACGCCGTTAAAAACAGTGTCAGAACAATCCGTTCCGTTAAGTTACTTTTTATTGGACAGTGGAACTTTGATCCATTTCAGATGGATCAACCTAAAACTCGCCTTATCTCAACTTAACAATCATAAAACACACTCGAGAAAACTAAATTTGGAACTCACATGTCGACACACTCGAGAATAGGGAGTAATTAAATTGATGAGCAACTCGAGAATTAAATAAAATAACTTGAGAAGTTCAATACTGATCAGTTTTAATAAAGGAAATAAGTTTTGACTCTAGAATTGAAGTTTTAGTCTGAACCATTGGGACACTCCAGCTGTCCACCTTTCCATTGAAGGTTCACTCTGGTTCAGTTCGAATAATTGTACTCTTCTCTCGTGATTATCTCGCCTCCTATTTCAGGATAAGACGGCTCTACTCGTGTCTTATTTTGTATATGGAAATTGCCAATAGCAATTTTCTGCTGTTTTCTTAAGTACTTTCCCGCTATTGTTAATTCGGTCGTTCTGATTTTTCATTTTATGTTTTCAGTTGTCGCGAGAAAACTGAGCATGACAGGCTCCATTCGAAATTTTGAAAAATAAAACTTCACTCCAAAATCACGTATATTCGTGTCCCTCAAGGTCAAACTTCCAGATATGACGGACCGGCACATACAATCGCGGGAAAGTATTCAAAAATAGCAGCGGGAAATTGCTAATCGCAATTTCCGATACTTAATTCGAACGAGAGTAGAGCTGTATTATTCGTGGCAGGAGACAGAAAATAACAGCGAGTGGAAGAAGAGTAAAATTCAAGTGGACCAGAGTGAACCTTCGGTGGAAAGGTGGACAACCGAAGTCTCCGATTGGTCCAGACCCAAAACTTTTTTCTTGAGCTAAAACTAATTCATTACAAACTTCTCGAGTTAAAACTTAATTACACATCAATTCTAAAATTGCTTTATAGTTCAGTTCCTGGATTCTAGAGGTCGTGTCGGTATGTGAGTACCAAATTAGTTTTTCTTGAGTGTGTTTTATATTGTTATGTTGAGTTAGCGAGAGTTTTTAGGTTGATCCATCTGAAATGTATCGAAGGTCCATTGTCAAATAAAAAGTAATTATACGTAAGGTTCCGACCCTGTTTTTAACAGCGTTCGCGTATTTTAGGTATTTCAAGACCTGAGTACGGGGGCGTTCTTATTTTTTAGAGTGGGGGGTATTTTGGTAGTGGCTTTTAAGCTCTAACAAGGGTTTTAGTCTCATGTTGCAATTGAACCGAGTTTGCTTCGATCACTTGAGGTAGAAAACACTAGATGTGCCAGTCGGTCATATTTGGATGTTTGACCTTGAGGAATACGAGCTACGTAGTTTTGGGAAAACTGAAAATCTCAGAAATACAAGATCAGAATGACCGGATAACAATCGCGGGAAAGTGGTCAATTTAAGCAGCGGAAAATTGCTATTCGCAATTTCCGACATCTAAATGATACGAGAGTAGAGCTGTCCTATCTTGATACAGAAAACAAAGAACATCGAAATTCAGTTGGACCAGAGTGAACCTTCGGTGGAAAGGTGGTAACCGAGGCGTCCCAATGGTCCAGAACCAAAACTCCATTCATGAGATCAAACTTGTTCGATTAGAACTTATTGAACCAAATTTAATTCCCCAATTGTTCTCAAGTTGCTTACTAATTTAGTTACCTCTAATTCTCGAGTGTGCTGGTATGTGAGTACCCAATTCAATTTT
This sequence comes from Symsagittifera roscoffensis, assembly GCF_963678635.1. Classification (NCBI taxonomy): domain Eukaryota; kingdom Metazoa; phylum Xenacoelomorpha; order Acoela; family Convolutidae; genus Symsagittifera; species Symsagittifera roscoffensis. The sequence goes on from NC_087062.1 coordinate 63,318,292, forward strand.
TTTGGATTTGTTTCATGATTTTTATGTTGAGGTAAGAAGAGTTTTAGGTTGATCCATCTGAAATGGATCGAAGTACCACTGTCTAATAAAAAGTAACTGTACAGATTGTTCCGACCCTGTATTTAACAGCGTTCGCGTGTTTTGGGTATTTTGAGACCTGAGTATGGGGACGTTCTTATTTTCTAGAGTGGGGGGGGGGGGGGGTATTTTGGTAGTGGCCTTTAAGCTGTAACGGGTTTTTAGTCTCTTGTCGCAAGTGAACCGAATTGGCTCCGACCGTTCGAAGTGGAAAAACACAAGAAATATTGTCCCTGACTCTTGAGCCAAGGGTTATAGGGCCTATTTTTCTTTAACCTCACATGTGACTTAAGTAGGCGACTGTTACGTAGTCTTTTTATGGCGCTCCTGGGTGTTTTTACGACATCATGACTACGGAGTCGAACCCACATGACACAGCTCCGGGCTACATGCCCATTCTAGAGTACCGGTGATAGCTTTTTAAGAAAACTCGAGAAAACTTTCTGGTACGCTCTCCGAACGAGGCTTAGCTAACCGAGTAAGGGGGGGTAACTAGGGGACGAAAAAACGAGCAAAAGACAAAAAGCGAAACAAAAACCGAAAAAGAATAGAAAAAGAAACAAAAAACCATAAAACAAAAAATGACAGTGACTTTGACACCAGATTAGTTGGATCAAACCTTTATATTAATTAAATAGTTTACCCATACTGTTTTTATAAGACCGATCGTTCCAATCATTTCAGCAACTTGAAGAGGTGCCCGAGTGTGGGGCGTTGTTAAGGATTTTCAGATAGCTTGCAACTTAGCTGGATCATTAGGAGACTTGACTGGAACAGGTGACCAGTCGAGTGGGAAAGTGGTTCACAGGGACTTAGCTGGACCATTAGGAGACTTGACTTGAACAGGTGACCAGCCAAGTGGGAAAGTGGTGCTGGTGATCTGGTGCAGGACAAGTCAAGGAAACAACCAGCACGGAATCAGAGCAACAAGAGAGGACGGGGGTGTTCTCAAGTTGGTCAAACGGTTATTGTTAAAATCCACATTACATTATAGGAGATAAGTGTAAAATTGGATAAGCGGAACCCCACTGTTTTGAGGAACGTTTTTACTCAAGCAGGCCTGGAAACAGGTTCCACGGTTTTCTCTCAAGAGGTTTAGCACCCGGCGCTTAAGGTAGTTTTCCGCTTAAGATAGGGCTAATGAGGGGGAGAGGTTAGAAGAGAGGCTGGTTAGGTTAGAGGTTGGCGGTTGTAAATTGTAAAAAGGGGGGACACATTAGAGTAACTAATTGATCGTCATCGTCGATTTAGTTACATTAGAATCTTACACGCGTTGGTTATAAGAAGCGGATATCCAAATTGAACATCGAATTACGTTAGGTACCCTGGTCGGATCAGGTGGCGGGAACGGACGTAGACAGTTTTTATGATACCCCATAAGATCGCTAGCAGAGGGGAGGAAAACACGTGGCAATCAGGTACCAGACAATTTTTTGTTCAAATATAAGGTTGACACAAGTCAACTTTGAATTTTAGGTGGGTTTATTTCTCTGTTTTTATAATTATTTTTTCTCTGTTCAACATTTTCACATTTTTGGTAAAAAAAGCTTTAATTGGTTTTGAACAAACAGGTGACCACGAGACACCACGAACAAGTTGGGTTTCAATTTGCATCAAAATATTAAAAAGGAAATAAATACAGGAGGGTTGGTAACTCTAAAATTTTTACTAGAGCTCAAGTGGTGGTACCAGGCACAGTGGTTCAAGAGTCCGGACACCGAAAGAGAAGAGTTCCCACTGACCCAACGCTTAGTGGAGAGGTCCTGGGACAGTACCGAAAAGTCTTAAGACAGGCAGTTTTGGGACAGGCAGTCTTGGGACAATGGTCTTAGGACAGGCAGTCGTGGGACAGGTAGTCTTGGGATAGGCAGTCTTGGGACAGTAGTCTTGGGACAGGCAGTCTTGGGACAGTGGTCATGGGACAGGCAGTCTTGGGACAGGCAGTCTTGGGAAAGTGGTCTTGGGACAGGCAGTCTTAGGACAGTATTCTTGGGACAGGCAGTCTTGGGACAGGCAGTTTTGGGACAGTGGTCTTGTACGGGCAGTCTTGGGACAGGCAGTCTTGGGACAGTAGTCTTGGGACAGGCAGTCTTGGGACAGGCAGTCTTGGGACAGTGCAGTCTTGGAACAGGCAGTCTTGGGACAGGCAGTCTTGGGACAGGCGGTCTTGAGACAGGCAGTCTTGGGACAGGCGGTCTTGGGACCACCAGTCTTGGGACAGTAGTCTTGGGACAGGCAGTCTTGGGACAGTGGTCTTGGGACAGGCAGTCTTGGGACAGTGATCTTAGGACAGCAGTCTTGGGACAGCAGTCTTGGGACAGTTAAGAGAAGTCTTGGGACAGTACCTAAGAGTCTTGGGAGAGCACCAGAGAGTCTTGGGACGGTACAAAAAGTTGTGTGATGGTACTAAAAGGTCTTGGGACATTGCGAAATAGCTCAACGCTCAATTAAAAGCAAAAGAACCGGTCCGAACGATTAAATCGCGAAAGATCCATTTTATTAAGATCACGAATTGGAGATTTACTTTATTTCAGATTATTAGGAATATTTTTAAAATTTTTATCCCTAGAATAGAAGTTTGTGAATATTAGTATTGTAGATAGAAAAAATTGTATAAAAAATCATGAGGCGAAGTAGGGTACCAATCGCAGAAAAAAGAGCTCCAGAGTCAAAGACAAAGCATAACTCGTCGCAACGAAAATTGATGCCGTCGGACCAAAAAGTAACAAGAAAGAACTTTTCAGTGATCATGGTCAACACAAAAAGCGCAAAGGAAAACAAGACGAGAGGAAGCGCTGAAGAGGGACGAACGGAACTTGCTATAGAAATTGATCTTGAGACACCAGATCAGAGTAGAAGACAACGGAGTCGACACCGATGCCGAATGCAGAAGAACAAAAGCAAAATACGATGGAATTCTCACCGATAGACACTGTGGAGGACACGACGGGCAACTCGCCAGAAACAATAAAGGACGAGTCTCAAGCGAAAAGAACGTCATTCAAAGAGAGGATAGCAATGATGGTCGGAATGAAATCGAGAGATATAGTGGAAGAAGAACAAAAAGACGAGAAAGGCAAAGTGTTTGGAACAGTTTCCACGAGGGAACACCAGATGTCAACCGAGATGACGATCAGGCCAAACATGGGGCAACAGCTAGTCATGGGGCAACAGCTGACCATGAAACAACAACTCCTCTTGAGCTGGGCAATTTAATGGCGAAGTTGGATCAGATCGACAGAAAACTAAAGTGCAGCGAGGAGGATCGAGAAGTGATGAAGAAAGAATTAAGATACAACAAACACGAGTACCTGGGCAACTACTTCAATCTGGCGAAGGCGACGGAGGAGAAGCTTCAGCAAATGCCAGACAAGGTAGAGGCCACTGACAAAGACCGCGAGAAAAATATCAACAAAGACATGCAAGTAACGAAGCAACGGTATGACGCTGTGAACAGCCAGTTAGGGAGTCTGGAAACGAGAATGGACACAATGAGAAGGGACCAGGCTGAGAGTTCATGTGCCATACAGGCCAAACTGGAGGCCATCTTGAGAAACTCTACATCACAAGACAGGCCGGTAACGGATCGAACGCAAGGTAACAGAGTTGATTTCGTGGAACCACAACGGAACAAGCGTGAGTCAACACCGTTACCGTTACCCCGGGTTGCAGCGAGCATCGGTCCAGGGGGGCCAAGGCAATTATTAAGAGTGGGACCTCAACTACGACAAATGAGGTCCACAACAAGCAATAATGTGGGACCTGATGCCATGACGTGGGCTAGCACCTAGGAGATGATGAATAGGACATTGGAAGCGTTCGCTACAAGAAACACTCATTAGAGTGAGAGAGGAGGTGGCAAATCCGGGAAAACCTTCAAGAAGCAAAAAGAACTTAAGGACGACTCAGACGGATGCATCGATACTTGGGTAGAAGTCATGAGACAACATTTGAAACAGGACATTTTGAACAACGAGAGACAAGCCTGCAAAGCGATACTCAGAACTTAGAAGGCACGGCGTTGAAATGCGTAGTTGCAAAGAAGGAAGAGGAACGCGACAGTGCGGACAAAATTTTCGAGATATTGTTGAATTGATTCGGGTCAGGCCTGAAGGGTCACCAAGCGATGATGAGATTTGAAAAGAGAAGGCAAAGGAACGATGAATCAATTGATCGGTTCCTAGTTGATCTTGAGAGCTTGAGACGAAGGATTGATCCTGAGGAGTCAACAAACAGAAGGAACTTTAGCATCGCCTCGAAGTTCATCGATGGGGTAAAAAGTGACTTGAGAACAAGGTTGGCAACGAACTATACACTGTCGAAAGATAGTGCACCGACTCCAGAAGAAATGAGACAGAAGTCAAGAGAGTACATGCTGATGAAACCCAAGAAATGCTCATACTCGGATAACAGAACAGGCAAGGGGGGAGTCAGCCACAGAGGTCGTCATGGTATAAGTCTAGAGATGATATGGACAAACGCAGGTCATGCGCAAATTGTGGATCAGCGGATCATCATGTGGCGGACTACACGACGTATAAACAAGGCATGAAGAATCTTGGGATGCTCAGGATGAGGAAGATATGAGCCAGATGGAAGAACACGAGTTCTACAGCGGCCTGATTATCAATATAGGTGCGAGACGCTTCTTCTGCAATCAAAAGGGCCACATTAGGATGGGCTGTTCATTATTTTGGGAAGCAGTAAAAAATCAAAGTGATCCGAAACACGAGTTAGCGTTAGCGGCGGTGCAGAACACGAGGAACAGACAAGCCGAGTTTGAAACAGGAAATTTAGAGGCACCGAATGCGGAACTACCGACGAAGACGGTGAAAGCTGTAACGCAAGTCAGTAAAGCCATGGAAGTCTCCAGAGATAAATTTTGAGAGATCAGCTGCAGAGGCTATTAACAAAGTGAAACAGAACTTAGCGACAAAGGAGATAGAGCAACGATTGAAACAGGAGATCGAAAAGCAGAAGTTAAACGAGACGTTAAGTTGATCAGTGCCAGTGCCAGAAGCCGTAGTGGGAGCGACAAAGAGGGAAATTGCAACACTCTGAAAATGGTGACGGGAAAGCCATTCGGCATAACCAAGATCGGAGCCAGAATAATGTCAATAATCACTGTGGGCGGCCATGAAGTAACGATGAATTTGAGCGAACCCAGCGACCAGACAATAATGCACATTGATGTGTACGCAGATTACTTGAGTGCATTAAGTCCACAGACGACTTCTAGAGCCTTGAGGGCACTACTCATAAGAGGTGGCAGTAAGTCAGTCCGTGTTTAGAATAGATACACAGAAGCTTATGGTCCGCATGAGGTGATGTTAAATATAGATGGGATAAACATCTATACGAAAACCATGATAACATGTGATGAGGACCTAGCCGGTCAGATCTACGTGGGCAAAGAAGAATTGAAAGTAAGATCGATTGGACACTGCGCAATGTTGGAAGAGGATACGATGCACATCGGGACAGAGGCAGACGTATCAGCACACGTGCTCAACATAAGTGGCAAAAAGACTCAGTTACGCGGGTTACTTGATACGGGAGCAGTCTTGAGTGTTATACCAATCAATCGAGACTTGGGGGCGAAAGGGTTTCGACAAAGGTGATTTGATAGACTCAAAAAAACGGCTGTCAGCTGCAAACAAAGGGGCGCTGCGTGTACTAGGCAGAACACCAATAAGAGCCCTAAATCTAGGGGAACGCAACGATGTGTTTTCTTGTGGTGGAGAACCTGGACGAGTCTGACCAGTTCATTTTAGACAGAGACTTCATCAGGAATTTGACGTAACGGTTGATCTAAACAATGCCATGTTCAGGATTCGGAACCTGGATAGGAAAAACGTAATTAAACCGGTAATTCTGATAATGGCAAATGAGAATAAAGCGCCGGTATTCTTGAGTAGGAGGGTGAAGCTGAAAGCAAACGAAGCGGCAATTGTAGGCTTACGGATGACAAATTATAATGAATTAAGTGATAATAAGCAGGTATGCATAGTCCCAAATCCAAACAGTCAAAGTGCTGCTGTTTTAGGAAGATCCTCTGCGTCAGTGACTTGTTGAATACTCTTGACATACCCACAACAATCCAGAGGGGAAGGAAGCTGGAATATGCTTTACCCGTGAAAACTCGATATGAAATGACTGAAAATGTAAAAGAGAATGAAGTACTTGAATGCCCTAATCACAGGGACAAGATTTGTATCTTAAGACGATTAAGGAAAATAAAAGATTCATCAGGTTTGTAAATTCACTCAAGTCAGATACAGATGATGGACTCTCGAGCTGTTCAAATTTCCCAGAAAGACCAACACTAGAGGAAATGGAAATGGATAAACCAGTTTTACCTGAAATAGAGCACTTAAGAGGTAAGGTAACGGATGAACAGCTCGAAGCCATCAAGGACGTACTAGAACGGAACGAGGAAGTTTTTTCAAGACATAAGGCAGACATCGGATGTTGTAATTTTGTTGAGCATGAAATAGAACTTGAGGAAAACGCAATACCGCACAGGGAGGGGGCGAGGCGCATGACCCCGCACAAATCGGTTGCATGTAGAAAAGAGATAGAGACATTACTAGAGTATGATATGATAGAACCATCCAATTCACCTTGAGCGTGTCGAGTAGTGATGGCCAAAAAGAAAGGCGACCAATTGAGGTTTTGTTGCGTCTTTCGGTATCTGGACTCCGTCACGGTGAAGGATGCCTATCCCATACCTAGAATTGATGAGAGACTCTCGAAGTTAGGTGATGGAAATCTTTTTACGACTCTTGATTTAGGTTCGGCATTTTGACAAATCCCACTGAGGAAGCAGGAAAGGGACAAAACAGGCTTCGCCTTCGAGCTAGGTCTGTTTCAATGGAAACGGATGACATTTTGTCTATGCAATGCCACGGCCACATTTCAACGGTTGATGGCACACGCATTGATAGGTGTGACAAAGAAATACGGCAATTTGGTAATGTGCTACGTGGATGACCTGGTAATAGCGACGCCTACAATGGAAGACCACATCGAGCGACTAGACGAGGTGTTTGCATGCATGAAGAGGTCAGGACTAAAGTGAATACCGTCAAAAGGCGAGATACTCAAGGACTCAATCAAATACTTGGGAAGGATGGTGGACAGGCATGGCATCAGACCAGACCCAGATGCAGTAGAAGCGGTTCTGACTTGGAAATCGCCAAAGACGGAACATCAATTGATGAGCTTCCTGGGTTTTGCGAACTATTACAGGGAGTTCATCAAGGGCTACGCGGACAAGGTATACGCGATGCAACAACTAATGAGGCACAAAGGCAAGAAGTTCACGTGAAACAACGCAGCGGAAGAGTCATTCCAGAGATTAAAGAAAGAGTTGTGCGAGGCACCGGTGCTAGGGATGCCAACGGAAAAAGGTATGTACGTGCTGGACACGGATGCGTCGGTAGTTGCGATTTCTGGCATTCTCCATAAAGAACAGGAATGGAACGGGAAGACAGTCTTAAGACCAATAGCGTACGGGAGTAAAGTCTTGAGTGATACGGAAATGAAGTACGGGGCGCCGAAAGCAGAGATGTTTGCGGTGGTTACCTTTGTTGAGAAATAAAGAGCATACCTAGGCAGTGAGCCATTCAAGCTGCGAGTCGACAACAGGGCACTCAGCTGGCTGAAGACGTATTCAATGGACCAGAGCTACATTGGAAGGTGGATAGTTCGCCTGGACGGATACAACATGATAATTGAGCATAGGACAAGAGACAAACATCAAAATGCCGATAGCTTGAATAAGAAGACGGAGTTCTACGAGAGACAGGAACAGAGGGAGGCGGATAGACCAGAAATCAAAGATGGTTTCTCCTTCATGGATACGGAAACGTATGATATTCTTCCATTCACTAGATGGCTCGACAAGTCAGGCAAACCGATAGAAGGTCACCCCGAATTACCAAAGGAGCCTCCAGAGAAAGCAATCTTGAAGAAGACCCGAGGGATGCCGATAGGGATAATGCTCAACTCAAAAATTTTGAGGGAGACGCTCAAGGCAAAAGGCTATGATCTCAACCAGGTAGAAATGGGAGATGCACAGATAGATGAAGACTTGATGAGATTACTCGAGAAACTGGCACACGATAAACCCGTGATCAAAGAAAAGGATAAGGAGGAACCGGAAGTCACGATATTGAGAAGGAATGAAACGGGTGGTGACGAGGACTCCTTATAAGAAAAATTTGACGGGAAAGAAGTCGTGCAGTCATTGGTTGATAAAATCCCTGTTGACATACTTGAGCGGATTGGGTTAGGAAGAAGAAAGTGGCATTTAAGGAGGAAATTGAACACCTTGGACTAGGGCAAGAGTCCGGGGAGTGGCCCACAGTGGAAGAAGATGCTGGAGAAATGAGTGCGAAGAGTGGGATGAAGATTCGGAGAAGAGCAGCGATGACCAAGATAGTCTATGCATGATAATGGCGGGAGAGAAGATGAGACACCGCGACAGGGAGCTACAGACGTATCCCTCTTCAGGAACGTACAACTTGGATCAGCAGGAAGTGCGAGGAGGTGAAGAATTTGAGAAAATTGCAGTGTCGAGGAAACCATTTAGGGAGCTATCGTGCAACTCAAATGTCAGAACAAATCTGTTGCCGGAAGATGACAGGAAGATCATGAGGAGGATAGTATGCGTAAAGCTGAAGGATGACATCCACAAACCTGGAGAAACGAACGGTCAGATAATGGCACTAAAAGAGCACGTCAAGGCAAGATATAGGCTGTCGGATCTAATACGGGCCCAAAAGAATGACAAGATGACAAGTAACCTCTCCACATGGATCCGGACGGGTCCAAAGAGAAGGGGGACCTGGAAGAAGACAGCTACAAGATCTTAAGCCAGTTCTACAAAGACAGAAAAGATTTAATCTATCACACAGCTGATGGGGTGGTGGCATGCAAGAGAAAAGATGAGGAGAAGATATTACACAGGCATAACCTCATCATACTGCCACAGTTGTATCAGACGGAAGTGTTATTCAGATCGCATGATCAAATGGGGCACCAGAGGATAGACAAGGTGCAACAAAGAATACTTCACAGGTTTGACTGGCCAGGATTAAGGAAAGCTTGTGAGAGATGGGTGAATGCATGCCTGGCATGCCTGCAAGTGAAAGACCCAAGGAAGATGAAGTTCCCACTCATGTCCGTTGAAAGCTCGGAATTTAACGATGTTGTGCAGATAGACCATCAGAAGATCTGTATGACAGAATCGGGATATAACCAGATACTGGTCATAATAGATCATTTCACAAAATTGGCAGAAGCGGTGTCGTGTCAGACAGCCTCGGCAGAAGAGATTTGTGACCACCTGATAACACGTTGGATGTCACGGTATGGTTGTCCCATGACATTTCAGTCGGACAACGGGAAAGCCTTCGTGGGGGACGTGACAAAAGAATTGATGAAGAGGTCACACATTGCTCAAGCGCACTCCACGACCTACCATCCCCAAACCAACGGGTTAGTGGAGAGACAGAATAGAATATTGGTAAACATGCTGGGGGTATACTGCTCAAGATATATGACAGACTGGTATAAATATCGGCCGCAAGTGGTAGGGACATAAAACAGTACGCAACACTCAACAACAGGAATCAGTCCCTTCATGATGTTGACGGGCAGGGAAAGAGCGATGGCTCTAACATTCTTTTATCCAGAATACAAAGGGAAAAAGACATCGCATCAAGCTTATGTGAAAGAAGCGGTTAAGAGACAGCAGGAACTAAACGAGCTCCGCAGGAGGAACACAGCGCAAGCACAAATGAGACAGCGGAAGAAATACGATGAGAAAATACTGCAAGCGAAACCATATGCAGTGGGCCAATATGTCTGGGTCTTCCAGAATGTTATACCTCCCAAAGGGACAAAAAAACTACTTAAGAAATGGAGAGGACCGTTCATGATAACGGAAGTGCACCAGCAAGGACGGTTTTACCGCTTGAGTACGGGGCGTGCAGCGCATTATGAAAACTTGAAACCTCGTGTCCTATCCCCAGAAGACTGGTGAGTACCACAGAATATGGAGGGATTCGAGTACCTATTGGTGGAACCACCTTGCGAGGTGAACGAAAAGGGCACCAGAGAGAAAAATGATGGCAACGAGGACTTGAGTTTGGATGATAATGAAAAGATAGAAGCGGACTCAGAGGCGGAATCCTTTGTGGAAGAAGACTAGAACGATCCGGAGCAGGACGAGTTGCCAAAATGGGCGGAACCAGACTTGCCGATAACAGCAGGAACCAGGAGTGGTAATCGTAAACGGACAGGCATGAGGTATAATAGGTACGGGGATGACTTCTTGATTGACAAGATACGGCCTGATGAATTGGGCGACGAGTTACTGAGTGTGGGCGAATTGGTGGCAGATGATGAATGGCAAATCATCAACGACAGCGAACACTACCCGAAGGAAGACTACTCCACACCAGAACAAACGTTTTCGCCTATTTTGTGCATCATCAGGGTTAAAATTTTTCACAATATTTACAAAACGATCAAAGATCTGAAAAATGAGAAACATGTCTAAAAATACTTTAAAACTTTTTGACCATTCAAAATTAAACAACTGTAATTACATAATAAGTAACGTAACCAATAATATTAATTTCCTGTAAATTTCTGATATTTTTTTTAGCTTTTTTTAAAAGATTATAAAGTTTTGATTTGGGAATAATTTTGATTCTGACATGTCAGCTTTTTAACTTTCAGCCATGTTATACATAAACTATAATTTTAGTGTTAATTCCCGGCTCCTGATTTCATCGCGTGGGTTGATTCTCGGCCTCTCCTTCCAAATATGCAAAGCCTCTAGTGTGAGTAGCTTCTGAGTGTTGGCTGTTTAGCCTATAACCTCTGACTTCAGCTCAGTAGTACCGCCTACCTCCTTTTTACATTCTAAAAAGTGTTGCCCTGCTGGGGTGTCCCCTTTGTTATGTTCATCGACCCTGTTCATCGAAATAACGATTGTGCTAATTTCATCAATCAAGAAGGCCAACAGTTAAGGTTGCAACCCTTCCCAGTGCTAAAGCGATCGCTTTTTTGATGAAGATCACGAATTTGGTAGGGAAAAGACTGGAAAATGATTTTACAAACTTTATCTTGCGCGTATTTCCTGATTTGAATTAACTCAAATCATGTTCATTTTCAGATAATGAGAAGCTAGGAGTTGAGGGAAAGGGTTGATCCATCGCCGATGGATATAATGAATTTTATCAGTTTTATGATAATTAAGTAGTTGCCCTATTTTTAGTAGTGATCCCGTGGTCTGGTGATACTGAGACCCAGCCCTGAGCTCACTATTTTTGCATGTAAATAAGTTAACATGCGTGGTTTGGCCAATAGCCTTGAATCGTAACGACTTTGTCCACCCGATGTTAATGGACGTATATAGAAGTGGCTATGCTAGAGACGGTTAAAGCTTGTGCTTTGACGCTAGCCAGTTTTTTTATAACCTAGCTTTATTTTCCGTCGTTATGTACTTCCAGGAGAATTTTACAATTTTGTTTTTATGGTGCTCCTGGGTGTTAACATAATGAACGGCAGACCCATTAACGAAGCACTCCGCGCCAAGCGGATGCTCAAAAGAGGACCTTTAACGAGGAGCCGGAAGGCTGGTTCGGAACGCGGAAGCCTTCCTGATTCCCTGATTTAGCGTTTTAACCTAACTTAGACCGAATATTCATGTATCGTGAAGGATGGGGATCTGCTGTCCAGTCGTTCCCTGTGCAATATAAGACTAAAACACCTGAAGTTATACAAGAAACCAAAGAAAAAATAGTATAGCACTTAAGAAAAAACCAAAAACAATAAAAAAATAATCGAAAAAAAAACCAAAAGCAGTGAAAAAAATTCAAAATCAGTAGAAAACGTCTCCCCAGTTGGGATATGATCTGATCCTTCCGATTGTTGTTGTTAGATATATTGTTCTTACAGGCATTTATATCGAACAAGTTTGTAACAATCAAAGTTGTGGTCTGTTTCTGGTGCCTGTAATGTGAGGTTGTTCGAGTATTTTAGCACGTTAATTCTAATTTGCGCGGAAGACTGATCAGGCAAGCAGTGCAAGGAGCAGCAGGAAGGGTCTCAAGGACAACAACAATAAACGAATTTTGGGTATTGTTAATAAAATGTAAATCCCTTTTGGTACAGAAAGTACGATATCAATCTGTGGTGGGCTCAACAGTGACTGCATTGTAGTGAACCTCCACCAAGTTGCGAACTTCTGGTCGAAAAGACTGTAAGCAGACTGATTTTATGGGTCAAAATATTGATATTTTGACCCATCACAAATCGCGATTTTTGAGACCTCAAAATTTTTTGAAGCAAAAAAAAGCACTAAAGTAAGGATTTACATCGTAATTCGACTAATATAACCGAGGTACCGATAGAACTTAGTTTGGACGTGGTCGGAACTAATTGGGTACAGGAATCCGCTTTTTGTAGTTTTTAAAAAATACGCAAACGCTACAAAATAGGAAAAATTTTTTAAGTTTTTGGCTTAGGGCAAAAAAAAATTGTTGTTCGGACAACATATCCTAGTGAATTGACAGGTTTTAAAACCCGTTTGCCAACAACCTTCCTGAACGAGTTTGATTTGGTGGATTCATCAATCCGGAGAGGTCCAAATATCCTTGTTTTTGGCAAAATTTTTCAACTGAAACGCTTCAGATTGGGTGTTTTGGATTTAACTAGAAATGTACGAGCCTTCTAAGCTCGGATCAAAAAATTTTAGGCCAATAGGACAAGAGTTGCAGAAAAAGTTTTAAAATTTTTCGAGTTTGCGTCAAAGACGTTTTGCTTTACAACTCTGGAACAACTGGACCGATCCAGTTCATCTTGGTACCATTAGAACAAAGAACAAGTAGAAGTAATTATAAGCAAATTGTTTTTTGAAGAAATCAAGACTATAAAAGTTTCTAGATTGTTTTTAGCAAAACCACCAATTTTTGAAGGTAGACCCTTCACGTTTTGTAAATTTTTTTGGAAAGCCTTTATACGCCGTACCAAGAGGTAGCGACAGTTTAAAATAGCATTTCTAGGTTGCTCTCGACAATAGAGAAAGGTTAAGGAGTCTAGAAAGCGACAGTCAAGTCGGAAACGGTCTCATTGAACGACCCCTCACAGTTAAAGGAAAATGTTAAATAAGCACCTGAGCTTCAATCCGGAGGCGTCTGGAGCCAGAACGAACCCTTCTTTCATTGCAAACTTCTCTTTCACAGCCATGTTATACATAAACTATAATTTTAGTGTTAATTCCCGGCTCCTGAATTCATCGCGTCGGTTGATTCTCGGCCTCTCCCTCCAAATATGCAAAGCCTCTATTGTGAGTAGCTTCAGATTGTTGGCTGTTTACCCTATAATCTCTGACTTCAGCTCAGCAGTACCGCCTACCTCCTTATTACACTCTAAAAAGTGTTGCCCTGCTGGGGAGTCCCCTTTGCGGTGTTCATCGACCCTGTTCATCGAAAGTAACGATTGTGCCGATTTCATCAATCAGGAAAGCCAACAGTTAAGATTGCAACCCTTCCCAGTGCTGAAGAGCTTGCTTTTTTGATGAAGATCACGAATTCGGTAGGGTCTTGGGAAAAGACTGGAAAATAAATTTACAAATTTTAGCTTGCACGTATGTCCCGATTTTAATTAATTCACATCAAGTTCTTTTTCAGATAATGAGAAGCTAGGATTTGAGGGAAAGGGTTGATCCATCGCCGATGGATATAATGAACTTTATCTACTGACAAAAAAAAACAGTTTTCTGATAATTAAGTAGTAGCCCTGTTTTTAGTAGTGATCCCGTGGTCTGGTGATACTGAGACCCAGCCATGAGCTCACTATTTTTGCATGTGACTAAGTTAACATGCGTGGTTTGGCCGATAGCCTTGAATTGTAACAACTTTGTCCACCCGATGTTAATGGACGTATATAGAAGTGGCTTTGCTAGAGACGGTTAAAGCGTGTGCTTTGACGCTAGCCAGTTGTTTCATAACCTTTCATTTTCCGTCGTTATGTACTACCAGGAGAATTTTACATATTTGTTTTAATGATGCTCCTGGGTGTTAACATAGTGACCGGCAGACCCAAAAAAGAAGCAGTCCGCGCAGAGCGGATGCTCAAAAGAGGACCTTTAACGAGGAGGCGGAAGCCTGGCTCGGAACGCGGAAGCCTTCCTGATTCCCTGGTTTAGCGTTTTAACCTAACTTAGACCGAAATTTCATGTATCGTGAAGGATGGGGATCTGCTGTCCCGTTGTTTCCTGAGCAGTATAAGACCAAAACACCTGAAGTTATACAAGAAACCAAAGAAAAAATAGTAAAGTACCTAAGAAAAAACCAAAAACAATTAAAAAAATAATCAAAAAAAACCAAAAGCAGTGAAAAAAAAATCAGTAGAAAAGGTCCCCCCAGTTGAGATGTGATCTGATTCTTCCGATTGTTGTTAGATATATTGTTGTTACAGGCATTTATACCGAACAAATGTAACAATCAAAAGTGTGGTCTGTTTCTGGTGCATGTAATGTAGGGTTCTTTGAGTATTTTAGCACGTTAGTTCTAATTAGCGCTCAATTCGGGGGATCAGGGGATCAGGGGTCAGGGGATTAGAGCGGAAGACTGATCTGGCAAGCAGTGCAAGGAGCAGCAGGAAGGGTCTCAAGTACAACAACAATAAACGACTGTTGGGTATTGTTAACAAGCTGTAAATCCCTTTTGGTACAGAAAGTACGATATCAATCAGTGGGGGCTCGACAGTGACTGCATTGTAGTGACCCTCCGCCAAGTTGCGAACTTCCGGTCGAAAAGACTGTAAACATACCGACTTTAAGGGTCAAAATATTGATATTTTGATCCATCACAGATCGCGATTTTTGAGTGGTCATTTATTGGTTAAAACGTGTTGTGATATTATATTCGGTTGTCAGACTACAAACATGGTAGCAAGCCAATCGAGTGTGGGAACAGTAAGAAGTAAGAATTGATAAAATAAGGCGAGTCTAGACAAATCGATGGTACCTATGCTAAGTCATAGCTCTAGGAATTTCTTACCGAAGCAAAAAAAGGAAATCAAGGAAAGGTCCTTCCTTGGAAAGGACCGAGAAGACTCGGAGTAAGAAAGGAAGAAAACTTCAGGCAGAATGGTGATTGAAACAAGGAGTCAGAAGGCCTCCAAAGATGATAGGGCAAGGCTGCATGTAGAGATCTATCCAAATCCCCCTCTGGATGAAAATTGGATGGTACATGGAAGGGAAGGAAATAGGAATAGGAGGTTAACAAGTGAATATATCCCGTAGAACAAGGCCATGATTTTGCTAATTCGACCGGGACTCTTGATCGAAAGGACATTTTGGAACTGTCCGACATTTCAACTGAAAATCCATCAGTAGGAGGCTCATCTATTGACAATACCATGATGCATGGGGTGACAGAGAAAACAGCAACCTCCTGTTTGGGAAAACTCTTTCCGTTTGATTTGGGATCTGGAGCAGGTGATGAAGTAGACACCCAAGAAGAGAAGGAAGACAATGGAGAAATTGATAAATTTGAGTCTCACGTGAGCCTGAACAGTTCGACTCACGAAAACAAGGCATCCCCAAACAGGGAGACTGGCTATTCGGATTTGTTTGGTACGGTCAGTACCATAAACAAGACTATTGATGGAGTACACCAGTCAAGAGAGTTCATGACTATGACCAACTCACACAGGCAACAGGAACGACTATGATCAGAGGGTCAAGGACCACACTAGTGGAACGAGAGGCAGATTTTGAAGACATATCGTTACAGAGAGGAAAAGCACGAGTTTTGACCAGAACTAATTTGCCTGGAGCAAACCAGATGACGCCACATCTGGTGACTCCCATGGTGGCCAACGGAACATCAATGGAAGAGGCATTGACCAGAATTTTGGATAGCATGGGTGAGCAGAATGAATAGATGTCAATAAGAATGAGTGAACTACAAGGAGCAGTTCATGTTGAGAGAGAAAGCCTGCGGGAGGGAATTAACCGCAACAGACAGGTTGTTAGTCGAAGCAAAAATCGCTAAAAGGAAAGGACGGATGAGTACTTGGCCGGGAACTTGTCGCCAACGACAAGGGAAGCTGAGGAAAAAAGAAACGATTAAGAGACGATCTGGAGCAACTTCAAAGTCAACCAGAGCAGACTCTTCGGACTCCTGATACGAGGATAGAAGCGACGATGGGAAGACGCACTCGGGCAATTATGCATAGATTGGACGGTCTCCTGAGAAACAGGAGCGAATCTAGAAATAGAGGAGCACACTCGAGAGGGGCAAGCAGAGAGCCGAGAGTGAACTTCATCGAGCACACAAACAGAGGAAGAACATATGGGTCAACAAGAAGAAGGGGTGTTTCATACGGCAACGTCACAGATAGTAATAGACAGAGGAATCCCACGAATATCAGAGGAGACTCTATTAGCAGCAGGCCGATCTCGAATGAACGACCTACGCGAGACGCACATGTGAGAAGGAAGGGCGACTCCATAAAATGGAATCATTCGAATCAGGGAAGAACTCAGCCTAGGGACTCAGACAAGAGGGAATTTCCAGATCCTCAAACAACAGAGATGACTTATCAAGCGGGATATTCATGGAACAGATCCTTGGAGACTTTTCTAACAAAGTTGTTTAGGACCAATGAGCGCAGTGAGACATTTAAATGGGTGTGTTCGAGAAGCCAAGATGTTACAAGGATGCATCCGACGGTTGTATAGACACCTGGATAGAAGCCATGAAGCTGCATTTGAGGAAAGAGACTTGATAGAAAGACAAAAAAGCAGTGTGCTCACGGGCAACTTGGAAGGCACAGCCATGAATTGCGTGATAGCCGAAAAGCAATACCAGCGGGACACTGCTGAGAAAATCTTCGAGGTCCTCTTATATCGTTTTGGTTTGGGAGTGCAAGCACACCAAACAATGATGCGCTTTCAAATACAAAGGCAACGTGAAAATAAAATCATAGACAAATTCCTGGATGACTTAGAAAAGCTTAGAAGGCGTAGTCGACCGGACGAGTCAAACATCAAATTGAACTGGGCAGTAGCTTCAAAGTTCATTGATGGCGTGAAAAACGATGAAATCAGAACAATGTTAGCGACACACTACACACCTGTTTCAACCAATGCAACTCCGCCGGAAGAGCTGCGGCTGAATTCAAAGCAATATCAACTACTGAAGCCTCTGATGAGATCAGGATTTTACAAAAACCAATAGGACAAATTTAACAATGGATCTGCGAGCCAAGGTAAAAATTGGTCTAAGCCCAGTATGACATGGATAGGAGACGCTCTTTTGCAAACTGCAGTTCGACATACAATCATGTATCGACATGTCCAACCTATAAACAGGGCATGATGGCGATCGGTTTTACCCTTGAAGATGAAGAAGCCTCGGACATAGATCATGAAGATTTTATGAGAGGAGTAATTCCAAAATTCAACCCCAGGTGTTTCTTTTGCAACCTGGAGGGTCAATTTAAATCAAATTGCCTACAATTTTGGGATGCACTGGGGGACATCAAGCATCTAAGGCGTGAAGAGACTCTGTCAGGCGTAAGTCAGGCGTAAATGGTTTTAAGATTGAGTATAAAGCTGCAGCAAGAGATTCCTTGAAAAGAGTTTAACATGAGCTGGCGACTAAGAAAATAGAACAAAAATTAAGCTCGAACTCGAAAACGAGAGAACTCAATAACAACTCAACGCCTTTGAAGGGTCAGTGTTGAAAGAAACCAAGGCACCGAGCAGTTTGAGCATGAAGTTGAACGTGATTTACATACAGACATTCGGGGTGGTGCCACAAGGAAGTAACATACAGTCAATAATGTCTGTGACGGGGCATCAGGTAATCAGGAATCTAGGTGAGCCTTCGGAATTCACCCTGATGCTTCTGGATACTTATGCGGATTACACGAGACAAGCAGAGCCACGCGCTGAATCGAGAGCTGTGCGAGCCTTGTTAGCAATGGGTGGCACTCGAACAATGAGAGTTCACGGGCGTTTCCTAGAAGTCTAAGATGGAATTAGTGTTTAAACGTGGATGGAATTAGTATTTATACCAAGACATACGTCACGACAGACAAGGACCAAATAGGACAGATAAATTTGGGTCAGGAAGAGCTGAAAATCCGTAAAACTTCTCATGACGCCATCATGGAGCAAGACGCGGTACACATTGGAAACGAAGCAGATCAAACTGCACATCTGTTGGACGCCGATGGATAGATGATCGGAGTAACGGTACTCCTAGATACAGGAGCAGTAGTCAGTGTAGTGCCGATAAAGACATATGGGAAAAAATTGGCATCACCAGGGAGGACATGATACCGACAAACTTAAGATTGGCAGCCACCAACCGCGGAGCCATCTACGTGACCGGGAGAAATCCGGTAACAGTCCTTCAAATGGGAGGACGGAACCTCAGGATGAATTTTCTCGTGGTGGAGAACCTAGGGGATTCGGAGCAGTTCATCCTGGGGCTTGAGTTCGTCAGGATTTTCGACGTGATGATCGACCTTAATAATGGACTGACAAGGTTTCGGAACCCAGACAGGAAGTATGTTAAGCGACCAGTAATTATGATAATAACTGATGAGAAAAGGATACCAATTTTTTTCGACAAAAAAGTAAATTACAGCACAGGTAGGCAGTAGTAGGGTATCTTATGATAAACAATCTAATGTCAATGATTGATAACAAACAGGTTTGCCTGGTACGAAACCGAAACAGTCAAGGTTCAGTGGTTTTGGGCCAGAGTTTTTCCGTCGTACGAAACGAGCTGTGTTTGAGCGTGTTGATGAAAACACTGGACAAAAAGGTTTCAATCCAGTGTGGAATGACACGTGGCTACGCTTAACCAATAAGGACGAACTATGAAGGAACGCCAAACCCGAAGAAGCAACGAGTAAAGGAGTGTCTATCTCACGCAAATAAATAAAAAAATTTCATTGATATCTGAAACAAATGACGGCTTATCGAGCTAATCGAGTTTTCCGGAACGCTCCTTGTCATATGAACTAGAGTCAAACAAACTGATTTGGCCGGAGATAGAGAATCTAAGAAGTAAGATAAGAGAGGGAGAGTTTGAGTTGCTAAGGCAGTCCTAGATCGGAACGCAGACGTTTTTTCAAAACATAAAGCGGATATTGATTAATGTAATCTCGTCGAACACGAGATCGAACTAGACGGAAGCGCCGTTCCCCACTGAGAGGGAGCGAAGCGCATGACACCTCATAAATAGGGGGCGTGCACAGAGGAAATAGAGATGCTGCTCGAATACGACATGATAGAACCCTCAAAGTCACCTTGGAATTGTGGTGTTGTCGTGGCCAAGGAGAAAAGAGGACAGCTAAGATTCTGCTGCGACTTTCGCTACCTGAACGCGAAAACAAAAGTGGACGCTTACCCAATACCATGCAAAGACGAGAGCTTGGTATTCGAATTTGTTTGGTACGGTCAGTACCATAAACAAGACTATTGATGGAGTAACAAATAGGTAACAAAGATCTTTGTGGTTGCAATATACGCCCTATTGAGAAAAAAACAGTTTTCTAGTTTTGTCTGTTTGTAAATGCGGCACTAAACAGAGAAAAATTTTTCTCTAGAAACTGTTCGACTATTAAACTTCGACAGACCAATTGCAATACACATACAATTTTTGAATAATTTTTGTTCAAAGTCGAGTAATATTTATATTTAATTTATCCAATTTTAATTTTTAACTTTTTATCCAATAACCAATAATCAAGTGCTGTGCATAAATTGTATGCACAATACGCTGTACTGTGATAACTTAATAAGATTCGTTGTCACTTATTGGTTAAAACGTGTTGTGTTATTATAATCTGTTGTCAGACTACAAACATGGTAGCAAGCCAATCGAGTGTGGGAACAGTAGGAGTAAGAATTGATAAAATAAGGCGAGTTTAGACAAATCGATGGTACCTATGCTAAAAGATAGCTCTTGGAATTTCTTAACGAAGCAAAAAAAGGAAATCAAGGAAGAGACTCGGAGTAAGAAAAGAAGAAAACTTCAGGCAGAATGGTGATGGAAACAAGGAGTCAGAAGGCCTCCAAAGATGATAGGGCAAGGCTGCATGTAGAGATCTATCCAAATCCCCCTCTGGATGAAAATTGGATGGCACATGGAAGGGAACGAAATAGGAATAGGAGGTTAACAAGTGGAATCTACTCCCGTAGAACAAGGCCATGATTTTGCTACTTCGACCGGGACTCTTGATCGAGAAGACATTTCGGAACTGTCCGACATTTCAACTGAAAATCTAGCAATAAGAGGCTCATCTATTGACAATACCATGATGCATGGGGTGACAGAGAAAACAGCAACCTCCTCCTCGTTTTCGAAACGAGTCAAGAACACTTTGGGAAAACTCTTTCCGTTTGATTTGGGATCTGGAGCAGGTGATGAAGTAGACACCCAAGAAGAGAAGGAAGACAATGGAGAAATTGATAAATTTGAGTCTCACGTGAGCCTGAACAGTTCGACTCACGAAAACAAGGCATGCACAAACAGGGAGACTGGCTATTCGGATTTTTTTGGTACGGTCAGTACCATAAACAAGACTAATGATGGAGTACACCAGTCAAGAGAGTTCAAGACTATGACCAACTCACACAGGCAACAGGAACGACTATGATCAGAGGGTCAGGGACCACACTAGTGGAACGAGAGGCAGATTTTGAAGACATATCGTTACAGAGAGGAAAAGCACGAGTTTTGACCAGAACTAATTTGCCTGGAGCAAACCAGATGACGCCACATCTGGTGACTCCCATGGTGGCCAACGGAACATCAATGGAAGAGGCATTGACCAGAATTTTGGATAGCATGGGTGAGCAGAATGAATAGATGTCAATAAGAATGAATGAACTACAAGGAGCAGTTCATGTTGAGAGAGCAAGCCTGCGGGAGGAAATTAATCGCAACAGACAGGATGTTAGTCGAAGCAAAAAACGCTAAAAAGAAAGGACGGATGAGTACTTGGCCAGGAACTTGTCGCCAACGACAAGGGAAGCTGAGGAAAAAGGAAACGATTAGGAGGCGATCTGGAGCAACTTCAAAGTCAACCAGAGCAGACTCTTCGGACTCCTGATACGAGGGTAGACGCGGCAATTATGCATAGATTGGACGGTCTCCTGAGAAACAGGAGCGAATCTAGAAATAGAGGAGCACATTCGAGAGGGGCAAGCAGAGAGCCGAGAGTGAACTTCATCGAGCACACAAACAAAATAAGAACTTATGGGTCAAGAAGAAGAAGGGGTATTTCATACGGCAACGTCACAGATATTAATAGGCAGAGGAATCCCACGAATATCAGACGGGACTCTATTAACAGCAGGCCGATCTCGAATGAACGACCTACGCGAGACGCATATGTGAGAAAGAAGGGCGACTCCATAAACTGGAATCACTCGAATCAAGGAAGAGCTCAGCCTAGGGACTCAGACAAGAGGGAATTTCCAGATCCTCAAACAACAGAGATGACTTATCAAGCGGGATATTCAGGGAACAGATCCTTGGAGACTTTTCTAACAAGGTTGTTTAGGACCAATGAGCGCAGTAAGACATTTAAATGGGTGTGTTCGAGAAGCCAAGATGTTACAAGGATGCATCCGACGGTTGTATAGACAACTGGATAGAAGTCATGAAGCTGCATTTGAGGAAAGAGACTTGATAGAAAGACAAATGCTGAGAAAATCTTCGAGGTCCTCTTAAATCGTTTTGGTTCGGGAGTGTAAGCACACCAAACAATGATGCGCTTTCAAATACAAAGGCAACGTGAAAATAAAATCATAGACAAATTCATGGACGACTTAGAAAAGCTTAGAAGGCATAGTCGACCGGACGAGTCAAACATCAAAGTGAACTGGGCAGTAGCTTCAAAGTTCATTGATGGCGTGAAAAACGATGAATTCAGAACAATGTTAGCAACACACTACACATCTCTTTCAACCAATGCAACTCAACCGGAAGAGCTGCGTCTGAAGTCAAAGCAATATCAACTACTGAAGCCTCTGATGAGATCAGGTTTTTACAAAAACCAATATGACAAATTTAACAATGGATCTGCGAGCCAAGGTAAAAATTGGTCTAAGCCCAGTATGACATGGACAGGAGACGCTCTTTTGCAAACTGCAGTTCGACATGCAATCATGTATCGACATGTCCAACCTATAAAGAGGGCATGATAGCGATCGGTTTCAGCCTTGAAGATGAAGAAGCCTCGGACATAGATCATGAAGATTTTATGAGAGGAGTAATTCCAAAATTCAACCCCAGGTGTTTCTTTTGCAACCTGGAGGGTCAATTTAAATCAAATTGCCTACAATTTTGGGATGCACTGGGGGACATCAAGCATCCAAGGCGTGAGGCTCTGCCTGGCGTAAGTCAGACGTAAATGGTTTTAAGATTGAGTAAAAAGCTGCAGCAAGAGATGCCTTGAATAGAGTTCAACTTGAGCTGGCGACCAAGGAAATAGAACAAAAAGTCAAGCTCGAGCTCGAAAACGAGAGAACTCAAGAACAACTCAACGCCTTTGAAGAGTCAGTGTTGAAAGAAACCAAGGCACCGAGCATGACATTGAACGTGATTTACATACAGACATTCGGGGTGGTGCCACAAGGAAGTAACATACAGTCAATAATGTCTGTGACGGGGCATCAGGTAATCAGGAATCTAAATGAGCCTTCGGAATTCACCCTGATGCATCTGGAGATTTATGCGGATTACATGAGACAAGCAGAGCCACGCGCTGAATCGAGAGCTGTGCGAGCCTTGTTAGCAATGGGTGGCACTCAAACAATGAGAGTTCACGGGAGTTTCATAGAAGTCTACGGACCATATCAGGTGATGCTAAACGTGGATGGAATTAGTATTTATACAAAGACATACGTCACGACAGATAAGGACCAATTAGGACAGATAAATTTGGGTCGGGAAGAGCTGAAAATCTGTAGAACTTCTCATGACGGAACTTCTCATGATAAGCGACCAGTAAATATGATAATAACTGATGAGAAAAGGATACCAATTTTTTTTGATAAAAAAGTAAATTACAGCACAGGCAGGCAGTAGTAGGGATTCTTATGATAAAAAATCTAATGTCAATGATTGATAACAAACAGGTTTGCCTGGTACGGAACCGAAACAGTCAAGGTTCAGTGGTTTTGGGCCAGAGCTTTTCCGTCGTACGAAACGAGCTGTGTTTGAGTGTATTGATGAAAACACTGGACAAAAAGGTTTCAATCCAGTGTGGAAGGACACTTGGCTACGCTTAACCAATAAGTACGAACTATGAAGGAACGCCAGACCCGAAGAAGCAACGAGTAAAAGACTGTCTATCTCACGCAAATAAATAAAAAAATTTCAATGCTATCTGAAACAAATGATGGCTTATCGAGCTAATCGAATTTTCCGGAACGCTCCTAGTCATAAGAACTAGAGTCAAACAAACTGATTTTGTCGCAGATAGAGAATCTAAGAGGTAAGATAAGGGAGGGAGAGTTTGAGTTGCTAAGGCAGTCCTAAATCGGAATGCAGACGTTTTTTCAAAACATAAAGCGGATATTGGTTAATGTAATCTCGTCGAACACGAAATCAAACTAGACGGAAGTGCCGTTCCCCACTGAGAGGGAGCGAGGCGCATGACACCTCATAAATCAGAGGCATGCAGAGTGGAAATAGAGATGCTGCTCGAATACGACATGATAGAACCCTCGAAGTCACCTTGTAATTGTGGCGTTGTCATGGCCCAGGAGAAAAGAGGACAGCTAAGATTCTGCTGCGACTTTCGCTACCTGAACGCGAAGACAAAAGTGGACGCTTACCCAATACCATGCGAAGTTGAGAGCCTCTCGAAGCTTGGCGATGTCAAGTTTTTCATCACACTGGACCTGGTTTCTGCCTTTTGGCTGGTTCCCTTGCAAAAAAAGGATAGTCAAAAGACCAGATTTGCATGTGAGTTAGGCTTGTACCATAGAAGAGGATGCCCTTTGGCTAATGCAATGCGACGGCGACTTTCCGAAGACTGATGGCTGAGCATTTGACCAGCATAACAAAAAAAGTATGTGAATCTCGTAATGTGCTAAGTGGATGACGTAGTGATAGCTACACTAACCTTGGAAGACCACAATGACAGACTCGAAAAATGACATGAAGAGAGCTGGCTTGAAAGGCAAACACTTGAAATATGAAATCCTTAGGGACTCAATAAAGTACCTGGGAAGCATGGTAGGCAAGCATGGCGTGAGTCAGAATCCGGATGCTGTGGAGGCTGTGTTAACATGGAAGGCCGCCAAAACGGACACGCAGTTGATGAGATTCCTAGAATTGGCGAATTATTATCACGATTTCATAGAAGGACACGCAGACAAAATCTACCCAATGCAGCAGCTGAAGCGCAACAAAGGGAAAAAGATCGAGTGGAATGAAAGGGTGCAGGAAGCCTTCGAGAACATAAAGAGAGAGCTGAGAGAAGCGCCAGTGCTAGGCGCGCCCACGGCCAAAGGCATGTATTTTCTCGACACTGATGCTTCAGTGGTAGCCTTCTCCTGAATACTGCATCAGGAACAGGGATGGAATGGGGACAGTTCTCCGTCCCATTGCATACAGCAGTAAGGTGTTGAGCGACACTGAGATGAAATACGGAGCGCCAAAAGCAGAAACGTTTGCTAAAGTCACGTTCGTGGAGAATTACTGTGCATACTTGGACGTGCTCCCTTTAATTTGCGGGTGAACAAACGAGCCTTATCCTTTTTGAAAACTTATTCGATGGACAATGAATAGTCAGGCTGGATGGCTACCACATGATAATCGAGCACAGGATATGTGACAAGCACCAAAACTCTGACAACCTCAGCAAAAAAAAAGTTTTATGAAATTTTGGATTAGTAGCAGGCCAATCAGGCGGAATTTAAGGAATGCTTCTCGCTTTTGGACAAAGAGACTTACTAAGCACTTCCCTTGTCGAGGTGGCTGGTCAAGTCAGGACATACTATATCAGGACCTTCTTAAATACCAGTGGATAAAGCGGCAGAGATTAAGATCTTATCCCAGAAGGACACGGTGCCCTTGGATTTGTTGCTACTTTCAAACCTGGTTCAACAGGAACTGTCTCCTATGAACAATAACAGCCTCTCATTGTTAGACAAAACGGTGTAGGTCAAACCAGAAGTGATGCGGATGCTGAGTTGGAGAGAGAGGTAACTCTAGATGACCCTGAATGGGCAACAGCCATAGCTTTGCTGACTGTCAGTGAGAAACTACGGATAAAACCATCAAGACGCCAGAACAAAGAAAATGAAAGGGGTTCTAGGACAGTAGTTCAACAACTAGTATCGTCAATTCCTCAAAGCTTTTTAATGAGGATATTGTTCAGGAAAAAGAAACAGGAGGTCGGGAATCGGAAGAAGACAGTCAATTTGGAGGCGCCCGACCAGGGTCTGATAGAAGCCGAGTCGAAAAACTCGAAGCAAGAAAACTTGTCCGGGGAGTCGGACATTAAAGAAAGTGGATACATAGAGGGACAAGAGTAGGTGGACAAAGTTTTGTCCGGGGAGTTTAGATGGATAATTAGATCTTAGACATCAGAGTCTGCCGTGGAGACATGCTTACGATAGACTTATCTGTCGAAGACATCTCAAAGAGATCGGATATTGACACGTACTCAGACAGGAACTCGAGCACGGGATCAGAATTATCAAAGTTGTCGAACCACACATTACTGGTGGAGACTCGAGCCAGAGACTTGGACAGGGAATTGTACCATGATCCTGATAGAGGTCGCTGCCTTTTCCCGAGTGAGAAATTCTTTGATAACGAGGCAGATTACCTGGAGATGATAGAGGTGTCAAACGGTTTGAAGGAAGCAGTCAGAGTTGACCTAGAACCATTTAAACAAGAGACAAAGCCATTGGTAAAGATTTGTTGTGTTAAGATGGAAGATTACGCGCATCAGCCCGATGAGCTGAACAGGCACTTGATGGTCTTGAAGACATATATGAAGGCAAGATACAGACTACCGGACTTACCAAGTGCACAGAGGAATGACCGCATAACAAGTAGATTGAAAAAGTGGCTCGAAAATGGAGCACCAGACAAAGGAGATCTGTAAGAAGATAGTTATCGAATCTCGAGACAGTACTATGTGCAAAAATAGGGAAGGTTCTATCTGAACAAGGCTGGGATCGATGCTTGCAAAAGGAGAGAACAGGAAAAGATACTAAACAAATACAACGCGATAGTGTTGCCACAACTCTATCGAATGGAACTTTTTTTCAGGTCACATAATCATTTGACCCATCAAGGAATCGATAAAGTAAACAGGAGGATTTTGAATTTCTTTGAGTGGCCGGGGATGAAAAAAGCATGCGAGAAGTGAGTTACGGCATGTCTGTCATGCCAACAGGCGAAATATCCTAGTACGTTCGATTTCCATTACAGTCAATAGAATCATCCGAGATTAATGATGTGGTACAGATTGATCACCAGAAGATATATATGACAGACAGTGGCTATAATCAGGTCTTGGTAATAATCGGCCACTTCACAAAGTATGCAGAGGCCCTTCCATTCATAACTACCTCAGCCGATGAGCTTGCGATCATCTGATCATTACATGGACAGCAAGACATGGATGCCCGAAGACATTCCAATCAAAAAATGAAACTGCTTTTTTGGCAGTGCTCAAAAGGGAGCTCATGAGACGTTCTCAGTACCTCAGGCTCATTCTATGACATACCATCACCAAACGAATGGCTTAGTAGAAAGACAAAATCAGGCTGTGGTGTCGATGTTCCCGAAATATGACTGATTGGGATAAATATTTGCCACAAGTGTTGGGAGCTTACAAGAGACGCAACATTTCACCACAGGAATGAGTCCGCACACGATGTTGACTGGACATGAAAAAGCTTTGCGTTTGACTTTCTTTTATCCGGAGTATGAAGGAAAGAAGACATCGCCACAAGTCTATGTAAGGGATGAGATCAGACGTCAGCAGCAGCTAAACGATTTATGTAGACGCAACGCGCAACAAGCTCAGGCGAGGCAGAAGAAAATGTTTGATGAGAAAGCAGCTGGTGAAAAAGCTTACTCAGTAGGACACCTTTACTCAGGGGACCGTTCATGATAACGGAAGTGCGTCAGGAGGGACGTTTTTACAGACCAAGTACCGGCCGAGCTGCGCGATTTGAAAACAATAAATCACATAACCCACCCCCACAAAAGACTGGTGTATACCTAAAGACATGGAGAGGGCAATAAGCTGATGGTGGACGCTGCTTGAGAAATCAATGAGAAAGGAACCAGGGAAAAAAACGATGGGAATGAGGCACTGGAAGTAGAAACACTCCCGCCGTTGGACCTGAATCCTAATGAAATAATTGAGGCGGTTGAACAAACCTCAACCTATGCAGAAGAGAATTGAACAACCCCGAACAGATAAAGGTTCCCAAGAACACGGAGCCAGATCTACCCTTTTTGATGCAGACACGACAAAGTGACAGGGCAAGACCCGCAAAGAAGTATAATCCTTACGGTGACGACTTCGGAGTGGACAGGATAGACCTGAAAAAGATAGTAGAAGATCTGGTGCGCCTGGAGGAGATAACCATGTCAAAGGAAAAAGAAATGTCGACGATCAAAACAAAGAATGGATCGACGATCGATCTAAGAAGAAAAGGAAATTGACGACGAACTGCAGCAGTCTCACGAAGAAGAATTGACGAACTTGCGCGTCTTTTAGTGGTTGAATTAAATGACATCAGACCCAAAGGAGACCAGTGTCACAATTCAGGACGTGGAGCAGGAGAGAATTAAATACATAAGGAATGACAAACATGATCCTACCTGGGCAGTCCAGGAAGGGCCATTGATCATTCCTGTATCTAACCTCAACTTAATATCTGTCATGCGATTGACGGGGAAGTGAAATTTGCCAAAGAAACAGGTAATTTAGAGGCAGAACCAGGTGAAGATTCTAACAAAACAAACATAGGGAGAGTTTTGGTGTTCTTGTTTATGCAGTGTGTCAATATTTTCAGTGCGCTTTACTGACCGTCTGCACTATACCAGAGATTGTAAGGACATAGTCAATTATGGTTAGAAGACACAATGAAACAGTCGTGAGGTGGAACAACATGGTGCGTAATATGGCAAGTCGCAAGGCTGGACGAATGATCCTGATGGACTTGAAGCATGAGCTGAGAGCCCTGGATCAAGCCAGATTCACCACTGACGGAGCACAATTCGACAGTATAGAAGAACATGCTTTCATGCCTTCAACAAACATGCCTGGATGAACATGCCTTCCACGAATTGTAAGTGAAATTATTCGACGATGGAGCTCTAAGAACGGAGAAAGCAACTAATGTGCCGGCGATTTCAACCTTTGTGCCCCTAAACTGGAGACATGCTGGGGATCAGTCCCAGCCGTGCCGCAAGAGATACAGAGCTTGATTGAGCAAGAAAAGAGGTGGGACATACTGAATCGACTGGTTGAAGCACCAGCCAGTAGGACCATTCGTCCGCGACGGAAGTTGGGACCAGTCAATCAGACGACAGATACAACCTCAGGCAACTCCAGATCCGAGACGACGACTACGAGCAGAGAAAAGCGACGTCCAGATAGACCTTCTCTGATGTGGTCGAGACCGATACCGTTCCCCTGGCACATTTACAAGCAAGATCTGAAGAAATTGAACCTTCAAACAAAAAGATTTGCAGCTGATGCAATGAAAATGCTGAATAGCGCAAGACTGTCAGTAAATGGACTGCACTCGATCGTAGGAGTGGACTGGTTGATGACAGCAGAGATCAACAATAGCTCTACGACAGTAATACGGTTAGCTGACCTTGAGGGACTGCCCTAAAACAATACCATAGGTCCTGTGAATGCAAGATGTAAAAAAAGTGACAGTGAGCAAACCAGAGAGGAGAAACCGGGGAAACTCTTGACAAGAATAGCAACCACCGGTCAACATTTCAAGATGTTAAAACAGATGCTATGCGAGCGCCTCCACCTCGTGCGAAGGAGAGAACTTATCAGAAGCAAGTAACACAAGAAGGTGATGAAGAAAAATATGGTGAATTGAAATTCAAAATTGGCGAAACCATCTGCGCTGCCTACGACAAAGCAGAGATGAGAAAGGCCAAGATACTAATGCTTTCAAGCTCGGACATTGTGAGCACACCCAAGTCTCAAATCTGGCCTGACGTGGTACTGTTGGCGGAAGCACATCTGTATTGGATGCAATCCATATCAATGGCAATTGGGATTCAACGACAGACTGAAACGAATCCAATAACGACAGTTTTTGCCGCCATCAAGGATCACTTGCGCAGCAGACGACTCCAGAGCCAGCAACGGCGAAACTAGCGGTGTGGCCAGCAATGAAAGACGTTCTGGAAACCATGGTTGAGATCATGGATGTGTTAAAAGTAGGCGGATTCCAGAAGATAACTACGACGCCAGTGTTTGTGTTAGGGCTGGGTTATGCTCACCTACTGGAAGGACTGAAGTTTTTATGAATGCTATGATAGCACTCTTCTCAGAAGGGAAAAATGATGCGATCAAACCTGCCACAAATTGCGAAGTGGAGGTGAGGAATCTGAGACGTCTTCGATCAGAATTGCCTGCTGTATGGTCAGATATATCAAACGCCTTGAGAAGATTGAAACATCATTCATTACACAAGCATGTGTTAGACAAAGTGTTGGGATTGGATTTGCCCATTTTCAGCAGGCAGCTCAAGGTTAAGCCAGGAATCAATGATGATCATCAAGTGATAGTGGAGATATCTCATGACCTGTGGTTCAGGGGAATGGAGTTTGATGAAGAAGAAAAGCCAAAGAGGCAGAACGCTAAAGAAACGAAAGCTCACTTGGAAGCTATGGTTTTGCGAACGAAACCGGAGGCAAACAAGTTGCTGCACTTGACTTCTCGGATAGCAGCATTGCGATAGACGTTGGAAGGGTTGGCAGCAGGATGAACCGCGTCCTTCCTGGCGAAAAATACCCAGGCTATTATAGAAATTTCTATCGAATTGATCCTGGGACTGTTCGTGACGTTCGGTGTAGAAATTTTCAGAAAAGGGCAAGCAGTGCTGTTGACAGAAGCGATAAAATTTCTCCGACTAGATGGACTCCTGACATTGATTGCGATAACGCATGGCAAATTGAAAACTTTGACCCGCTACCCCAAGCAGATAAGGGAGAATGTGAGAATATTTGACATGAAATAGTCTACGGCTTCTCGGACAAAAAAGCGAGATCTAAGACATACTCTGATCCAAAACCTGTTACAACAGAATCGCTTGGGAACCGGAGAAGACCAGACAAAAGAAAAAGAAGAGGACGTGCGACGTCATGCGGGAGGCATGCATCTACCTACCAATTTAAGTCTGGCTATGAGGACAGATACCTTGGCACTGATCAGGGGCGTCATCGAGTTTGTGACGGTGATATAGGACCCAGCAGTGACGTTCGCGTTCACTGACGAAAAAGTGGGAGCCTACAGGAGGTCGGTGTTGCACCTGAACCTCAATTCAGTAATAGACGGGAGAACACTCAATTGGTGCGAGCAGAATGTGCTATTCGAATCGATGAGCGAGGATTTCCTAATTGCAAAAAAATCAAAGCCAGATATGACAGCAGTAAATTTCAAAAATCACTTCAGCGAACGAATGGGCGAAGTGGAAAGAGGTCATATCGAAGTGCTCCCGAAGCTCTGGAATTTGAGACCTTACGAAAAAACGAATGGCGAAACAACTACAATTCCTCGACTAATAGTTTCGTACCAGAAAGTGAGAAAGGAAACTGAAGACTGGGACGATTACAAAAAGCTATCAGACGTAATACCCGAATTTCCCTTAATTCAGAGGATGTTGCTCGGAGCAGACTCCGTAGTACACACTCCCAGGTTGAGTACCACTGAGACCAACGAGAGAAGGATGGCAAAGTTCTCCGAATCGATGAACTCGGGCTACATAGGCAGAAATCCTGCTGTGCTGCAGTACACGCAGTTTGCATACGTGGATAAGTCGACGAGGAGAAGGATGAGCAACACAACCACTCCGAAACCTGGAAGATTCGAGGAAGACCTGGCGCCAATTGCAGTGAGAGGCAAATCAGACTGTTAGTAACGAATGTGAGACCAGATTTGGCAATAACTGGAGAAACTGCTGATTAGGACTGCTCTAGCGCCCTTTGGTTGTGAAGAAATTGTGATAAAACACGGCGAACGTGAAGACCAGTCAGCAGGCAAACTAGTCGTGCCAAAACTTCCAATCAAAACAATGAACGAGGAGCAAGGAACCTCAGAATCAGGGAAGGTTGATGAGCGAGAAGACGAGGAGAAAGAAGACCGTCAACCGGAAGATCAAATTGAGCAGGATCCAGGCCAAGTGGTAGGGGACGACAATGAACCCTCAGTAGGTGATGCGTCTAATCTGGACTTCAACTTCACGGACGAAGAAGAAGAAGAAACAGAAACGTTGGCAGGGACGGCCGAACCAGCGGAAGATGAAACTTCCACGCTGGAGTCTCCCTCAGCCTTTATGAATGCAGCCAATAACTTGCCGGAGAGCAGCTCTCCTGGCAAGATTGAAACCACGAGAAAATAGATTTTAACAGAGTCTCCACGTAGGAGAAGAATAAAAGGCGCAGCCCGTGTACCTTTCCTGAGAACCCTGCCAGAAGAAGAGTGGGAAATTTGCCACAGAGATCATGAGAATAGAACAGGCTGTGTTATGGACAGAGTTGCTTTTACGAAGAAGGTCTGGACAGTGGTGCGGTGTTTCGGGACCCAGTCGATAGTGAAGACAGGTCTCAACAGACCTCTGATATGGGAAAATCTGGACAAACTGGAAAAATGCGAAAGGAGATTGATTGAAATTCTAACTGACTCGGCCACTGATGAAGGTGAGACAAACTCTTCGATCAAGATGACGCACCAAGAAAGCAGCGATTGAAGATGGTGATTGAAGCAGCGATTGAAGATGGGGATAGCAAAGTAACGTGAAGAAAAGTTGGAAAGACGTGCGTTCTGAACCTCCAACTAAAACTGGCAAATCAGCTAAACGAAAATAAGTTGAAGATGCCGTCGACATAGAGCAAGCCGACGACAAGGCGATATCTGGCACGTCGAAAACAATGACCGATGATCGATGTAACGATGGCGCCACCCACACTCATGACAGGATTGGGATCAGCCAGTTATAACAACAAGAGGAGTGACCGCATGCTGACTGTAGCCATGCTAGCAATTGAAATACTCAGCCAATTTGATAAAAGTACTCTTAAAGACTTCAAACCATCATGCATGAGCCACGGAAAGGGAAGCGTCAAAGAAAATCTGACCTCAGTGGAGTACATCCGATTGACAGTATCTGAGACAGTCTTGAAAAACGAACCCTCCGACGGATATAAGGAAACGATATAATGAGGGAACTCAGCTAGAGGACACTTAGTTGCTCTAAAAAATAAAAGCAGCATGAAAAGTTACCTGGAAGGAATGATACAGTGAATGAAGATGAAGCAGAAGGCACATGAAACGTTAGCCTCTTCCGAGGTGCACTTAGAAACAGTGGATCAATTTGTCAGCTTACCGTGGAGGGCATTAGTACTACGCCATTTCGAAGAAGAGATGCGAAATAATCCGAAAATTTATGCTCTAATAGCGATAAAATACCTCAGAGCTGAGCTGCAACTTAGGTTTTGTTAGTGTATGACAGGACTGACAATGGGAGAGTATTACTCGGAAGAAAGGAAGAGGTTGAAAGAAGAGAAGGTGACCTTGACGACGAGTTTGAGAATTGTTTCGGGAATTGTTCGAATGCCATATAATCTTTTCATCAAGAGGACATAGAAGATTGTTACTTCGATTATGAACAAACTGTGTTGCTGAGATTCTGGTTGCCAAAATTATTGACGATAAGTCAAGTTGTGGCTTGTATTGAAAGAAAAGGTGACTGCAACTTCCATACTGAAATCTGATAACAGTGTGGAATTTGGATTGGGACTCTCGGATGAGTTACTGTGAACAAACTTGATGGTAGTGTGAGACTTAATGAAGTAGTCAGGTGCCCGAGTTCAAATGTTGATTCAATATTGTCAGCGACGCAGGATGTGCAGTGAGAGACGATTAAATGCAGATTGCAACTTGATGACTACAGCCTCTAGGAGCAACCGAGAGAACAGTTCAGAGTTGCCTGGCTGGGGACCAGAAGAATGGATCAAACCTGGTGGCTTTCTTGCGAAAGTCTGTGGCGTAGAAGTTCATACGTGTGGAGGACTTGACTGCGTGAAAGCACTTGTGAGACAACATAAATAATCGACGATACGTTCGGAAATACAGCGACGAAGACGAGAACGGAAATAAAACTAATAGCAGATTGTCATGGAGGAACTGAAGTGAACCTCCTGACTGCACTAGGATTCTACAGCATATTTGGTTCTTTAGAGTCATTATTGAATCTAGAACAAAAATATGAGATGGTCACGGCCATCAGTGTAGAAGTGTTACCGGGAGTGTTACAAACTGAACAGAAGCAAATCGGAAAATCAAGAGAACCGATAGAAGTGGAGATGAACATCAAAGTGAAATTTTTTGCAGACCGTCTGGAGCTCGATACCTAGTCAGCTCCACAATGGCTCCAATGTGCAAAAACGGATATCTAGTACATTTCATAGCAGTGGGTGTGAAAAGCACACAGACGATAGTAGATCAAACTTTCTCAGTGCCGAAATGTGTAAGACTTGCGAGAATGTCGGAAAAACCTTTGCCGCAGTTCCACGAAGAACCAAGGAAGCATTAGAACCGATACTTGGAAAGAAGTTCATGGGATTTTCTAGTGGGAAGTTGAGCAATTTTGAAAGACACAAGCAGAAATGATCATTCGAAACAAATTACAATGCAGACGATGATAATGACGAAATTCATTGAATTGATGTTGGAGGTGGAACCGATGCTGGAAGCGTCAGGAAAACGAAATTGGAGAAAAATCAAGTCGACATATGATGAGTTCCATCCCACAAAGACGGTGGTATCCTGAGCGCAGTTATTTCGTGTTGATCTACGACTCTCGAGAGCTGCTCGCCATTGGTTTACCAGGCTCATCAGAGCCCGTAACAATTTTGATACTTTGATGGTAATTAGATGGTTGGAAGCTCATGTTAAAGAGAACAATCGACAGGAAGCACTGAACAAAGAATGGTTGAATGATCTCGATTGCCCGAAAGAATTAGATCTTTTTCAAACAATGTGCAAATTCTTGAAACTTCCGATGGAGGTAGAGAAAATAAGTCCCAGAATACGACTGATGCCATTGTTCAGAGCCAACATGACTGCATGGTTGTACGAGTATACCAAAAATTATATGTAAAAGCACAGCACAGTGTACGGTTCGTACCAGATGGATATAGGATCAGAAGCTTTCAAGCGATCTTTCGTGACACATCGGAATGAAGTAACTACCGCAGTGAAAAGAACGTCGAAGACGATTGATTGTGACGGGAGAGATAAAGAAGAAATGTTGAAGGAAGATCTGGAAAGAAATGTGGCGTTGTACCTCCACAACAGCGTCTGCAGAAATAGCGAAACAAACGTACGACCTCTACCTTGTTGCAAACAAAAGGTAGAAGAGCAGAGGTAATTGAAGACTGCTTCAAACAGCTTCAAAATGGCCACCGATGTGTTACAAGACACAGAGACCGAGAGTGCAGAGTCGATGTCACAGGAGCAGGAGATGTAGCAGTGACAATAGCCAAATGACGAGATGCAAAAGAAAGATAAACTGAATTTAGAAATTTCTAAACGGCAAAAATGTAGAGAAAAAATTGAACCAAGTTGTAACAAAAAGAGGAATTTAAAACACAGAATTGTTTTGTGCGAGAAAAACTTAAATGAGAAACCAAGCCAACTAAGCTCGAAATTGAAACTTGATGAAAGGAAAACTTTTTTTGTTTTGAGTTTGAAATTTGTTGCAATTAAAAATTTGCATTGTGATTTCAGTTAATGTTTTAAGAGACACTTACTATTCAATTAGAAAGACTTGAGTGGAAACACATTTAAGGTATTCCAGCCTGCATGAATGTTTTTAATAGTGACATGAAAGGCTTGAGAACTCTCTTGAATGGGGAGATTAATTCATTGTTCCTTCCAACCACCGAACTTCCTAACTTTGATATTCAGGGTCAATAACAACTAAATCTCCGAAGGGAAGAAACATGGTAGGATAATTTTAGTTTGTTGGTTGGCAGGACTGTCTGGCGTTCTAACACGTTTTAAACCTAGGAGAAAAAGCCTTAATAAAGAAGGGGCAATAGAAGTCAAAAAGCAAGTTTTCTCTTTTGTTATATCCTCACGTGAAGGTTAATGAAAAAGTGAGAAGTCTATAGCAAGGTAGTATGATGCCCTTTGTTGCACAAACAGTGTCAAGGTGATGCAGATACAATTCTTTTTTGATGCTTTTTGTACAATCTGTTTGATTACACTGTACCATTTTGATGAGTTTCTCGAAATTCAATGAGGACATTGACCGGGCAGTTCGGGTAGTATGTAACATTCGACGAGAATGGTCAAAAACGCATGCCAGAAGGAAATGAAACTTTATTTGTAACAGTTCAGTGGGAGGATTTGATGGTTTGAACAATTAGTGGTGTTAATCGTCGAACTGAAAGAGTTTGGAGGGGTTAATGTGGAGCGACACGTAAAACTTTAAATTTTCGTTTGATTGAAAAGACACGTGACAAATATGATGTTTGCGACAACTGAAAACCGCGAAACTCAGTACAACGATTATCGATCGTAAAGAACCCACGAAGCGCTAAACAAAGCGCTTCGAGAGCATTCCGGAAAGTAACGATTGTGCTGACACAATTTTTACTGGGCTGACTTCATCAATTTGGAAGGCCAAGAGTTGAGAGTGCAACTCCTCCCAGTACTGAGGAGAGAAATTATTTGGTGAAGATCGCAATTTCGGAAGGGTCTTGGGAAAGACCGGAAGCTGATTTAAACAAAATTTAGCTTCTGGGTTTGTCCTGATTTGAATTGAATAACATCGAGTTGTTTTCAGATGATGAGAAGCCAGGAGTTGAGAAAAAAGTTGATCCACCTCCGCTGGATATGATCATTTTTGTCTGCTGAGCAAAAACAGTAGTAATATAATAGTTAAGTAGCAGCCCTGTTTTTAGGAGTGACCTCGTGGTCTGGGGATACTGAGACACTTTTGCATGTAATTAAATTAACTTGCGCAGTTTCACCGATAGCATTAAATTGTAACGAATTTTTCGACCCGATGTTAATGGACCAAATTTTGAACTTGTTTTGGTAGAGACGGTTAAAAGCATGTGAAGCTGTTTGCAGACGCTAGCCACTCGTTTCATAACCGAGCTTTTTCCCCGTCGATATGTACTTCTGTGCGAGTGTTACATAATTGTTTCGAACGTACTTTTACATTGCGCAATAGAAAATGCAAAACAATCAAGCTAGTGAAAAAATACGAGAAGGCCTGCATCGGAAACGATACATCATCCAATCATAGCTTAGTTGCTCCAGCTGAAAACAACACCATAGCTTCTTTGACCCCAGTGTGCAGTTCCAATGATAATTCAGTCACTACAGGAGCAATAACAGCAATCCAATCTTCATTTACAACAACCGCAACCAGTGATGGAGTGTCTCGTAACGAACAGAGGTACTCTATTTTGGACCAAAATTCATCAAAATGCGTGACATTTTAAGATTGCAACTCTTCTGTAGATGAGAATCTACTTGGAACTCCACAGCATTCAAACCCCCTTCTCCGCTCTCCTTGTGGAGCAGAGGCTCCGATAACATAAAATATGACACGAGAGCTTAACGATTTCATTAGAACATCCGCTGAGCCTCCGAAAACATTGAAGGTTGGTGTAATTCAAGTTTGAACAACACTCCTTACTCCAATTCTGCATCCCTGAACTATGGATATTTTCAAAGTCCGACTCAAACCTTCGAGAGGCCGTTGCCAATTGCTACAAATAGTAGTCCTCTTCGTTCAGGCACATGTGTAACTTTCACCCGGAAGTACATACCGACGGAAAATAAAACTAGGTTATGAAAAGACTGGCTAGCGTCTAAAGATAGCTTCACATGCTTTTAACCGTCTCTACCAAATCCAGTTCAATCCAATCTGTGGTCCTTAAAATCGGGTCGACAAAGTTAGTTACTTGCGAAAATAGTGAGCTCATGGCTGGGTCTCAGTATATCAGACCACGAGGTCACTCCTGAAACCAGGGCTGCTTTTTAGTTTTTATATTACTATTGTTTTTGTTTTTTGTTCAGCAGATAAAAATGGTCATATCCATAGGAGATGGGTCAATCTTTTCCTTCAACCCCTAGCTTCTTTTATTTGAAAACGAACTTGATGTTATTTAATTCAATTCAGGACGTACCATGATGCTAATAGTTAATAAAATGCAGTATTTAGTTTTTCCCAAGACCCTTCCGGATTCTTGAATCCGGTCAAAGAGCTGTCTTCTTGAAGACCAGGAAGGGCACCAAAACCCTCCCAATAGCCCTCCTGATTCTCGGGAATTGATCCGTAACGATTGTAGCTGCACAATTGTTACAACTCGGAACGTTCTTCTGCTAATATTTTTGACTATAATTTCCTGTCGTTTCTCCGTTAGTCGCACTTCTGTGTTATATCAGCAAAAATCGTTGTTCTGATTTTTGCGGCTTTTCAGAGTTCGCAAAAATTGAAATTGTCACGTGTCTTTACAAACAAACAATTTTTGAAATATTCACATGTCAGTCAAAACCGACCTCTCCTAATTCGTTCAATTGAACAATTCACACCGTTAAATCCTCGAAACAGCCATTTCTCCCAGTAGACTGCTCCAAATCGAAATTGGTTTTTGACATGCACTTCAAGCCATTCTGGTCGAGTGTTACAAAGTCCCCGGACAGCCCGGTTAATGTCCTTATTGAACTTTGAGTAGCTCATCAGAATGGCACAGTGTAATCAAACAGAACTTACAAAATGCATGAAAGGAACTCTTTTCAGCATCACATGGACACACTACGTGCTACAAAGGGCATCATACTAAATTGCTATAGACTTCTAATGTTTTCATTTTTCTTCATTGGTGGCATTTTTTTAATTCAAAACTTCTTCTCCTAAGAATTAAAAGGTGTTGGGACGCAGGACATTCCTGCAAACCAACAAACTAAAATTAACCTATTATGCGTCTTCCCTTCTGAAATTTAGTTGTAATTGTCCTGAATTTTAAAATTAGGAGACTCGGTGGTTAGAAGGAACAATGAAATAATCTACTTATTCAAGAGATTACTCAAGCTTTTCATGTAACCACAAAGTAAACAGTCAACTTAGTTGATTAAAAACAATCATGCAGTTATACACTCATAAAATATACTTGCACTCAAGCTTTTCTCAAAAAATACTAAGTGTCTCTAAAAACACTAACTAAAACCACAACGCTAAAAGTTTCTCTTTTCTTAAGTTTCAACATCGAGCTTAGTTGGCTTGGTTACTCATTTGAGTTTTTCTGGCACAAATTAATTCTATGTTTTAAATTCCTCTTTTTGTTACAATTTTGTTCAATTTTTTCTCTACATTTTTGTCGTTTGGAAATTTCTAAATTATTTTTATCTTTCTTTTGCGTCTCGTCATTTGGCTATTGTCACTGCTTCATCTCCTCCTCCTGTGACATCGACTCTGCACTCTCGGTCTCGGTGTCTTGTAACACATCGGTGGCCATTTTGAAGCTGTTTGAAGCAGTCTTCCATTACCCTTGCTTTTCTACCTTTTGTTTGCAACAAGGTAGAGGTCCTCCTACATTAGTTTTCTTATTTCTGCAGACGCTGTTGTGGAGGCACAACGCCACATTTCTTTCCAGATCTTCCTTCAACATTTCTTCTTTATCTCTCCCGTCACAATCAATCGTCTTCGACGTTCTTTTCACTGCGGTAGTTCGACTTTGTGTTCGACTTTAAGTCTCGACTTTGTGTTTGATTTTACGTTTCGACTTTATGTTTCGACTTTGTGTTCGACTTTAGGTTTCGACTTCGTGTTCGACTTTATATTTCGACTTTGTGTTCGACTTTATGTTTCGACTTTGTGTTCGATTTTAAGTCTCAACTTTGTGTTCGACTTTATGTTTCGACTTTGTGTTCAACTTTATGTTTCGACCGACTCGATCAAAAAGGGTATGTTTCGACCGTCTCGACCCAAGCTGTCTATGTCTCGACCATGTTCGACCGAGGAAGAACTTTTCGACCAAGTTTCAGTTTCTTTGAGTTTGACTCTGCTGTAAGTTTGTTTTCGGCTTTATATTTCGACTTTGTGTTCGACTTTAAGTCTCGACTTTGTGTTCGACTTTATGTTACGGCTTTGTGTTCGACTTTATGTTTCGACTTTGTGTTCGACTTTATGTTACGGCTTTGTGTTCGACTTTATGTTTCGACTTTGTGTTCGACTTCATGTTTCGACTTTGTGTTCGTTCGACTTTATGTTTCGACTTTGTGTTCGCCTTTATGTTTCGACCGACTCGACTATGTTTTGACTTTGAGTTCGACTACAGGGTGTTCTCGACTATGGGTTTTCGGTCCAACTCTGACGTGTACTCGACCCGCCTTGGTCGAAACATAAATCGCGAAACTCGACCCGTAATGTTTCGAAATCAGGAAAACTTACAAAAAAAAGTATAAATAAACGCGTTCAAAATTTAAGTTTTCACATTTTTTTAAATCCAATTTTAAAAAACTCTTGCTAAGTGTGTTTCTTTTAGTATCGTCTTTTTTTTGTTAATTTTCATTTAATTTTTCTTACTTATGTTTGATTTGAATTATTTCTAGCTTTCAGTTTTTGTGGTAACTAATTTGTTGTAGCCCTAAAAAATTAGCTAATATTTTTTTTTGGGACCATATGTAGGCCTTCTCGAGGCGTTACTGTATAAGATCAGCAAATATGTTGATCAAGCTCACTGCACATTAAAAATAAAAATATACTGGATTAATTTGCAACTTGCGTCTGTATAACGCTTATGCAAGCAAAAAAAACACAGACAACAATTTCATCACTTAAACTTTGCGCGACCCATATTATGTTTGCGCTCTGCGTGTGTAAAAAAACCAAACGATTACTACCTAACTAGATGGGCTGACAGACCCAAATTAGGTATGTTGAGAGTTACTGCGACTCTAACCTCTTGCGGGATTGTCATACCGCAGGGTATGATATTCTAATTTTTGAAACCGAATGGATCGATAAACCTTGTTTCTCAGTCAGAGCGATATAAAACGACTTGTTGACAGATAACATTCAACTTTTATTCTTATTTCAAATGGAGTTCGTCTTCTCTGTTTATCAAGGTAAAGTGACCGGCCGTCTAGGCGTTTAACATAAGACTATAGATAATATAAATAATATATATAAAAAGTTGGTCTGTCGATCCAAGCCGGATGACATTCCCCCTTGACAACAAAATTTATAAACAATCGTTTTTAAATTGAGTTTTAGAGTCCCCTTAGGACTGAAAGATTTGAGTTTTTTAGTCCCAATAGGACTTTATGGCATATCACTTCTCTGCTTGTTTGTCATCTTTAGTAGTTTCCTCCCCCTGATTTTCGTGTTCCTCGTCCTCTTGTAATATGTGGCTTGTCTTTGTCTTTTCCCTCCCGCCTTCTTGTTGCAGTTTTGTATTCACGAATAAAATTTCGTTTTTGTTAATGGCTGTGGCGTCATCTTCTGTCGGCGAGGTTAAATCTACTACTTCGGTGTGGCTTGTTCTGTGTTTCGGGCTAAACGCTTCAATCAGTTTTATACATGCTCCGTATTGTGGGGTTTTTTCAGTGAAACCCATTTCTTGGATGAGTGACTTTAGGCTTGGGTAGTGCCCGTATTTTGTTTATCCGGTGGTGATTCAATTTCAAATTGTAGCGGCGTCTTCCTTTCTTCGTCGTATTTAGTGTTAATGGCGTTAATGGGTACCAGGTTTCCAAACGCGGTGAACAGCGCCGATTGGTAGTTTCTCGTAGATCTTAATGGTTCCGTTGAAATCGCGGGGGGTGTTTTTTTCTTGTTTTGCCTTTTAGGCAATGAGGCAATATCCTCTGATGAGATGGATGATTTATCGTCATTATCCTGTTCGTCATTGTCTGATGTTACTGGTTGTTGTATGATGCTGTCATTGTTTGAAGTTCCGGTGAGGATATCCAATTGCAATCTCATTCCGCTGGTTTGTAGCTTCTTCTGTGTCGGACGCCCGCCGGTTCGTTTTCCTGTTACTCTTGCTTTTCGTTTTGTTGGACTACCCGTTTTTGCTTGTCCAGACACCTTTTCTTTGGGAGTAAGTTTACTTGCAAGGTCAGTTGTTTCGTCTTGTCTGAACATTGGATGCTGGGGTGCAGTGGCGTTCTCGATGTCTAAAAAATGTAGGCAGGGTCATGATCTCCGCGCGGATTTTTAAGCAACGTAATCTCTGAGTCGAGATGGTCTGCATGGTCCGTATATTAAAGGGCTTGGGAAAAATGCGGCTCCGCTATTTCTTAGAAGTCTTGGTTGTTTTCCGAATGTTTGCACCCAAACGGTGTGTGGGGTATAAGTAAGAAATTTCCCGCCTATGGTGTTGTATTTTTGTTCGAATGTTCTCGGATCCTTAACCTTCGTTAATATTTTAATTGTTTTCCGTGCTACCCGATCTATCCTTTTTTCCGTGATTTTGTCTACTGTTGTTTGTATTCCCTTATATCTTACGTTTAATTTATCCTTTACTATTTCTATAGCTTTAGATTTTGCACTTGTGTCTTTTTGTGTCGGGAGGCTGTGTTTGTCAGGTTCCAAGTCATTTGAAGTTTCGGCTCTTTCTTATTGATATTGACTTCGTCTTCTGACCACCGTTGCAAATCGTGCAATACCTCTGCGGGTAGTGGGGGCTTTGTAAGATTCTTTCGATCTAAACATGCATGTTTTGCGCTTTCCCAAAATAAATTGTTAGGTGAACTACTAGTTGCTATGTTTGATAAGGGTGTGTTTGGCTTACGTCACATGTGGGCCTCATATGGTGAAATTTTTGTTACGCTATGTGGTGTAATACTCAATGTTTTAATAATTTTGGCTACATCTGATGCGAGTTTGTACGGTGTATTTGTTTTATCGATTTTCATGACCGCTAGTCTACACTTCAAAGTTTGTATCATTCTCTCTACTACCCCTAATGCTCTATGGTCATCTACCGGCGCAAAGAATAATTTTTTTTGTTTGTATTAAAAAACAGTTGAAAATTTTTAGCTCTAAATCTCTGTGCTTGCTCACATCTTAATCTTCGGGGTTACCCGTTATTCGAAATGTACCGTTGCATAAATTTATTAGCGATATCCGCTGTTGTATTCGTAACAACTTTTGCAGTTGGAAATTTAGACCACTTATCTATTGCAACTAAAATGTATGCGTCTCTGTTCAATTCATCCGGAAGGGGCCGTGCAAAATCTAATTGTACTTCCTCATTAGGTTCGACTACTGGTTCCATTTGGAACGAATGTTTTTTTTTCGTATGATTAAATTTAAATTTTTACCTTGCTTAGTGCAGTGTTTGCAATTTTGTGCCATTTGCACAGCTGCTCGATGTTTATGCGGGAACCAGACATGGTTACTTAAGTCCAACATTGCTGCCGATCCCGGGTGTGTCAAATGGAGACTGTCTAGCACTGTCTGCCTCAATTGGGTAGGAATGATGATTCTCTCGTCTATGAGTAGGCAATCCTCTCGGACATGAAGTCTGTTCCGAATATTGTGCCAGTACTGTCCGCAGGAAGCCTTGATAGCTTCCCAATCCCTCTTTTTGACGAAATTAATTAAGGGCCGCAGATTTTGATCTTTATTGGTGGCTGCGGCGATGAATCGAACGCCCAATACCCGCTGTAATCTCTGTCTAAGCAATGGTGTGTCCTCCTCTGATTCCACTGTGCTTGTGGCTTTCTACACCGTCGCAACCAGTCCTTCTGTAATCATTTCGTGGCTGGCTTCTAACCGTGTAGACGGTCCAATTGTTGGTGGTTCTACGTAATGTGTCAGCTCTTCTTGTATGCAGATATTCGGGTCTACACGACTGACACAGGCTTCTGCGGTGTCTTTGCTACTATCGGGTGTTTGTGTGGTTGTTCTTGATATTTCTGCGCTGTCTTTGCTTCTATCGAGTGTTTGTGTAGTCGTCGTTGTATTCTGTGGTTCGAGTGTCTGCGTCGTCTTCATGGTGTCTTTTGGTGTGACCATTGTGTCTACAGATGTATTCGTGTCCGTGAAGGTGATCTTCGGGAAACTTGATTTTGTACTGGTCTCTATCTCTTTCTTAGCCGATAGCACTTCTCTGGCATCCCGTACGGGTGTTGTTGTTAATGTGTCGTGTGCCTCTTGTTGTGGCAATTTTGTTAAATCGGGCTTTCCTTTCTTTCCCTTTGTGGGAGGTCGCTTCTGTCATCTGGGGTCCGAAGGACATTCCTCGCGGTCAGATGAGCCCTGCCAGTTCTGGGTTGATTCTTTTCGGCTTCTTGTCTCGTTTGTCTTAATTTCCAGCGGGATGAATCCTCCTTTAAAACCTTTGGTTTCTTTGCGAATCATTTTTGAGTTGATACTCTGATGAATTAAAATTTTTAACAGCATGTTTGATACTGTTGAAATAGCGATCGAGAGAGAGAGAGAGTTGACTGATTTATAGCAGATTTTGAGTGAAACTGATTTCTATTGTTAGTTTGACAATGACGGGATGCGGAATGTTCGGAATGTTTCGTTGCTAATTGAGTGTTTGAAGCAGCATTCAAAAACCCTTTATTTTTCGCGCGCTTTTTGATCAGCTCATACGGTGCTTTGTTCTGATTGGCCAGATTATTTAGAAAGACGTTGTCAATCTTTTCCATGTAATTAATGAATGTCCTAATTGATGCTACAACAAATTCCTCATCATACTCACTAGGGGCTATTGCCAATCCAACCGGATTTCGGGACATGTAGTCAATTAATCACATTTTACTTCCTGCGAGCTGTTTCATGTCGAAATGGAAGGAATTAATCGGTCAATCCAACGTGCGAGCCGGCTTTGACTTGCTTTTGATCTTTCGCGTCTGTTTAAAGCGGTTATTAAAGCTTGGTGATCAGTGATGACGGTGAAATGTTTTCCATACAGATAGTATTTAAAATGTTCGATTGCCCACACGACCCCTAATAGTTTGAGTTCTTTTACAGAAAATTTTTCCTCAAATGAGTTTAAAAAACGTGACGCGTAAGCTACGGCGACCCAACCTTCTGACGAATGTTGTTCCAGTGCAGCTCCTAATACTGTAATAGAAGCATTGCATACGA
This sequence comes from Symsagittifera roscoffensis, assembly GCF_963678635.1. NCBI lineage: Eukaryota > Metazoa > Xenacoelomorpha > Acoela > Convolutidae > Symsagittifera > Symsagittifera roscoffensis. The sequence continues at coordinate 63,362,795 of NC_087062.1, forward strand.
TTCGAGTGTCAAGATGTTGGTCAAAATGTTTGTTTTGTGTTTTTTCAGCTATCAGTTTTAATATGTTTTTGAACGTTGTCCTATGCTCTGTGGACGGGTCAAGTGGTTTGTTTTCTTCTGTCTTCTGTGTTTTTTAGTAATGGGCGTAGAGTGGCAGCGGTTTGTGCCAATTTTGGTATATATTGCGTGAGATGATGTATGGAACCCATAAAGCTTTTTAGTTGTTTAAACGTTTTTGGTGGTGATAGATTTTCGATGGCCTCAGTATTTCTTATAAGAAATTTTTTTCCCTCGCTATTAACTGTGAACCCTAACTACTCAGTTTGTTTGCATGCAAACTTGCATTTATCCAATGATATCGCAAGATTTTTTCTCGTCCAGTTTTTTTCAGAGCTGATTGCAACTTTTGTTTGTGTAGATCCAAAGATCCTTTTGTTACGATTAGAATATCGTCCAAATAGGCATAGGTGCTCGTACAATTTGTAAGAGGTAGATCGATCGCTTTTTGGAATTCAGCTACCAAATCCGTGAGGCCATAAAATCCTGTTTGAAATTGATAGGTCCCAATGGCGTTAACACTAATAGGACTAAAGTTGCTTTTTTCTCTGGTTGTTTTATCCAAAAGGATTTGAGAATATGCGTAGCGGAGGTCGAGTGTTGAGAATACTGTTTGTTTGGATTTGTCTGATTTTACCACCTGTGCAATATTGTCCAACAGCAATTCAATGTTGGGCATTTGGTATTTGTTTTTGTGGATGATTTTTTTGATTATCTTCTAACGCGAGTTTGACTGTTTGATCCTTTTTGACTGTTATGACAATTAGGCAAGTAGGTTGTCGATCTGAACATTTATCTAGTTTGATAATGTGGTTCTGATTCATCAGTTTGTTTAATTTCCCTTAAACTCTTTCCTGTAGAATCTAACGCGAGTTTGACTGTTTGATCCTTTTTGACTGTTATGACAATTAGGCAAGTAAGTTGTCGATCTGAACATTTATCTAGTTTGATAATGTGGTTCTGATTCATCAGTTTGTTTAATTTCCCTTCAACTCTTTCCTGTAGGTGCATCGGGATACGTCGTCCTTTCTGTTGTATTTGCATGAAGTCGTGGTTGAATTGAGTTTTCATCATGTGATTTTTCGATTTTCCGATACGTATGCACAATTGTTGAAAATTATCTTCGACCCATTGTTGACCCACTGTTTAATTTCTGGATCCGATTCTTCTTCTTCGCGTACGCTTAACACATTTTGTTTACGTTTTTCTTGTATCAACCTGACACCTATTTGTGGTAGTATGTTGCGTCCTATTATGTTGGCCTCTTGATCATCCACAATGATAAACAGGGCTGATTGAATTTTCGAGCCTCCTGATTGAATGGTTATAATCAATCTTTCTTTTGGATTTATTGTTTCACCATTATAGCATGCCAGATTCTTGGCCGTGTCGTCTGGTGGGATGCATTTGAGTAATGCTCATTTATCGTTTTGTTGAAGGCGCCGTGCAGTTTTTTCATTTAGAAACGACATTGTACTTCCCGAATCAGCAATAGCGAATAATTCTTCCGAATTTGTTTTTAGTTTAACAATATGACCGTTAAGGTGATCCTCCGATAGGATAATTTTATTTTTTCAGCGATTGAATTTAAGCGATCGTATTGGATTCAGCGGTTGCCATAACCGAGAATTTGTCTATTTGGTATTCATCCCATCCGTTATTTGATGTAAGCTCGGCAAAAGCCATCGGGTCGTTTTCAGTTTCCAGACTCCCCGTCTCTATTTCTTCCTGTTGTTCATCCTGTCGGTTTCCTAAACAATTAACGTTTGTGGATCTGCAAATTTTTGCAAAATGGCCTCGTTTTGCACATTGTGAACAAATTTTGTCTTTAGCCGGACAAGATTGAAGATGATTTTGATTGTGTTGATTTCCGCATTTATAACTTTGTTTCGAAGTTTGCATTATTTTTTTTTGTTGTTCTCTTTTGTTTTGTGATCCACGTTGATATGGTTGTCCGCGAAAACCGCCCTGACCTCTTTGTTAGTTTTGGTAGTTTGAATAGTTGTATCGACCACCCCGTGTGTTGATATAATGTACTGGTTCTTGTTTCGTTGTAGATTGTCCCCCGAACGGGTTTATCTTCATGGTACGGCTGCGTTTGATTCCTTTTTCCCGACGGATTGCATATTCATATGCCTCTTGTGGGGACCGTGTTTGTGCTAATAGTTCCTCTGCGATTTTTTCATTGCTCATGTGTGCTGTAAACATGTCTCTAACCCATTCATCTTCTCTGTCCCCACAATCAGCCCGTGAGGCTAATTCAACTAGGTCTGCATGAAATTTTTCAAGACTCTCCGATTTCTTTTGTTTATGGCAAATAAAGTTATATCTTTCGAATGCTACAATTCTGTTAGTGACAAATATATCTTCCAGCGTTGTCATAAATTCTTGTGTGGTTACGTTGTGTAATACAAGGCCAGGTCTTTTCTGTTGAACTTGTCATTGACATTCGGCTCCCAAACAGAAAAAGGTAACTACGGACTCTTGTGTCTGCTTCGTCCCACCTATATGAATTACATAAAACTCCTTTCTCCCGTGCTTTTATGACGTGATCCTCACAACCAACTCGTTTCTCCTGATTGCGCACCTCTCGGTTTTTTCTTTGTGCCTCTGTTTCGCCCGTTATTTCAACTTCATACACGGGTTCTGCGGGTTTCAACGAGTGTTGGTCTGGCTCTCAATAAATTCCGTATTTCAATCCCATCCTTTGCAAATACAGCCATCTCCAAATGGCTGCCCACTTTGACCATTCTAGTGGTGGTTTGGCAGACGCTCTCTCCCAAAATGGGTTAATATTCAGTGGGTTTTTGGAATATTCTGCTGGCTGCGCCATGTCATACCGCAGGGTGTGATATTCTAATTCTTGAATCCGAATGGATCGATAAACCTTGTTTCTCAGTCAGAGCGATATAAAACGACTTGTTGACATATAACTTTCAACTCTGATTCTTATTTCAAATAGAGTTCGTCTTCTCTGTCTATCAAGGTCAAAAAACCGGCCGTCTAGGCGTTTAACATAAGACTATAGATAATATAAATAACATATATATAAAGTTTGTTTGTCGACCCAGGCCGGATGACAGAGATGATGGAATTTCGGTCGCAGAAAGTCCATTTCGGCTAATCATTTCTGTCGCAACCTGAGACGCGGACCTCGACCCGGTAAAGATAAAATTGTTTCTTTCAAAAACAGCACTAGTTCAGTACTGCAACTTTTCGTCCTTTGTCCTGATTTTACAACTGATCAGTGCTATCGTGGCTCTTGCTCAGTACTGCTAAAGTGCTGTTTTTATACTGCTGGATCACTGAAACAGTACTGATTTTAATTCACAGACCAATAGGGGCTGTTCCATTTGTAAAATTTTTGAAGTATCCAGAGTATAATTTATAGACACATGTTTCTCCATGCACTCTATGCTCTCTATGCACTCATGTTTCTCCATTTCAATGCATACTCCCCTGATCTCATTATTAATCGTCATCTATCATTCCTTCCATTCGCTATATTATAATTGATCAAATGTCGGTTTAAGGCTCATTTCTCTCAGGCGTTCTAATAGCGATCGAGAGAGAGAGAGAGTTGACTGATTTATAGCAGATTTTGAGTGAAACTGATTTCTATTGTTAGTTTGACAATGACGGGATGCGGAATGTTCGGAATGTTTCGTTGCTAATTGAGTGTTTGAAGCAGCATTCAAAAACCCTTTATTTTTCGCGCGCTTTTTGATCAGCTCATACGGTGCTTTGTTCTGATTGGCCAGATTATTTAGAAAGACGTTGTCAATCTTTTCCATGTAATTAATGAATGTCCTAATTGATGCTACAACAAATTCCTCATCATACTCACTAGGGGCTATTGCCAATCCAACCGGATTTCGGGACATGTAGTCAATTAATCACATTTTACTTCCTGCGAGCTGTTTCATGTCGAAATGGAAGGAATTAATCGGTCAATCCAACGTGCGAGCCGGCTTTGACTTGCTTTTGATCTTTCGCGTCTGTTTAAAGCGGTTATTAAAGCTTGGTGATCAGTGATGACGGTGAAATGTTTTCCATACAGATAGTATTTAAAATGTTCGATTGCCCACACGACCCCTAATAGTTTGAGTTCTTTTACAGAAAATTTTTCCTCAAATGAGTTTAAAAAACGTGACGCGTAAGCTACGGCGACCCAACCTTCTGACGAATGTTGTTCCAGTGCAGCTCCTAATACTGTAATAGAAGCATTGCATACGATTCGAGTGTCAAGATGTTGGTCAAAATGTTTGTTTTGTGTTTTTTCAGCTATCAGTTTTAATATGTTTTTGAACGTTGTCCTATGCTCTGTGGACGGGTCAAGTGGTTTGTTTTCTTCTGTCTTCTGTGTTTTTTAGTAATGGGCGTAGAGTGGCAGCGGTTTGTGCCAATTTTGGTATATATTGCGTGAGATGATGTATGGAACCCATAAAGCTTTTTAGTTGTTTAAACGTTTTTGGTGGTGATAGATTTTCGATGGCCTCAGTATTTCTTATAAGAAATTTTTTTCCCTCGCTATTAACTGTGAACCCTAACTACTCAGTTTGTTTGCATGCAAACTTGCATTTATCCAATGATATCGCAAGATTTTTTCTCGTCCAGTTTTTTTCAGAGCTGATTGCAACTTTTGTTTGTGTAGATCCAAAGATCCTTTTGTTACGATTAGAATATCGTCCAAATAGGCATAGGTGCTCGTACAATTTGTAAGAGGTAGATCGATCGCTTTTTGGAATTCAGCTACCAAATCCGTGAGGCCATAAAATCCTGTTTGAAATTGATAGGTCCCAATGGCGTTAACACTAATAGGATAAAGTTGCTTTTTTCTCTGGTTGTTTTATCCAAAAGGATTTGAGAATATGCGTAGCGGAGGTCGAGTGTTGAGAATACTGTTTGTTTGGATTTGTCTGATTTTACCACCTGTGCAATATTGTCCAACAGCAATTCAATGTTGGGCATTTGGTATTTGTTTTTGTGGATGATTTTTTTGATTATCTTCTAACGCGAGTTTGACTGTTTGATCCTTTTTGACTGTTATGACAATTAGGCAAGTAGGTTGTCGATCTGAACATTTATCTAGTTTGATAATGTGGTTCTGATTCATCAGTTTGTTTAATTTCCCTTAAACTCTTTCCTGTAGAATCTAACGCGAGTTTGACTGTTTGATCCTTTTTGACTGTTATGACAATTAGGCAAGTAAGTTGTCGATCTGAACATTTATCTAGTTTGATAATGTGGTTCTGATTCATCAGTTTGTTTAATTTCCCTTCAACTCTTTCCTGTAGGTGCATCGGGATACGTCGTCCTTTCTGTTGTATTTGCATGAAGTCGTGGTTGAATTGAGTTTTCATCATGTGATTTTTCGATTTTCCGATACGTATGCACAATTGTTGAAAATTATCTTCGACCCATTGTTGACCCACTGTTTAATTTCTGGATCCGATTCTTCTTCTTCGCGTACGCTTAACACATTTTGTTTACGTTTTTCTTGTATCAACCTGACACCTATTTGTGGTAGTATGTTGCGTCCTATTATGTTGGCCTCTTGATCATCCACAATGATAAACAGGGCTGATTGAATTTTCGAGCCTCCTGATTGAATGGTTATAATCAATCTTTCTTTTGGATTTATTGTTTCACCATTATAGCATGCCAGATTCTTGGCCGTGTCGTCTGGTGGGATGCATTTGAGTAATGCTCATTTATCGTTTTGTTGAAGGCGCCGTGCAGTTTTTTCATTTAGAAACGACATTGTACTTCCCGAATCAGCAATAGCGAATAATTCTTCCGAATTTGTTTTTAGTTTAACAATATGACCGTTAAGGTCATCCTCCGATAGGATAATTTTATTTTTTCAGCGATTGAATTTAAGCGATCTGTATTGGATTCAGCGGTTGCCATAACCGAGAATTTGTCTATTTGGTATTCATCCCATCCGTTATTTGATGTAAGCTCGGCAAAAGCCATCGGGTCGTTTTCAGTTTCCAGACTCCCCGTCTCTATTTCTTCCTGTTGTTCATCCTGTCGGTTTCCTAAACAATTAACGTTTGTGGATCTGCAAATTTTTGCAAAATGGCCTCGTTTTGCACATTGTGAACAAATTTTGTCTTTAGCCGGACAAGATTGAAGATGATTTTGATTGTGTTGATTTCCGCATTTATAACTTTGTTTCGAAGTTTGCATTATTTTTTTTTTGTTGTTCTCTTTTGTTTTGTGATCCACGTTGATATGGTTGTCCGCGAAAACCGCCCTGACCTCTTTGTTAGTTTTGGTAGTTTGAATAGTTGTATCGACCACCCCGTGTGTTGATATAATGTACTGGTTCTTGTTTCGTTGTAGATTGTCCCCCGAACGGGTTTATCTTCATGGTACGGCTGCGTTTGATTCCTTTTTCCCGACGGATTGCATATTCATATGCCTCTTGTGGGGACCGTGTTTGTGCTAATAGTTCCTCTGTGATTTTTTCATTGCTCATGTGTGCTGTAAACATGTCTCTAACCCATTCATCTTCTCTGTCCCCACAATCAGCCCGTGAGGCTAATTCAACTAGGTCTGCATGAAATTTTTCAAGACTCTCCGATTTCTTTTGTTTATGGCAAATAAAGTTATATCTTTCGAATGCTACAATTCTGTTAGTGACAAATATATCTTCCAGCGTTGTCATAAATTCTTGTGTGGTTACGTTGTGTAATACAAGGCCAGGTCTTTTCTGTTGAACTTGTCATTGACATTCGGCTCCCAAACTGAAAAAGGTAACTACGGACTCTTGTGTCTGCTTCGTCCCACCTATATGAATTACATAAAACTCCTTTCTCCCGTGCTTTTATGACGTGATCCTCACAACCAACTCGTTTCTCCTGATTGCGCACCTCTCGGTTTTTTCTTTGTGCCTCTGTTTCGCCCGTTATTTCAACTTCATACACGGGTTCTGCGGGTTTTAACGAGTGTTGGTCTGGCTCTCAATAAATTCCGTATTTCAATCCCATCCTTTGCAAATACAGCCATCTCCAAATGGCTGCCCACTTTGACCATTCTAGTGGTGGTTTGGCAGACGCTCTCTCCCAAAATGGGTTAATATTCAGTGGGTTTTTGGAATATTCTGCTGGCTGCGCCATGTCATACCGCAGGGTGTGATATTCTAATTCTTGAATCCGAATGGATCGATAAACCTTGTTTCTCAGTCAGAGCGATATAAAACGACTTGTTGACATATAACTTTCAACTCTGATTCTTATTTCAAATAGAGTTCGTCTTCTCTGTCTATCAAGGTCAAAAAACCGGCCGTCTAGGCGTTTAACATAAGACTATAGATAATATAAATAACATATATATAAAGTTTGTTTGTCGACCCAGGCCGGATGACAGAGATGATGGAATTTCGGTCGCAGAAAGTCCATTTCGGCTAATCATTTCTGTCGCAACCTGAGACGCGGACCTCGACCCGGTAAAGATAAAATTGTTTCTTTCAAAAACAGCACTAGTTCAGTACTGCAACTTTTCGTCCTTTGTCCTGATTTTATCACTGATCAGTGCTATCGTGGCTCTTGCTCAGTACTGCTAAAGTGCTGTTTTTATACTGCTGGATCACTGAAACAGTACTGATTTTAATTCACAGACCAATAGGGGCTGTTCCATTTGTAAAATTTTTGAAGTATCCAGAGTATAATTTATAGACACATGTTTCTCCATGCACTCTATGCTCTCTATGCACTCATGTTTCTCCATTTCAATGCATACTCCCCTGATCTCATTATTAATCGTCATCTATCATTCCTTCCATTCGCTATATTATAATTGATCAAATGTCGGTTTAAGGCTCATTTCTCTCAGGCGTTCTCTCAGGCGTTCTCTCAGGCTTCACTAGATGATATAGTTATTACCAATATCTTATACTAGTCTACAAATTTGTGAGCCTGAAAACATTTTATTATTATGCTTATTATTTGCTATTTTTGATATACGCATCCTAGAAGACTTGTCCCTAAAGAATAACTGTTTCTTCGTATAAAAAGAAATCGGAAAAAAGTCAAAGTAGACCTGATATTTCAAATTTTCAAATCATATTGTCAAATTTAAAGCTTCGTTCGAATATTTATATGACCTAGTTGTTAATCTTGGAAAGCATCTGTTTTCCATAGCTTAGGCGGTTTCGAGTCTTTTCCACTCTTGCTTGGAGCCCTTTTTCCTCGGTAGTCCATGTATTTTGTTTGCCATATGTGTTTCCCGGTCTCCAATTCGCTGGCGCTAATCTCACGATAGAAATCATCCACCTCTTCGAGACTGAAGTTTGGATTGGAGGCCGTGAATACTTTTTGCTTCTTCTGTTTCATTTCACGCATCTGCTCAAGGTGTGAAACGGACTTTGCCTCGCCCACTTGCTCCTCGTTTTCAGCAGAAATATCTGAATCCGGGCTTTTGGACTTCAGTGATTTGGAGCGTGCTGCCGATTCTGAACTGGAGAGACTAGTTTGACTAGTTTGCAATTGGTCCCTGAGTATCCTGGCAAGTCTTTCTGCTTCCATTTTATCAAGAACACTTTGAGTTGCCTGTTGCTCCTGCATCATTTGACGAAGAATCGCACGGTACGATTCCCACTCGTAAAAACGTTTTTCGTCTAGACTCAGAACACTGTCGTCTACAACGCCACTTTTGATTGCCATTTTTCTCTTAATGCGATGAACCTTCTTCTCGATTTTTTCGTTTGTTCGTTTTTCAATCTGTTCTCGTTTTTGTTTCATACGATTTAGCCGGTTAAATAGTTTATTCAGACGGTTCAAAGCAACCATAGAGGTGAACAAATTACCCCCAGATTGTCTAACTTTAGCCAGCATTTTCCATTCAAGTGAGTTTTCCTGGAATTTCATCATAGAAATTTTAGACTTTCCATCGAGATACTTCTGGACTACCTTGCCCCAAGTAATCCAAGCTCGCTCTAGCATCAATATAATTCCGGCCACAATAGCGAAAATATCCCAAATAGTTGCCGAGTAGAACCGGTCCGATTCCCGAAGATATCCGTCTTTCCAACTGTAGACGACTTCTACCGGTCGAAAATCGGCTTTCAGACTTTCGCTGATGTTAACTCGCGAAATGTAAGTCTCAGTTCGAATGTCTACGCCCCGAATCACGCCTTCCACTTTCATGACTGACTCTGTCATTAGGGTTTTTACTCGGAACCCTCTTGCGTAGAATTTCCAGTGGAGAGTCTGGATCACCTCGAGAAGAAAATCAAATTTGTCAGAGGTTTCCAGGCTTTCAGTGAGTTTTGAGAAACTAGGATGTTCAGCAATCCATGACCCTGATTCGCCTTCTTGTAGTCTAAAATTAGCAATTTTTCATTTACGCGAATACGCTGAGGGAATTTCGTTGCGAGGATTGAGGCCGTCACTTTGTTTTTTGGTCTCTGCTTAAAACGTATAATGATCATATTTTCATAAATATATTGGTGCAACGCCTGCAATTTTTTGTCTATTTTTAAGCAACTTTGGAAGATCACAATTATTTTTTAATTTTTGCGCGCTCCTCCTTCAAATTGTGTGCATCTGCTTATCTCCTAGGTCACATAAAAAACATGAAAAATTTGAAAAAACGGGCCTACAGTGCCATTTGTGGAATGTTTTCACCAATAAGTTACGAAAATGGCGTCGAAGGTTGCTTTCATCTTTTTTGTTGAATTGGCTAAAATTGATTGTCGGAAAATAATGCCAAAGGGGTGCTGAGGGGTGTCAAATTTCTGAGGGAAAAAAGCGGAGCCTACACCGCTCACTCACCCCCCTTCCCCCATCACACTCCCCCTAAACCCGCTACTGATTAATATCATTAAAATAAGAAAAACTTTTAAAAAGAAAGAGAACACACTTCTATATCTTTTCTGGTTAAAATAAAAAAGCGTGCAAGCGAAGCTAGTTCAACTCTTTAGCTAGTTAAAAACGCAGGGCGGGTCTAGGACTTTCTCGAGGAAGAGAGAGGGGGGGGGGGGGTCGGTTTTCCAATAAAATTTCGAAAATTTGGTCAAACAAACTGATTTTCTGAACTCTCCCAAATCACTCTTTAGACTCTTTTTCGCCTACCAAACTGTCTTTGCGAATTTTTGAAAACTCAGGTGAAAAACTATTTTTGGCAGTTTTTGGAAATTTATGGAATTTTGAAAGCTAATGATTAAACAGAAATCTTTTATCACGTATTTTCAACTTAAATGATAACCTTTTAATTACATGCAGGTTTCCACCGTGGATTGTTGCTATTCTTACGAAAACCTTTGAAAACTTTGGTTTACTAATTATTTTTTTGAGGCACCTCATTAGTCACTTTTAGGATTTACTTAAGGAATTGCAGCTTTGCTGACTACCCCTGCTCGAATCTAAAAATTTAATGAATTTGAAAGTGCCTTTCCTGAAGTTTTACGGCCATATCCTGAATGTCATACACAAGTCCTCATGATATATCTTTCGGAGCCGAACTGTCACCAACAGAAGAAAAAGAGCGCCTTTATCGCATTTGAATACAGTTGAATGCACGCAACTGGTATTTTAATGACAAGACAATAATGAGTGCGTATCGAGTTAAATTAGAGGATAAGAATGCTCATACCTCAAAGAAGCAAATACGTAGTTTTTCTCAGCAAAATCGGAAGGTCCCTTTATTATAATCAGGGAGAGGGGTTCATTCTTCTGTCCTGCCACACTCGCATCGCCTTCAATCATTGAGTTGAAAACTTCACAGTCCTGTTCAGATTCTTGGCCATCAGGTAAGGATGTTGTGTAAGTAGTGGGCTCAAGACATTTAGTTTCCACTTGGTCTTCAAGGCATTGGTACAAATCAGTACAGTAATCACTCTGAATTCCAGTTAGAAAGCATTCCATCACACCTGAACACTCACTCTCAAGAGCGTTTTCTTCATCCAAGCAAGCCAAAAAATGCCCACACGATTGCTGAAGAACGACAGGTCCTCCCAAACATTCTATTGTAGTCAAACAGGGTTCCTGTTCACGCAATGGATTCATGGGGATGAAGCACTGTTCAAAGAGATGTCCATTGTCACAGGAGGAGGGTTCATTTGAACACTCCCAAATTCCTTGACACTTGCCTTCGCAAAAATCAAGGTCATCGAATGAGTCTCGTTTTTCACGCTGTCTTCGTTTCTCTTCATCCTCTTGGATACAAGAACCTGCGCCGGTAACAGTAGTCGCTATATTTTTTGATAACCAGTCTGGTAACAAATCTAGCACTTCCTGATAGTTCGACAATTCGGATAAAGGAATCTGGAAGATAGTGGAAGACTCGTTGCAGACGTCTTGAATCCGACCACGGTTGTCGTTCGGGTCCAGTTCTGGGAAGTCTGAGTCTTGCGGTTCTGGTTCTAATCTGAAGCTGCTTGCGATGCAAGAATAGGTTGAGATGCCATTGGCGAGAAACAACACTGCTGGTGGCTCGTACTGCTTAACCTGAAAAACGAGATTGCGTGGCCTATTTAGCTAAAACTATCATATTTTGCTGAAATTTTTGTAGGTGAAAAAGCAAATTTTGATATATTGACACAACAGAAAAAGTAAGGTTAACTTCAAATGGAGAAAAAAATATAAAACGTTTATAAACAGTTTATCTTTGAAGCCACAAAACAGTACTTGTGAAAAGTTTCCCTTCAAAGACTTTATTTGATCAACCATTATTTGAATTTCGAGAACCCGCATTTATTAAAAAGAAGGTTGATCATGCCCATAATAGATTACTGCAATAGCTTGTACGTTGCTCTACCGAACTACCTAATCGTGAAACTCCAGCGTGTACTCCGCTTGTATTTTTGTTTTCATGATTTCAATGTCCATTAACATAACCGTTTTTCTCCCAGTTACCCGTCGTGAAAAGAGTTAAATTCAAATTTCTACTCTTTGTTCACATTTGAATACGCTGACTTGATAAATTTCCAGGATATGGGCTCCAAGACTTGTCGTACCGAAAGTCAAAAGTCAAGATGGACAAAGAATTTTTCACTTCAGCGGCTCCAAATTTTGAAAAGGCTTATCTATTGAAATTCGAATGTTTTTTTTTTACTCAAGTTTCCTCCAAAAAAAACGTTGAAAACCCATATGTTGAGGTAAAGAAAAAAATTGTTCAACTGGTTGACAGACAAGTGTAGTTTCCAGTTTGAAGAAAAGAAAGTGTAGCCAAAAAAGTGCTCAGTATATTTTTAAAGAAACGTGAGAATTTATTAAATGAACGTTATATCATTGATCAAAAAAATCGGGTCTCATTGAACTAATTGAATACTTGGTTCATCTCTAGTGATTGGTGTAAATCTATCTGATACTGACTATTATGCTGTGACAATGTTTCACAAAATTTTTACTTTCAAAGTGTAGTCGTTATGGCGGGGAAATAGTTCGTTTCTCGTAGTTATGGCGGGGAGATTAGTTTAACTGATAGAAACAGTACTTTATGAATGAAGGCGCTGTTGTTAAAGAGATGGTGTTTTTGGTGGAATCCATTGAGAAAAAAACTCAATTATTTCATCAACTGGCCGCAGAGGCATCAGAAACACTATTCGAAGACTCAATCCATGTTACAGGCGTTTGGCTGCACACTACAACCTACAATTCGTAAAAACGGTCAGATTTAGATACAAAAAAAAACATTGCCAGATATGGACTCCATCCTCGCCCTGAAAGCGTTCGACATCTAATACTGGATTTCCTTATCGCCCTTTCAAAAAGTCAATGAACCTTCCGGAAGTGATTTTAAATAGTTTTTTGTGTGTTTTGTAATGCAGTTTTGAACAAACTGCTCTGTTTTTTCCAACAATTGCCACTTAAGGTCTAATTTGAAAGTCTGCTCTGTACGCTAAGTGCTCTTTGTTATTCGTTTGTGATCTTTTTATCTTTCAAACGTTTTTTTTAGTTGCCTGTATTACAATTCATTTTACTTTGCTATTTGTTTGTTTATTATCTTGAGTCTCTTTTCGGCTCTGAACTACACAATCTATTTATCCTTTGTTTAAGTGAAATGGTAGCTTTCAGGTCTTTCAATCCACTTGTTTGCTTTGGGTTTTTCCAGCAATTGAATCCAACTATGCAGCAATGGCCGCTTCAGGTTTTGATCTCAAATTAAAATATTACTGAATTGGGCAAGTTCCTGCTCTACTGCTTTGCAACAGTGGTATTCTCAGGCTTTGTGCTTATTTCAACATATTTTTGGGACAAAATCCTTCTTACAAAGATGCAACAGGGGACGCTTCATGCTGTGTGCATGAATTGAAATATTTTTGGGCGATTTTCCTTGTCTTGATTAGAGCTTTGAAGTTTGTATACCGTTGAAGTTTGAACAGAGCGAACGGTTGAGACTCAGTCGCAAAGATTGAAGTGACTCTATATAATCATGTTTTTTTTTTGAAATACACCTCGATAAGTATTTTTGAAGGAAGCTATTAATTTAAAAGTGGGGCGCAGCCAACGATATTCACAATCAAATTCTATTATCATTTCAAAAAATAGGTCGGTAGTTTCCGAAAAAAAAAACAAAAAAATGGAAAGTTTATTGTGTAGTCAAATGACTCATACTCACTTTCTTCATCTTCACACGGTTCATGAGTGTGTTGATATTCTGATTGAGTTGCATGATCGAATAGACAGCTGAAATAATACATAGAACAACGAAGCCAAGAGTCAGGATTACAGATAGGGTCAGAAGACATGCTCGGATATGGGGGCGGTTGCGGCTGGGTTTGCGGGGACCCCCAAAAGACATGACTCAGTTTTGAAGATAGTTGTAGAAAATTTTCGCGTAGTGTTGATTTATTTAAGTGATTGATTTAATTATTCATACAACTACATCAAGTGTATGCGTTTCAGTTGGCAGGCAAAATTATATGATTAGTTCTCATCGCTCGTCAAATGATTATTGCTGTTCGAATTCCACTCGTTGACCATTTTCTGAAAACTCGCCCAACGAAACCAAGTACTCTCAAGTAAATCTGCTTGGTAGAAGTCTTAGTTTCACTTATTTTAGAAATTACTCTAAATAATCGTTTTGGTGGTTTAAATTTTTCATTATTTTTTATTAAAGCGTGCTCACGCTTGATGAATTAGAAATATAAATAAATCTAAAACAGGGATACTTCAGTCAAAAAATCACCTGCAGTAGCTCTGCTGCAACATGAAACCGATCTTACTTTACTGTAAACTTCCTTCCGTGTAGTTTTGCGCGGATGTTTGTCAAACTGCCTTCTAGATAGTGTACACTGAATGTGAGGGATTGCACCTTGCCAGAATTGAATTGAAATCATTAGGAAATATTAGCAGTTTTTTTCTAGACATCTGCATATCTGAATACTTCCAGCTGAAATAACGAATGCAAAGCAAACTTTCTATTAGCAAAAATAGCGACTAAAAATCAGACTGAAAATATCAAAATAAATGGACTCAGATAACTTTTCATACTATTACTTCGGAATCCAAATCACAGCGAAGATGGCTTTTATATGATACTACGTTTGAGAACAACAAAATTCTGCAGTAACTAAGAACTACGCAGCAAAAATCCATCCAACGCAACTGTTCATTTCAATCTTTTGAAATTGTTCGAAACAAAAACATTTGAAACTTGTTGTTTCGACTTTCGATACGAAAGTAACGGAATATTTGTGCTCGGGGTTGGTTTATTTTCTTCAGACAAATTTTCACTTTTTAACTAGCCATTTTTGACGGAATTTTTTTTTACATCATTCAAAAGTTATTGTTGTCTTGAGCTTAAACTTGAAAAGATATTTCACCTGTGAGCATTTTTCGTAAAGTTGTGGGGGTTTAAAGATTGCCAATTTGTCTTAGAAATCGTTCAAATTGGTTGAAAGAAGCTTATTTGCCATAATTGTTTTGTTACAATATCGAAATCTATTCTTTTGTACTTTATATGGCGTGTGGGGAGATGATTTCATAAAAAAAAAACATTCAAATTTTAGAGTTTTTTTTTTCATTTTATTTTGTTACTTTTATTTTTTTAATGTTTCTACTGCTCCATAAACCTTAAGAGGCAGTCGGAACACTCAAGGCTTCGCCCTGATACGAGTAGTCTTGTTCATATTCACAGTAATATCAAATTTTGATATCATTCCGCCAGGCGTAAAATTAAGAGGCGTTTGTTTAAGACCAATTTTCCAAACAAAATCCGCAAAACGAAAATGCTGGAAACGAGGGGCATATCTAGGATTTTCACGGGGGGGGGGGGGGGGGGGGGTGGTGGATTTTCATAAAAAATTTTTCAACTTTTTTTAGGTCGATCAAATTATTTTTTCGAGCTCTCCTAAATCACTAAAAAGACCCTGTTTTCACCAAAACTTTTACGCCGCAGGCAGAAAAATTTTGAAGAAACGATCAAATTGAAATTTGCCACAACTATTTGCGTCTTTTACACTTTTCTTATTTGCGAGACTAATCTGTTTCTTTTTAGAAAAAGTTTTTGAATTAAACTTGAAAAAAATCAATTATTAAACCACGAAAGGGTAAATTTGAGCCTGAACGGATCGATTAAGCAATGTCTCCCCACCATTCTTGCGCAGCAGGAGAAGAGAACTCAATATATATTTGAGATGATTACAAGCAATCGAAGATGGTTTAGATGATATGAAACCATGAGCCAGATTCTCCAATGAAAGTGAAACATTAAAAATCACAATATCAAATCACAAAGATTATTTCAAGTTTTTGACTAAAACCAGAGTATTTTGATTATTTTTGAGAACAAACTTTTTTCTTAATAAATTCGGGCCAAACGACTTTTTTTAACCACGAACTTTTTTTTCGACTAAATTAACCACGAACTTTTTTTTCGACTAAATTAATGCCAGATTTCCAAGGGTTATTTTCGAGAAAAGTTCAAATGTTTCAAAATAAGACCAAAGTATCAAGAAATGGATTTTTTGATTTACTCAATGTTTTCTACAAAAATTAGGACCTAGCCGTTCAAAAGCCAAGTAATTTTGAAAGAAAGACCAAAATTTTTGGCAAAAAAGCAAAAGTTTACCAAATCGTCTCAAAAAGTAATTGAAATAGAAACAAAACCAGATCACAAATGGTTTCGTAATACCTTAATTTATCACAATAATGAACAGATACTATATAAAGGCCTATGGATGAAAATATAGCAAAAGTGTCACAGATAAAGCGATTTATTTGCTAATAGGTCGGAAAAAATATGCATTCTAAAACCAGAGTACGCTCTGCTTGTGTAAAAAAATAACCAAATTAGAAATAACTTGCATTAAACTTGCATAACTACTTTGGAGCCCACTGACTTTGCAACCCAAGTAAAACGCCCCAAAAAGTCATGCAAAGAAGAAAAGATGGATAGCGCAATTCTGCTGTGTTTTCAGAACGCATTGCAAATCGCAGACATAAAACTGAAAAACTTGCAAAAAATTCTCAAAAAGGATAACAGATCATTAATTGTAACCAAGTGGTTAGCAGGAAAAACTTGACTGTGTTTTAAAATATTATCGGAGTCCGGAAGCAGCAAAACATAGCTTTGTGTAAACCGAAAATTACTGCAGCTGGGAATGGTTAGTTTGATAACTCACAACTACCTAACCTTTTTAAACTGTAGTCAACCAGTAGCGAGCCACTTCCAATTCTATTTGGGTTGCAAACATTTTTAAAGGTGTTTAGTGATTTTATATTACATCGGTGGTTGGTCGATCAACCCTAGGCCGCCCATATACAAAAACGTGTGGATTTGATTCACGAATTTGCACTTTTCTAGGTTGTTTTTGTTTGGTTAGAAAAAAAAAACAACCCCAAAAAGATGCTCAATGTTTTCGAGCGTGTCTTGATAATTGAATTCATAACAAAAATGCCCCGAGACTGTCCAAAAATTCTCCTGCTAATTGCAACTCTGTGTTTTACGTCAGGGAGTGAGGCCCTTAGTTCATACATATACGTGTTGTTAAAGTTGAATCTTGTTCAAGATGGTGAAGTGGTTGTTGGTTGTCAGGGCCGATACCTGCCAACCGAGTGAGCCTTTGTAATCGACTGAATTCCACACCCTTGATATTGCTGAAAAACTGCAGTTCGTGTTTTTTAAACTTTTACCAGATAACTAATTCAACATCAACTTTTATTGTTTTAATCTCAAAATTTCTTTCAGATTTTCTGTCGGTTGGTAGTTTTCTTTGAGACAGCAAGCAGTTCGGTCTACGAGGACTGATTAGATATAATTTCTTAGAGGTACCAGTTATCGATCCTAAACCACCTTTGAAACATTTATTCCCCTGGGAGTCGTGGATCGGGTATTTCTTTTCAGCAGTGAACTTGAGGAGCATTGAAATGCAAACGTACTTATGAGTGATCCAGTACTGGTGATTGACGGCCCACCAATACTTTTAGAAACAAAAAAGGATTCTAAAATCGCTAACGAAGAAACAAATCGCATCGCACGGGACAAGACCGAAATCAGAACATTCAAAAACTCAACGATTAAAGAAGATAGGCCCAAAAAGCGGACGAAAAGGGATATTTAACCTATTTATAAGGAATAACCTAATAGAGAATAGATTCGAGGTTCATACCGACCACAAAGCGATTAGTCTGGCCGTCCAAACTAACAGAGGCCTTAAATGATAACATTACTACCTAACTAGATGGGCTGACAGACTGCTCCTAGTTAACTTTGAAAAAATAGTTAACACTGGAACAAAATTAGATTACAGTGGACTAAATATTGCGTCACGCAACATTCGATGAACCCATCTATCAAACTTTGATGATTTTTTTTGTGGCATCATCAATAAAAATTGTTTTTTTTTTTCAGCTTGTTTGACATTCGCTCAACTGAATGAAAACAAGGGAACATCCTCCGACCCTATTCCCACTTCAAATTCAATTGGTAGTATTTTTTGGCAAATCAGTCATTTGGTCACACAACCAAAAAAGGACACTAAATTTATCGGAGATTTCTAACCGATCAAAATCGACTTCACATTATGAACGCATGCCGCGATGAAACGCTGATAATTTATGCGCAAGTTGCACTCAGTCAGATCCGAGAGCACATTATGGATGAGTGCCACGAGAAGGCGTCAATAACTTATGAACAAATTCCAGCCATAAAAAAAGCAAACTTTATAGATTCATGCCGCAAGAGGGCGCAGTTGATCGATTTGCAATACCCAAAAAATATATATTTTTCTTTCTAAGCTCTGCGGCACACTTTCAGATCATTTTTCGAAGCACTGTCACATAGCATGGTGCATAACATGCTGCTGTGCATAACCGCAAGAAGGCGATATATTTCAGAGACTCCTAATTGAATTTGCTCTATACTAAAATCCACAACACGCTCAACCAGACCATATTTGAGACAAGGAGCTAAATAGTGCAGAAATTGTCGTTTGAAAGCTGGATCGAAAGAAAGATGCGACGATCTCAAAGAAAAGAAGAATCACAATCAAGGGCAAACGGAGCATCTCAACAAAATTACTCTCCGAAAGAAAGCTCTGGCTGACAAAAAAAATTTCTCCCTTGCCTGATTGAAATTCTGAAATGAGTGACCAGAATGTCTCTTTTCGAGCAAAGTTTCGAGCAAAAAATACTAGATGGTCGCTAACGACCTAGAAACTTAGATCAAAAAATTATTTAAGTAAACAGCACTTCGAAATTGTTTAAGTGTTATGACAGTAAAGGATCGGAGAAATACTTGCGACAGCAGGTCGAGAGTAAAAGTCATAAAAAAGGGACGCAAGAGCCAAGACGTCTGGCGAGTTGACAGCTCGAAAAACTGAACGCCAGATGAGACCAGTGAAAAAGGGTGGTAACGATTCCTCCTCATCTAGGACTTCAGCTAGCAGCAAAAGCAAAAGCATGAATTTGAGTCTCTCTGTCCATAACAAAATAATTGCAGCAAACCTATTCAGCCAATTTTTTTGAATAATCCCAAATTATTTAGCCAACCAGAAAACCGATTTTAGATTAAAGAATGAGAAATCCTTCAATTTATTTTGAACTTCCAGAAAATTTGAGTTGCAGAAAATTACACGGAGTGACAATCTTTTCCTTCATTTTGAGTCTGAACCGGATGATATTAAGCGAATAAGGGTTTTCACCACTACTTCTCCAGGACTGGATTTGTTTAGTGGCGCTTATAATTGGTTCTGCGATGGACATCCATGTGTGAAATTTGGGCGTTTGAGAATGCAGTTGAAGTTTGAAATAGCAACTTCGTTAAGCTGGTGAAACCCCATAACATGTTCACTACTCAAAGAAAACTTCTAGGACGAACAGAAAAATGCCAAACTCTTGATTGAAAAATGTGTGCCGAGCAAAAAGTGTCCCGCTATAAAAAAAACTACTCTCTTAAACTTGACAAAAAGCTCTCCAAATGAGCTGCCGCCTGTGACCCGAGAAAATCTCTCAGGTTCCTGAAAAAGTGCATCAGCAAAATCAAATTTATTCCCACTCTTGCGATTCACTAAGATTAGAACAGCATGACGATTAGGAAGTGGCAAGCAAAATTTCGAGCGGAGAAAAAATTGAGAAAGGAACTAGAAAAACAAAGATAAAGTTTTGTATGATTAAATTACTAAAATAGCTCAAGTATTTCAGAAGGACCTCGTGAGTTTGATATGGAGCATTCGAAAATAAGGAACCAGAGACCTATTGCTCTTTCGAACAAAACCGGAAGTTTGTAGGAAGCAAAAATTAACATCCTAGAGCTAATACGCTTGAAGTCAACAAAACAGTACTGCTTACATAGTGTCCAAGAGTGCTTCATATGATGTGAAAGCAAGACCCTGTTCGTGAACTAAAAGCACTATAAAGCAGAAAACTTGGAATAAAACCTTATTATAGCACAACAGCAGACTGAACTTGAGAAGAAAAATGCTAAAGGAAAACTTTTTTTCCGCTTACAAAACGTGATATGGTCAAGAAAATCTTATTTGACCAACATTTTCATAACTTCATAATAAATTGTCGGGAACAGAAACCATTTTCAACAAAAATTACAAGCCTGTGAAAAATGCGGATTCAATATCTTTAATTCACTGAACTTAAATTGACTCGTTTATTCTTTAACGGTTAACAACAGTGAATCCAAACATCGCAGACTAAACTTAAGGTTGACAGGTATTAATTATTTAGTAGCCGCACCAGACACATAGCTAACCAATGGCGCCAACACGTAATATATGATTAGATACTATATATGACATTCCCTCAACAATCAATTTTCAAACAACTGTTTTAAAATTATCCAACGGAAATGTTTGAGTTTTAGACCAGCGATAGTCCACCCTCTCCCTGGGCATGAGTTTTAGTTTAACAAGTTTCTTGAGTTTCCTTTTTCACTCCCTCTTTCAAATGTGCCTTCCTGCTCAATTAGTGTCCCGCTCTCTGTCTTCCTCTCCTTTGGATGTTCTCGCTTTCAATATACTATCTATCATAACTCCGCCGAATTTAGATACCGCCGTCCGCTTCCTGGTACTTTTCCGTGATCCTGTTCCATCTTCTGATTCTTGACTCGAGTATGATACGAGACGTAAGCGTCGTACTCGTTCCCCTTTCTTTTTAGGATGTTTCCCCCCTCGTCCTTCGTTACTCAAATTTGGGGCACTCCCCCCTTGCTCGTTGCTCATAGTCTGGACCCCCTGGGATTTTCCAGCTCCGCTTCCTTCGGATAAGTTTGGTCTTCCAATTCCGTCTTCTACATCGTTTGGTTCATTTCCTTCCACATCCCGCCCTGGTGCTATTGTTGAGTTCCCTGCGTGTTTGGAAATTGTTATTGGCTCGTACTCCGAGTCCGAATCGTCCTCCTCCGCTGGTGAAAATTCTCGCACTCTGTTATCAGCCGTACTCTGTGCGCTTGCTTTACTCTGTGTGCTCGTCCCCGCCGCCTGTTCGTTCGCTGCTCGCTTTAGTTCCGCCCGACGTTGCAATGCACTCATAGCTGGGAGTGGTAGTGTTAGCTTACTCGCGGTAGTTGGCGCGTTCGATTTGATGGCTTTCTCGGCAACCCCACTTTTCCTAAGTACAGAGCCATTTGCTAGAGTTATAGTGTGCTTAGATTCGCGAATTACTTTTTGGTTTATGGGTCTATACCTTTTATTGCTATCCTTGAGTCGTTGGAACAACAGTTCGGTCCGTTTACTTGGCTGTTTAGACTTTCCCCCACAAGCCTGTTTCCCGTCCCCGTCAGCCATTGGTGTTCCATCCGCCGCCGAAACTAGTTGATTTTGCGTCAGTCGCCTAGGGTGATTCATATGATCGACATCAAACTCCACGTCGGATCGTTCTTCCCAAGCCGTTGCCATGGGTTGGATGTTCCTCGGAGCTCTGGGGTCAGTAGAATCTAAATAGGCAGATTTTTGTTTCAACACTCTGGCCCAGTTTAGGTTTTGCAGGGTTGGCTTTTTCGTAAGATTTCGCAGTACCGTATTGGCTTCTCTGCCGTGATGAGCCTCAAACGGCGATATCTTGAGAGTAGCATTTGGGGCAAATCTTAGAGCACTCAAGGCTCGTTCTATCATTGATTCTAAGTTTCCACTATCTTTTTCTTTAGCGTAAGTTAAGACAAAGTTTTTCAGACTGCCAATGGTACGTTCGACACACCCGGTGGCGCGATGATCATTCACGGGTGAATAAATTATTTCAATTCCTTCGGAATTGCAAAATGATTTAACTGCATTCGATGTGAAACTTGTACCTTGATCCATAAAAATTTTCCTAGGAACACCATGTTGAGATATGTATTGTTTAATGAACTTAAGGACCTTGTCGCTTTTATTATTTCCGCAGATCATTGCAGAGGGCCAACGTGAGAATCGGTCAACCGCTACCAAGACATATTTACTTGATTCATTTAAATATCTAATTGGACCCCAAAAATCAAGCTGTAGGCATTCGTTCGGCTCGCGTGGTTCATAGATCTTCCCAACATCACCTTTGGCGCATAATGGTTTAAGGCTTTTACCTGCATCGGTGCATTCCTTGCATCCATCCGCAGCTGCGACTAAACTCCGGTGGAGATAGGGAAACCAGACATCCCTCGCAGCGTCGAACATACTCGAGCGCCCATGGTGAAACGCATGTATCCGATTAACCACAGCCTTCCTGAGTGGTATGGGGATGACGAGTCGTTCGTCCATCCACAGACAATTCTCCCGCACGTGGAAATCATGTGTGTGCTGTCCGAGGTAGGCACCCATTGCTCTGACCTTCTTTTCCAAATCCGGGTCCTTACTCTCCACCAGTTCTTTTATTGCGCGCATCTGGGGGTCCCCTTTATAGTTCGCTTCCACGAGCTTCAGGTTGAATAACTCCGGCAGTGCACTGCTTTTGCGGACTATCTTGCAGTCCCGGGGGATTACTGACATGATGACGTTCCCTCCTGCTGGGTATGCCGCCGGAAAAATTTCACCTCCGAATGCCGAAGGAATGGAGATGACTGTGTTGCATCGAATGTCCCTGGTGTGATGCGTCTCCGCCTCCAATCGTGCATCCACAATCTCCACCTCGCTGCTACTGCCGCTCGTTATTTCTGGATGTTTCAACAGTAATTTATTTAATTTCTTCAAATTAAGTGATGTCATTGTAGATATGTGTATTTTGTTAGATTGATAACTTGTTTTGTTAAATGGAGGACTACTGTTTACTGTGGAATTAATATCAGACTCACGTAGTTTACATTCGGTGATTGACTTTACTACTTTTGCGCTTTCCCGGTCATTACACTCAGCTATTCGTTTTAGTGGCTTCTGATTGGTCAACCGATGGTCACGCGTTTTGACGCCCTCTTCCGGTGGAATGTTAACTTTATCGTTTCCAACTTGAGTATCTTTAGCTGAAACAATTGATTCCTTTGATGCTTTGATGATCCCTTTATTGGTATCAATATATCCGAGTGAATTGGTAATTGATTTCAATTTTGCCACTGTGAAAGTGTTATCATAAAGACTAACTTTCGTGGCTTCCCCCACCGGATGCCTTGAAAGGTAATCCGCCAGGCCAATTTTAGCCCCAGGCATGTGTTCAATGACAAAATCAAAGGGGATAATTCTATCAATCCAGCGAGTTAATCGACTGAACATAGTCTTGTTTCTCTTATTGTTCCCATTCAATAAAGATAGCAAAGCCTTATGATCTGTCACCACAGTAAATTTCCGCCCGAAAATATAATTTCTGAAGTATTCGGAGCCCCAAACTACGGCCAGCATTTCTAGCTCATTCGTCGAATATTTCTTTTCGGCCGCATTTAAAAACCGGGACGCAAATGATATTGGTCGCCAACCCTCGGTGCCTAGTTGTTCAAGTACCGCCCCCAAACCGTTATGGCTTGCGTCGCACACGATACGTATGTCCTTATGTACATCGAAGTGCTTAAGTTCGACAATGTTCGCTACTTGTTTCTTAATCGATTCGAACGCTGTTTGGCAGTCAATTGTCCAGAGGAATTCGTTCTTCTTACTTAGAAGTGGACGTAGAGGCGCCGAAGTTTCCGCTAACGCCGGTAAATATTTGTGAAGACTATGGATTGACCCCATGAACGATTTCAACTGAGAGAGCGTTTTCGGGGCGGTTAATTTGTCAATTGGATCTGTTTTCCGCACCATTGGTGTAATCCCTGATTTCGTAATCCGGTGGCCTAACCACTCGCAAGTATTTTTCGCAAATTGACATTTTTCTAGCTTCAAAGCCATATTTTCTTTATCGAGTTTCATTAAAATCTTCTCCACTAAAGCGATATGTTCGATCTTGGTACCTTTCGAAATTACTAATATATCATCAATGAACGCATGCGCGCACGGAAATTCAGCCAAAATGGCATCCATGACCCGTTGAAATTCCGCCGGCATGGTTGTCAATCCGTAGAATCCTGTTTTGAATCGATATGTACCGGTAGAACGGCCTCCCACCAATGAAAAATTGCAATGTTTACTAGTGTTTTCGTTTAAAGGAAGTTGACCGTATGCGTACGTGAGGTCCATCGTTGTAAAAAAAACATCCCCCTGTTTGCGTTCGCTGATAGTTTGCCCTACGATGTCCATTAGTTCTTCAATATTGGGCATTTGGTATTTATTCTTATGCACTTGTTTGTTTAGTTCTCTAGATTCCAGTGCAAGTTTAACAGAACCGTCCTTTTTCACGGTGATGACAATAGGTGAAACAAAATATTTGTCTGAACATTCTTCCAACTTTTGGATATGACCCTGTCCCAACAGTTTTTCAATCTCCTTATCGACTTTTTCCTGTAATGTTATAGGTACTCGCCTACCTTTTTGTTGAATTGGAGTTAGGTTTTTGAAGAAATCTGCCTGCACCTTATAATTTCGAATGCGTCCTACCCTGTGAAAAAGATGTTGAAATTGCTTACAGAAATGTGTCTGCCACTCATCCAGGTCATTGTCCATCGCCACAGTTCCTTCCGTGGTATGTATGCTTTTCACCCCTTCTGTCGATGGTGCTTGTACCAGCATCAGTCCTAGTGAGGGCATTAAATCCCTGCCAATAATAGACGGTCGGCACCCTCCGATGACGTTTATATCCGACGAACAAGTCCATCCATTGGAATGAAGCGTGACTTGCATCTTGCCCAGAAATTTTAACGGATTGTTTCCGTAATCGCGGAATTGGTCGTCTTGTGGATTCAGCGGTTTCAATTGTACGTTGACTGTCCCCAGGGTACGTTTTAGTTCCCCAATAGTGAAGATGGATATTGGCGAACCACTGTCAATCCAGGCCTGAGTTGCTTTGCCGTTGATTCTTAAGGCTAGTTTGGCCCCCGCGACTTTTAGTTCAGTTTCCTCCTTCCGCCGAATTGACATAACCACATACTCCGTCGAACTATCCGAATACCATCCATGTGCCGGTTTCTTTGAATCAGTCACCCATCCGACAGAACTTCCGTAATTGGATGCACTCTCCTCCGGATAATCTTGGGTAGTCCCGCCATTGGTGTCATCCTCATTTATCATGCCTACGCGACCCCTATTCGCCGATCGACGTCCTCTACAAGTTCGCTCATAGTGTCCCATTTTCTTGCAAAAGTTGCAGGTTACATTTCTTGCTGGGCACTTTGGAATGTGGTCCGGGGTAAAACCACTCTGGTCGCAATTGTAGCACTTGCGATCTGCTGCTCCTCCGCGGCCCCTTGTGCCGCCCCTGCCAAATCCACGTCCGCCTCTTTGGAATGGACGACGGTACCCTCCTCTAATTGCGCTTATAGGCTCCGCTTTAATTTGTAGTGAACCCGCTGGTGCCGCAGTAAGTCCCCCACCGGATACTTTATATGACTTTGCGTATTTGTCCCCCCGTTCATATGACAAAGCAATCCGGTAGACCTCATCTGGTGTCTTAGTTGAACGGCATAGCTCCGTTTGAGCTTCCTTGTTGGACATATTTACTATGAATACATCACGTAACACCCGTCGTTCCAATGTTCCCAGTGAGCATCTAGCGGCTAGTCCACTCAAAACGGAGTGAAATTCTTCTAGCGTTTCCCCGTCACGTTGTTTCCGAGATAGTAGCTGGTACGTCTCGAATGTTTCGTTTCTTTCCTTGCGGAAAACACTCTCAAATTCATCCAAAACCCGTGGATATCGGGTAGTCGCCAGGTCCAGATGGGGCTTCCGGTTATGTAATTCGTCCTGTCCACGTTCCCCCAAACACAAATAGAGGTTAGAAATCAGTGTCTGCTCTGCTTCCACTCGATTTTTCCCATTCACCTCCTCTGGCAGACCGGTAATTTGCGCCTCAGTGAGCGTATTAGCAAAATAAAATGCCGTCGGATTGAATGAATGTTTTGCTATTACACCCCAGGTGAATCGTGTAATCCAATGCTCCCACAACATTGGTGCTTCCGTACATTTACTCGGCCAAAATGCCGTAATTCCCAGTGGATTTTTTCCTGATCCCGCGCTTTGTCCTGCTTGCTACGCCATGTGAAAAATGCGGATTCAATATCTTTAATTCACTGAACTTAAATTGACTCGTTTATTCTTTAACGGTTAACAACAGTGAATCCAAACATCGCAGACTAAACTTAAGGTTGACAGGTATTAATTAATTAGTAGCCGCACCAGACACATAGCTAACCAATGGCGCCAACACGTAATATATGATTAGATACTATATATGACAAGCCAAATAAGACAACTTAACTGTAAACTTGCATCAGAACACAAATTACGTAGCGGTAAAAAAAACAATGCCCATTGCGACTACGTAAAATGCATTCGTAATAGTTCCGTGCTCATTAACCAATAAAGCAGAAACTTTTGAAAAAACTAAAATAAAAAAAAATTCTTAAACAGCAACAAATATTCTCGAAAAATTATAGCTCAATTAATTCTACTATTGGATTTCAGATTATTAGAAGAAAGCTGAATCTTCGTATGTCAAAGAATGTCCGTGAAACAGCAACAAAGCCGAAAAAAAACTAAGTGACGAACGATTGTACGACGGAAGTTTTGAAAAAATTTCTGTTTAGAGAGCAGACGTTATAAAAGCAACTAACTTATAGATTTAAAACTTTCGGAAATTAAACCGTAAGAATTTAAATACGGACAACCTCGGTGCTGAATACCTATTAAAAAGTTTCGAATCTGATAAAATTTAAAAGGCAACTCTTACCGTAAACGAAAGGCCAACACAGTAACCATTTTATTATTTTAATCATATATATAGACCGTTTGGTATAAATTATACTGAATACAATTTGACAATTCTGTGCACAAAATATTGCATGGGGAAAATCTAGTACCCGATTGCAATAACCCTGTATTTCACTAATTTTTCCGAATTTGATTTTTATCTTTGCAGTTTCAATTGAGGCGGACCCGTTTTAGAATTGGCAAAATAATTGATGCGATGATTGAAAACTACCCTCCAATCTTATCCAGCCAAGTCAACCCATATCGGTTTTCCCTGCTTAACGCGAATTTGGGTTTTTCATTTGAAGTTTCAACCAAATTACAGAATCTTTTATCCGAATTTTTTCCCTTTTGATCTTCAAACCAATGACTTTACCGCGCGGCCAAACCGCACTTACAAATTTTTATTGTTTATTGGAGAACTTTTCTCGATTTTATGTACTATGGCTATTAGTTTACTATTAGGTTCTTTTATAGATCAAACTCATCAGACGATCAAACGCGATTCATCCAGACAAGAAATTCAAGTCAAAACAAAACAAGACTGCTCGTATCAGGGCGAAGCCCTGAATGTTCCGACTGCTTTTTGAGGTTTATGGAGCAGTATTAACTTTTAAAAAAATTTAATGTAATAAAATAAAATGAAAAATTAAAAATTTTTCTACAATTTGAAATTTTTTAAATGAAAATCATCACCCCACACGCCATATAAAGTACAAAAGAATAGATTTCGATATTGTAACAAACCAATTATGGCAAATAAGCTTCCTTCAATCAAATTGGAACGATTTCTAAGACGAATTAGCAACCTTTAAACGTAACTTTTCGTATCGAAAGTCGGAACAACTAGAACAACTAGAGTCGGAACAGTTTTGTCGGGGTCAACGTCTCGTAAAACTGAAAATCGAGTCTAATTTGTCGTAGACATAAAAGTCTATGCAGTATTTTTTGCCTGTTTTAGTTTAGTTAAGTTATGGGGGCTGCACGATTCCCAATTTTGGATAATCAACGCTCGATATATTTGGTTCTTTTAACGTGTAAGTGGCGAGATTTAATGATCAATGATTTGAAACTTCATCCTGTTTTTAAAACTAACACTAACTCATTGATCTTGAAAAGTAATCGTAAAGGTCATGGCACTGATACATTTACACCGATACGAGCAGTCTTGTTTCGTTAAGGATGGCAGAGAATTATTAAATCATTTGATATAATCCATTAGGTTAAAACAAAGTGAGGCTGTGCTTTGCAAACAGAAGTGTGAAACGACAAAAGGCAGCTCTAAAAAGAAAAAGGGTCGAATTATTTAAATTTTGTAATGTGACAGATTCGAACCTAGAGATTTGGCGTCTTACATTTTTGCATCTGCGCCACGGCACATCAAAAATTTACTTAGCTAAGATGAAAACCTTTCCAATGCTGGGCAGCAAAAATGCCAAATACGAAAAAACTAGTGCTTACTGCGGCGGTGAACCTCAGCCAAGTAGCTTAGGAGGCTCACGTCCTTCCTTGTGAGGCACAGACGCTTGACTAACGGCAAACACTAGCCCCAAAAAGCAGAAAACATGTGCTATGAAATTTAAACGCTACAGGTCTAGATTATATCAAAAGTGCCACCAAATAAGTGAACACTTTCAATGAAGACTTTTTTGCGACTTAGATAAGGCATCGCACTATCACACTACGCTTCGCATGTTTAAGCAGATCCGAAACAGAAAAATTCTAATTGTATTGAACATAGTGAAATATATGTACAAAAATATTTGGATCTATAATTTCAGTTATCACGGACTGTAACACAATCGTCAAGACAACAATCAATATGTCAGAAATGGAATTGTTTAAGAGAAAAGATAGACAATTTGGACAAGAAATCAAAAGGACACTTCAAGTTGATTAAGGAAATGAAGGCACACAATTTTTTGAGGCGAATATTTAATCTAAATGAGTTTGAAAATGTTAAGTCATAATGTTATAAGGCAAGTTTGATTGGGAACATTAATATCGTTTACTGTACAGTTTATTCCGCCGGCGTTTCGCTGGTCGAAGTATCAGACGCTTTGTGATCTCCTCGCGCTAAGTGTGACGCGAAATCATAGCTCGAAGTTGCAACAAACGCACAAATGTTGCACTGGAGGGGGTTGGATTTAGTGTGCACGCCCATATGAATCGTGTACATGACTGTGTCCGTGAACAAGATCTGACATGTTTCGCACTCTAAGTGCTTCGCACGGCATGGCTCGCACAATTTGAACGAGCTACCATTAGGGGAGGGAGAACAATCAGCAAGCGAAGTGGCACTTTTATCAGGGGATCCTTCATGCTCGTGTTTTATATGCGGCGACAAAGACAAGGTTCCGTTGTTTGTCACTGAGTTTCTCGGTGTCAGCACTTGTTTGTTTACGTTTGCCGGAGAACTAAACGGGGTCAAACTTGCAGCGGAGACAGCGTTGGGCGATTGGGCATTCCAATGACCAAGGAAGGAGCTTGGTGCAACGTTAGAAGTCTTAGCTCCGTTCATCTGTTGGTTGTACATTTTCCAGTAGTTTTGATTTTGTCGTTCCTGCAGTTTCATTGCGTTCATGTACAGATAGGCTTGTGCTTGTTGTGCAGCGGTCATCGATGCCGTCATTGGATTTTGGCCGACGTTGTTCGTAAACCCATTTCCTTTGTTGCCAAATAGAGCCCCAAGGTAGGCCATTGTGGCAGCTGGAGTTGCTTGGTTTGCATTAGCGAACTGGCTGTTTGCTGACCCCATGTGTGCAGTTTGTGTTCTGATGGCTTGCTGGAGAAGTTGAGCTTGCTTTTCGGCTAAACTGTGACTTGTTTTGGCATCCTTTTCCTTTTTCTCGTCCTGTAAAAGACAATTCTGTTGAGATACTGATTTCTTTTTCCATCAATTACCAATGCTTAAGGCTGTCCAAATATTTGAGCCAAAATCCAAAAAAAAAAATGATGCTCAATCAATGGTTGCTTTCCTTTTTTAAGATATTTGCAGGCTTAACTACTCAGATATCTAAAATTGGGAAAGAAACATACCTGTCTGATAGGCGATGAATTCTTTTTCTTGACAGACAAATCTTCAGGCTGATCGCAATTGCTTCTTTTGCGTTCTGCAAACTCAGCTTTTGGAGAGTCCTCTTGTTCTCGCTTGCAGAAATTCATCGGCTCTTGTTCTTTCTCTTGGACGCTTGCCTCATGTTCCTCGGGTTCTCCAGTGCTAGCTACAATAAAAACATCTGTTTCGTGATTATTATATGGAGGTTGTTTGTCGTTGAAACGCTTAAGAAAACTATTACAATCGATTACAATTAGATGATAGTATTGATGGGTTTCGAGTATAAAATATCATCGAGCTCGAGTAGCCCAAAAATTCCAGGAGAGGGTGACATTGACAAAGAATTATTGACTTACATTCAACGATGATTTTTTTGATGATTTGCGACCTTTCGTCGTCTGGGCTGACTCTTCCGCTGCCATTTAAAGGAGACGGGGTTCGATTCCCACTGCTCCCATTATCAAACGCTCCCATTTCGGATCCACTCAAAACGTCCGAGTTATTCAAGCTTGGCGAAGTACTCGTCTTTCTCTTTATAGCTGGCTGTCCGTTATTCATTTCGAATCCGGTCCCCGGAAGTATGTTATCAGGCGGTAAGATTTCTCGGATTTCTTCAGTCGTCAGCTTGTGACTTGATCTCAGATGATCTCGCAAAGACGATTTCTGCTTATAGGCTAGTTTACACTTTGAGCATTTGAACGGCTTCTCCACACAATGAGTGGATCGATGGTTGATCAGGGCATCTTTTCGTCGCGAGGCGTAGTCACACACGTCACATTTGAATGGCTTGAAAGGAGTGTGAATTTGCTTATGTCGGGAAAGATTTCCTTTTTGGGTGAAGGCAAGTCCACAAACTTCGCACTTATATGGTCTGTTTGCTAAACAAAAAAAACGTTGGAGTATTGTGCGATTATTCTATAGAGAAAGTTACTAGGATTGCGATATTTGAAAAATCATGCCCAAGTATATTTGAATAAATCTTATGTCAAGAATTTATTGTAGCAAAGTAGCAGAAAGATCCAGGTACGATTACTGACGAGCGAACATCATACCATCCAGGCACCGTTTGCCCTACTCCTACATCTCAAACAAAATGCCTTAACCAAACATCTCCCATTTTGAGAAATATCGTAAGACAAAGATGTAGTACCGAACGGATCCGACATTCCTTGATATGGCCCCTGGACTTAAAAGAAGCAAATATGACTTCCTATTTCGACATCAACGTCAACATGTGACGAATTCAGAGTCAAGATAGAAAGATAGGATGATAGAGTAAACGAGACTGAAGTTTGATGTAAACAAAAACTACTTCAGATCCCCCCATGTGGCACTTTGCCTTTCTTGGGGGACTGCAAACAAAATCTATAAGCTGGCACAAGATCTGCCCTTTGATTGTCCTCCAGATTACATGTCCATTATACTGTGTACTGAGTGATTCATCTAAACAAGGGCGAGGGACTGAATTCAAGTAGAGGAGGGAGATATTACCGACGTTTTGTCCCTAAGTTGCGAATAAGGTACAAGAAATTGCGAATTTGTTTGGGAGATTTCGTTCCCACGGCAATCAAATAGTCTTATTAATTCAACAACTTGTTTGTCTAGTTAAAAGGTATAAACTTAATCAAGTTTACTTTTCGCCTAAATGGGAAATACAGTCCATTTGTTGACAACTGATTAGAGAGGTAGTAATACTATGTTTTCACGAGGCAGAAAGAAGAGGAACGAGTAGAAGGGGGAGGCGGGCTACGAGGTTGGTTGGTTGGAGAAAACAACACAGAGCGGTAGTATCGCTCTTCATTCTAAAATCGTCCAAATTGAAGAGCAAAAAAAAATCAAGAATTAGTGAAATGATTAGAAAATAACACATAGGAAGCTTGCTAAACAAGATAGCCGATTGGTTTTACCGATTTAATAACGCCTTGTTGTTGTTTCGCTAGTTCAATTCATTTATTTGACAAAGGATTCCGTGCGGTATACGATTCCATTTTGTGGAACCATATTATGTAAAAAAATTAATCGGTGATAAGTTTCATAAATAGAAATGAAAACTAACCCCAGCAGTCTTGAGCCAAATTATTAAAAAAAAACGAAGGATCTTCAACCCCTTCAGCAATGCGCGAGCACTTTTTCCAATAAATATGCTCACGAAGAGTTCAATGATTGGTGTCAATCAAATGGTTATGCTATCAACGAGTTAATTTAAGAAATCTATTTTAAGAAATTGCATAAAATGCTAATTCACTATGTATTTTTACAAGGTTCACTCTTATGATAAAAAATGCCCTTTAGTCCCCCTAGATTCCGAAAAGAGCACCAA
The DNA here is from genome assembly GCF_963678635.1 of Symsagittifera roscoffensis. Taxonomy (NCBI): domain Eukaryota; kingdom Metazoa; phylum Xenacoelomorpha; order Acoela; family Convolutidae; genus Symsagittifera; species Symsagittifera roscoffensis. The sequence continues at coordinate 63,394,868 of NC_087062.1, forward strand.
AACAAACTTTAGGCGTGTTTTTTGAAAAAATTGCCGCTAGCTTGGAAATTTTGTCACAATAGGGGTGAGTAGTGCTTGGAGAGAACTGTGAAGTTCAATTTGATCGAGCTAAGGACGTCAAAGTTCTTTAAAAATCTCGCTCGAGAAAATCCTAGACCTGCCCTGGTTGATTAAACCATTCTCGCACGTTAACTATCAAATTTAGACCAAAATTTTCAGTTATCAAAACAGAAAACCGTAACTGGGATTGGGATCATTGGGAACATCCATCCACATCGATGAAAGAAAAAATTAAATCACTTACGATTTCCGCGTCTAGATGCAGGAGTGCTTTTTCCCACTCCTAAGTCCAGTGGGTCTCCGTTTCCCGTTTTGACCCCGCTGTCGATCAATTCACTACTCGAACCCAGAAACTCACTGATGTCGGCGGGGAAGCTGGGAATCTCCATGACAGGAGAACTGACTAGAGAAGAGAAATCGGCTGCCTCGTCTGCAGCCATTGCAGTACTGACGTCATCCTCGTCTTTGGTTGTGGAGCTCGGCTCACAAGCTAGATTCCACGCAATGTCGTCGATTTTAGACTTCTTCCCACTAGGAGGTTTCGGTAGAGCGGAAATCATTACGGATCCGATCGAAGATGAGCTGCTACTCGAACTCGGGGAAGCATCGGAGATTCCTGAGTCTTTTCCGGCCGAAGGTGGAGTGCGCTGGGGAGCGGAGTTTGGGGTATTCAACGTTGACGTGGAGCTCGGAGATATCTGATCACGAGAGTCGGCTTCTTCGGCATCGACCTTGAGTTCTGTGGTCAGACTGTCGAGGAAGCGACCCATGTCTTCGGAGAAGGATCTAACAATATCCATGTTTTAAGATTGTGATTTAGAGCTCCTGAAGTTCGGAGCTGAGTTAGCTAGTAAGCACTAATAACTCGATTTGGTTAATTGATAAACTAGTTTTGCTGAATTAAATTTCAGGCAAACGTTTGGCAAAGGTTGAAGGCAAACGAGAAAATAAGGATCACGAATAAATAAGGCACTGTGCTAAGTGTATTTAAGGCAAGAAAGCAAACGATGCAATGAAACCAAAGCTAGGAGTTCTTTCTCTACAGTTGTGGTATGGTAGGGAACAGAACAAGGCAACTACAGTTTGGGGCTAAGATGATTTGATAAGCACTACAGCAGTGATTAATTATGTACGGTAGAAAGTAGTGGATTTGATGACTAAAGGTAAACTCAAGCAATAAAATGTCGAGACTTGGGGTTTAGGAAACTGGGACAATTTCTTTCTAGTTCCTCCGTCAACAATAAAACGATGCTAGTGAAATGAAGTGATTGACGAAACTTGGCGCACATACGCAAAACTTAACTATTCCTGTGAACTTCCTAATTCCTTGTTCTTCTAATTACTGGAGCTTTGGTCCTGAAAGTCAAGTGGAATACTTTGGACAAATAAAGGGAATAAGGAAGTGGCTAACTAGGCAAAGATATCCGCGGCTACAATCTGAGCAAAGTAAATGTCGGTATATCTGGAATATTTGCTTTACCAAATAATTGGCACGTTATCAGTATTAACATTAAGGATTTGACGATGCTGATGTCTCAGTGATGTCGCATTACTCTACAAGTAAGATTTTGAGTCCGATTGTGAAAGTATTTTGTAGCAAAGAGCACTTGATTAAAGCGGGTCGATTATTGATTGAATCAACGGGATCAAGAATCGTTCCCTCTAAACGTAAACAGCAATTCTGGGAGAGCTGCTTCTAACTGATTTATAGCAAGACGCGCTAAACAAGTGTCGCATCTAATCCTAGGGACTAACTTGGCTTGGGTTTTACAGCAGGGATGTTTCGAACTGTGAGAAATTGGAGAGCTCACCTCTGTGCAAATCAGTGGCAGGAAAAGTTTCTAATAAAATGAGTGTGGGAAAACTAAATAGATGCTGATAATTAAGGTATCCCCGTAATTTGTTTGATCGGGAACAATAGATGTCTATTTTGGTAACTCACCTTAAATGATCAAAACATGGGAAACTTCTGTAATTTTTGAAAGCAGGAAACGCTCGCTTAATTCCACGAGGCGTATAGCAAATGAAAGTGAAAGTTGAAGGAGGATTATTGTCGGAATGAAAACCACCAATTAGGAATCGCGTTCGTTCTGGCAGGTACTCGGATTGTTCTAACCCGAAAATGGAAACAGCGAATGTTTGAACACGTTTCAGCCTATGGCGCTTTAATTGAGTGTTTAGGAATTTAAAACGCGATGGCAGACTGTATAATTGGCGACGACCAGTTTAAACGCGTTTCAGTTTTTTGTGTCTAGGCGGAAAAGGATCAACCGTCTCTATAGCTGAGCGTAACGCAAAATGATGAAAGTTTGTCACAGGACAAAACACATAAAACTTCAACAACCTGGCCAAGTAATCAACACAGGAATCCTTACGAAAGCTTTTTATTCAAGCTGTGAAGTCAACATCGTGAAAATGATTGCAATTCCATGCGGCTTGAAGATGGAATGATGATTTTTGTTCTGGATTCTGGAATGTTATTATTAGTTTCAGCTCCTTCAAAAATGTTCTCAGATATTTCACAACTGATTTCAAGTGGTTATGGGAATCTTTGATGATCAAATGGTGATGATTCGATATTTAATCGCACGTTTAATGTTTGTTTAAGGTACGGAGATAATTGCTCAAAACACCGGCAAGTTATTTCGATGACGATGATAATTGGCTAAGTGTGCAAACACAAGCCTAAATTCCTCCCCTTTCCAGAAATAATCATACACTGAGTCAGTTAAAATAACTAAATCAATTCTTGAGATTTTTCTCGTAGAAAACTGGAATGACTGGTTAAAACGAAAACACTGCAGTTCTGGTACGGCCAAATACCTCAGGTAACGAGGAGCTTTGTAGTTATGATTTTATGTGAAAAGTATGCAGAAAGGTTGAAAACCGAGAACAAGCAGAAACACAGTAATTTGGCACAGGTATCTCCAGTTTAGCAAAGAACTTCTCTCTATTGGTACTGGCAAAAGTAATGGACTGGACCAAAAGCCATAAACAAAGCAAGCAAAAAAATTGAAAAGCCAGCTAAACCACTTTTCAGCAACACAACCACAATTAATTAAAGTATTTTCTCCGCGTCTTGAATTGATAATTTTGGATAGCTTCATATGAAAAATACCTGGTGTTGCATCATTCAGTCACAGTGTATTACAGTGGTCAATAAAACCAGTACCGACCACTTTTAATTCGCGGCAATCGAGTCATTTTTGTCCACTGTATTTGCAATACAGAAAATAGTTTTGCCAGCTAAAACTTCAGCTATGTTTTCTATATATCGCAGAAAATACAGGTAATCGCTGTTCTTTTATGATCACGCCAGCAATTTTCTCGAAAAATAAGCAAACAGTATATCTAAGAGGATAAAACTCGGCACTTTAATTTTTACAAGTACGCACGCATCGTTCCAATCTCGAAAACATGAAAGAACGAAAATGAACATCTAACAGCATTAAAAAAAACTAAGTCACTGATCTGATATTTTGGGGCTTATCTTTTTAGCTTCCTCGAATTGGACTTCAACAGAAATCATTCTCAAGCGAATTGAAAATTTTCAAAGTGTGTTTCAGAGTAATGAAAACTTTGAGGCGAGTGATTTTGAGGGAAGACTCAATATTGACCTTTTCTTATTAGTCGGGAGAAAGTATTCGAGATAAGGGTGTTTGAGAAAGATTGGTACCTGCTTTGCTGGGTAATCAGGGTCTTGCCTTTAGAAAGTTGGGCACACTGAGAGCTAACAAGATTAGTAAGTGGCAGTACAATAAGGATATCGGAGCGGCTGATTTTGAAGCTGTGATGGATATAAATGAATGTCGATTGTTGCAAGGATCAATCTCATTTGGGTTTCATTTGGCTCGTATTTGCAGAGTAGCGTACGATAGAACGAAAGTGTCGAAGGAATTTCGTTAAGCATCATGGCAACTTAGAATTTATTAAGGATAAGGCATTTGAAATGTGAGTTGGTTCGAGGTTGGCAAACAAACAGTGCTGAATATTACGAATTACTCCATCGTTAAAGAAGGAAAACAAATTTCAAATAATCTCCAATCCAACACAGTCCAAGTTAATCACACACACACACAACCTCATCAATACACGACTCCCCAAACTAGACAGTGATTAAACTACTTAGAGATAAGTTAAGTAGATGATCATCAAAACTGCGTCGAAATAATAAATCAATGGGAATGGGAGGGAGGTCCACAAACATCAGCCTCAAAACTGTCTCAAACATTTCGACCAACTAACAGTTGACTAACTAGCAAGATCTGTCTTAGCATTCAATATGCATATGCCATCAGAAAATAAGGGCACAGTCAATAAAGAGTCGTGAATGACGCAAATTTTACCAAAGAAATTTTGCTCAAAACTTGCAACGATTCAAAAAAATTGCAGAATTGTACTTAACTAGTTAAGAAATCTGCCGCCTTCCTGATTTTTAGCAACTCGAACTAATTTTAATTTTTAAGTGTTTCAATGTCCAAACATTGGTTTCAGCAAACTTGAGTTTCTTCCTGGAAGTGAAGCGACGAATAGACGACATTAAGTAAACCATTAAAAATAGTTATTGATAAAAAATTTGAATTAGTTTACCTAAAAATTCAACTTGGCCAGGCCCTAAGGTTTCAACTAAAATTCGCTTTACTAGACAGCAGAAACTACACGATACGACCCAGAGACGTCATGGTCACATCCCATTTGCCTTAATCTAAGAGCATGCTGGCTGCTGACACCAGAAAAAATGCCCTATATTTAGGCGTATATAATTCGCATAAACATTGAAAACCTGGGAAAAAAACTGGATCATGTTACAAACCAACTCTACTAGCGGTGTCTTGTGTAAAATTGAAACCAATTTAACTTTGGTCGTTTTTCACTTTACTTGACATGAAGAGCTCCAACTGTATGCGTGATTTGATAGAGAAGCGAAGCTGGACTTCGCAGACGCAAACAACAACAACAACGGTAGAAGAACTCCTCAATACAAAAAAAACCCTGCAACACACCTTGCCACAACGAAGACTCCAACTCTGCGTCACAAGCAAACAATTAAACAGACCACTTGACTATCAAAAATAGGACCAACTGATTTTCGTTTCAAAAATTAAAATGGCCGAAAAACCTGCCGACTAGTTTTGAGCCAAAAAATATCAGACTTGCAGCAGATTTGTAGCCAAAAGTATCTGACCATTTTTTGAAACTCATATATTCATTAGCAATATTATCATTCATATCGCTTTGTGAAACTTACGATTATTTTTTTGGAAAAACAATTTAACACAATCAGAGGAAGCCATTTGCTAAAAAAAACGACGTTTCTTAGAAATTGAGCCAAGTTCAGCTTCGCTTCTCTGTCATTTATTATCTTCCAAGCAGAAACTAGAGACTGCAAAACAATATTTTAGGCGGTTCTATTTTTTAAAAGAAGACATTTGAAAGTCAGAGGAAAACAAAAAAAAATCATTTGAGTTTCATAGAACAAACCTTATCACCCTACATCTATCTCTCAACATTTCAAGAAACCTTTATAAACAACATTTCATGAAATTTCTATGTTTTTTCGCAAAGCTGCTTTGTGAAACACCGATCTTGCCGATATAGTACGACATAAAAATGCAGTTGATAGAGGGATGAAGTGAATAAAATAAGGTAAACTTTTGGAATCCTCTACTACTCGACTATTTCGAATTGTTTTTCGGAACTTGCTACTATCGAGAAAATTAAAACTTTCTCAATAGTGCAAATAGATGAATCTCTGCTCCATCAATTCAGAACATTTCTCTGCTCCATCATTTCAAGTTCAAAAAAGATTAGTTGCATTTAAAATTTAATACCCTCGGCAGCATTTTGGAGACAGGATAGCGTGTGACTTGTAGTCTCAAAAAGCTGTTGAACCATTCAAAATTATGCCACTTGCCTGAACTTGAAGTTCGCAGGTATATCGTCTGAAGAAATATGAGCAAATATCCTTTTGCATCTCGGATAAGTTTGCTTCTGATACATGCTTATTTAATACGACCAGATCAGTCATGCATAACTTGTTTAGTAACTTCCAAAAATTAGAGATAGCTTAAACCTAGCGAGATAGCTTCTGGCTTTAAAAAAGTATGACCAGTGTATCAAACAGATTAATTAACGTGAAAATGCCTATTTAAAAGTATATGAAAAAACACCATAATTATATGCATCCGTCAGAATAGTCAGAGCATTCAAAAACGCTTTCAATTTCAAAAACGGGCCAAAAACTTATCTTAAAATTTTTTGTACAGTTAGATAGACATGTCTCTGAAACTACTGAAAGTCAGACTTTCGCTTTAATTCAACAAAAAACTTAGAATGACTGACAGCTGCACTTCATGAAACTGCACTTTTCATAATTTCGCTTAAATAATTAGATTCCTGTTAACTTAATTATATACTTTCACCAACCGGCACCACAATGATATGCTGCCATGAATCGTTTCATCACGCGTTATTGCTCAGAACAAGCTTCTTTGAGAAAGGACTTCTATAAAAACGACTTCTTTGAAAAATTTTCTTAACAGAAAATAAAATTCAAATTTTTAAAATTTTTCGAAATCGTATGGAGGCAAAACCTGCAGCTGCGGATAGTACGCTGATATTATTTTCACCAAAAGGTCAACTATTTTAAATTTTGAGAAACATTTTTTAATCTACATAGTTTGATAAGTTTAGAAAAATCATTAAACATCCGGAGGAACAAAAGTCAACAAAAACCCTGCAAGCTTTCAAGATTTGAGTATTTTGAAAACAAAACAAGATTTGCAACCCTCGAGAGTACCCTGAAAGCAAACAACTATATGGCCGGTAATTTCAAATTTTTAAGATTTTTCAAATCTTAAGAAAAAAATTTCGAAAAATTACTAAAATTGTCATAATTGGAAAAAAAAATTGGAGTATTTATAATTGTAGGCTAATTTTGAAAGTGCTGGGAGAACATTGATAGCACCTCACCATGGTGTTCAAAATCTAGTGAAACGTTGAAACGAAAAACGCCCGATACATTATGTTTAGATGGATAAATTCCAACTTTACACTACACTACACCGCGCTGCCCTCATTTCCCATGCTGGTATCAGATCTACAGCCTTAAATTTGGGCCTTCCAAATATCTGAACTTCAAAACTGGAAAACCAAAAAAAATTTAAAAATTGCAATATACGATATAGTTTAACACTGTAAAGATACGTTATGCGCTTAACCGTTGCAAAAACGCTTTAACATAACGAAAAACGTGACACATGCATTTAAATACAGTTTAGATTCAGTTCATATGTTCATCTAACCAATTTGAATTGACGGGAAAATTGAAAAATTGATTAGTTCACCGAGCTCTTACTGAGGAAAAACTCTCACCGAGAAAATAAAAGTTAAAAAAGACAACACGGCCGAATTGGTCTAAAATTCAGTTCATTCATGAAGATTTAAAAAGCTTTCAATATCTCAAAATGTACAGCTCCAGAACAATGGAACTGAAACTATATTGTCAGCGTTTCGTCCAAAACCATGATGAACATTGAAATACTAGCATGAAGGATTTGACCATTAGCATAACTAAAATCGACCGTAAACGAAGCCCTCAAGAATTGAGGCAATAAAAATTAGCCAAAAAATCTATTAAAAATTGGTAGCAACAAGGAAAAGCGGTTGCTGTGCAAGTAGCATCGAAATCTTAAACCAAATTGATAAAAAGTAGAAACAAAAAATTTGATGAGAGATCGTGTGATGAGAGAATTATCTTGCGCGTGTGATGAGAGAACTTAACACACGCGTAGAACGTTAAATTAATGAAATAGGCATGATCTAGAACAGTTGTCTTTAAAAAGAATAAAAAAAAGAAAACAAAATTTTCAAAAACGTTTTAAAAACCTTTTATTGCCAAAGAAAAGCTAAATGAAGCTTCCAAAAATAATTTTCGTTTAAATAAAGTTGTCTAATCTTAAATGACCCATTTTTTAAAAACGAACGTTACTCGATCGCTTTAATTGCTCGAAATTATTCTAAAACTGAAAAGTTTCCAAGCAGTTTTTCTCGACATAGACATTTTTAAAATTCGCCGAAATCACGACTGAGAGTGCTTTAATATGATGTATGACTCGACTCATTCCGATGACTATTTGTAGTACACGATTTTGCGTGGTACATGATTTGAATAAAAAAAAAATAAAAAACAACCAAGTACAAATTCCTCCCCATTTTCAAAGAGCAGAACAAAGAGTACCAACCGGAATTTAAACTGTGTATCTGCGTCGGAAAGGTCAGATACATCACTTATAGGTATTTAACGAAAGTCTTTAACGTTTAACTCTTGACCTCGGTTGCCGCTGTTTCTCGCTTAACGCAAAATGGACCACAAAAGAGGTTAAACGATCTAATAAAACAATTTTATACACGGAAGCAAAGGGAAAATCCGGTAATGCAAATTGAAACACATTATACCAAACAGATATATCTGCCTTCGAAATTATAAAAAATAGGTTGACAAACTCGATATAACATAAATTGAAACTGCTTAAAATTTCAATTTAAGTTTAATGAAATTGTTTTATGTCAACAGTTTTGTTTTTGGCTCAACAGGTTTCGACCCAAGCATTTTCGCTTTTATTGCCGCCCGGTAATGTTTATTGCCGCTCGGTATATTAATGTAAGCAATGTTTTTTTGACTTCTTTTTTTTCATCCACTGTTTTGTAGCGTAATGTGTTTTTTACATCGCAAAAATTTCATTTAATTTAAAAGTTTTTACGACCCATCCAAAGTGAAAAACTTAAACTCAAACAAACATATTTGCCCTCAAAAATATAAAAATTATATTGACTAAGCCGATATAATCTAAACTTGAACTGTTTGAATATTAAAAAAAAACGAAAAAATGAAGAAAAAAACCGATGGCAATTTAACAAATTTGTGAAGTTTCAGTTAAAGTAAATGTTTAAATTGGAACAAAACCCATGACTTACAAAGTAAACTAATGAAAAATCTACCAGATTAAAAAAGGGCATTTAAATAAACGATTTCAATTTTCATGAAATTGAGCATGTCAGATGAAAGATCCTCAAGAAGTAAAGACCCTCTGGAAGTGAAGATCCTGATCCACTTTTTAAACTTTCGTATCTCGGATTTTCGCCACACTTTTATGCACAGAACCGAAGCGGAGCTTCGCAACAGTTGCGATGAAAACAACACATTGCGATACAAAATAGTGAAAGAAAAGAATAGACAGAAATCAAAAAAAATTTCTGAAAAATCAAGGTAAAAATTATTTTAAAATTGACAAAAAATTTAAAATTACAAGAACAAAAACTTCAAATTTGTATCAGATGAAATTATTACACAGCCCCTAAAAATGGAAAACAATTACCGAGAGGCAGCAAAACCGAAAAGCTTTGGGTCGAAACCTGTTCAGTCGAAAACAAAACTGATGTCATAAAATATTCACTAATTTTAAAAGTTTTTACGACCAATCCAAATTGAAACACATAAAACAAACAGATACAGTTGCCCTCAAAATTATAGAAAATAAGTTGACTAAATCGATATAATATAAAATGGAACTGTTTGAGTATTAAAAAAACTCAAAAACAGGCATGGTAATTTTACGAATTTGTGAAGTTTCAGTTATAGTAACTGTTTAAATTGGAACAAAACCCATGATTTGCAAAGTAAACTAACCAAAAACCTACCAGATTAAAAAATGGCATTTGAATAAACGGAAATTGAACCGATAGAAACTAGGACGAACACCAGGGACCCGAAAAAGAAATAGAACAATTCTTGAAAAGATAATTACAATCTGATCGGGCTTGACATAACTACTAGCTAAGTGATAGAGCTTCCATTTGAGTTTTCAAGAAAATGAGCATGTCAGATGAAAGATCCTCTAGACAAGAAGATCCTCTAGAAGTCATCCTCTAGAAGTGAAGATGCTCTAGCAGTGATCTCCTAGAAGTGAAGATCCTCATCCAGTTTTCAAATTCTGGCATCTCGGAATTTCGCCAAACTTTGATACACAGAAGCGAAGCGGTACTTCGCAACACTTGCGATGTAAAACCCATTGCGCTACAAAACAGTGGATGAAAAAGTAGAAGTCAAAAACAATTCTGAAAAATTATGTTGAGAAAAAATACTTGAAAAAGTAACTTGACGAAAATTGAGAAAGAAAACAGCTACAAAAACTTCCTATTTGTATCAGATGAAGTTTATACACAGCCCCTAAAAAACAGAAAACAATTACCGAGCGGCAAAAAAAGCGGAAAGGTTTCGGTCGAAACCTGTTGAGCCGAAAATAAAACTGTTGTCACAAAAAATTTCATTAGTTTTTTACGACCCATCCAAATTGAAACACATTATCCCAAACAGATATATTTGCTTTCGAAATTATAAAAATAGGTGGACTAACTCGATATAACATAGATTGAAAGTGCTTAAATAATTAAATTAAGAAAATTAAAAAAAAAACAGACATGGTAGTTTTACAAATTTGTGAAGTTCCAGTTATAGTACAACCTGTTTAAATTGGAAGAAAACCCATGACTTACAACTTGATTTATTTAAAAAACGTACCAAATTAATAAATGGCGTTTAATTGAACAGAAATTGAACCGACAGAAACTAGGACGAACACCAGGACCACGGAAAAGAAATGAGAAATTGTTTTGAAAAAATAACTAATCTGAATCGGGCTTGAAATAACTACTAGCTAAGTGATAGTACTTCCATTTGCTTTTTCAAGAAATTGAGCATGCCAGAAGAAAGATCCGCTAGAAAAGAAGATCCTATAGAAGTCATCCTCTAGAAGTGAAGATCCTCTAGCAGTGATCCTCTAGAAGTGAAGATCCTGATCTAGTTTTTAAATTTTGGCATCTCGGATTTTCGCCACACTTTCATACACAAAATCGAAACGGAGCTTCGTAACACTTGTGATGTAGGAACATATTGCGCTACAAAACATTGGATGAAAAAAATAGACAGAAGTCAAAAACAGTTCTGAAAAATTAAGTTGGAAAAAATTACTTATAAAAAAAATTGACAAAATTTAAAAAATACAGCAACAAAAACTTCAAATTTGTATCGGATGAAGTTCCTACAAAGCCCTCAAAAATGGAAAACAATAACCGAGCGGCCAAAAAGCGAAAAGCTTTGGGTTGAAACATGTTCAGTCGAAAACAAAACTGGTGTCATAAAAAAATTCATTAACTTTAAAAGTTTTTACGACCCATCCAAATTGAAACACATAAACCAAACAGATACATTTGCCCTCAAATTAAAAGAAAACAGGTTGACTAAGTCGATATAACATGAATTGAAACTGTTTGAATATTTCAAAAAAAAAACGAAAAAATGAAGAAAAAAAACTCAAAACTAGACATGGTAACTTTACCAATTTGTGAAATTTCAGCTATAGTTAAAACTGTGCAAATTTGAACAAACCACAAGATTTACGAAGTGAACCAATAAAAAACCTACCAGATTACAAGATAGAGTTCAAATAAACGGAAATTAAAATGAAAGAAAACTACGACAAACACCAGAAAACCGAAAAAAAAAAATAGAAAATTTTTTTTCAAAAAAGATAATCACAATCTGAAACGGGCTTGAAATAATTACTAGCTAAATGATAGCACTTCCATTTGGTTTTTCAAGACGTTGAGCATGTCAGATGAAAGATCTTCTAGAAAAGAATATCCTCTAGAAGTGAAGATCCTGATCCAGTTTTTTTATTTTTGGCATCTCGGAGTTTCGCACACTTTTATAGACACAAGCGGAGCAGCGCTTCGCAACACTTGCAAAGTAATAAACACAGTGCGCTACAAAATAGTGAATGAAAAAAATATACAGAAGTCAAAAAACATTTCTGAAAAATTATATTAGAAAAAATTACTGGAAAAAGTAACGACAAAAATTGAAAAATTACAGCTACAAAAACTTCATATTTGTATAGATGAAGTTCATAAACAGCCCTTTAGAACAGGAAATCATTCACCGAGCGGCAACAAAAGCTCTTGAGCCGAAAACAAAACTTGTCATAAAAAATTTCGTTTAATTTGTAAGTTTTTACGACCCATCCAAATTGAAACACGTAATCCGAAACAAATATAATTGCCCTCCAAAAAATGCAAAATAAGTTGACTAATTCGATATAACATAATATGACACTATTTGAATATTTAAAAAAACGAGAAAATGAAAAAACTCAAAAACAGACATGGTAATTTTACAAAAATGCGAAGTTTCAGTTATAGTAAGACCAGTTTAAATTGGAAAAAACCCATGACTTACAAAGTAAACTAATGAAAAATCTACCAGATTAAAAAAGGGCATTCTAACGGGTTCTAACATGTATTAACTTGTTGTTCGTACAAACTACCAGAGTTGGAACCGGACCAGAGAGAGTTGGAACCGGGCCAGAGTTTTTTACGGACCGGGCCTCCTCTTTAGGACCAGCAACCGGGCCGCACCGGGCCCGTACCTGACTTTCAAAAAACTTCACACCTTTCACACTTCCGTGACCACTCGTCACACTTCACTTCACACCTTTTGAAACTGTGCGAAGAGTGCGCTCCTTTCTCCGGCAAAATTCAGCCAAATCGAACTGGTAGGATCGTCTGCGGCCAATGGACATATTGAGATTTGATTTTTTTAAAAAGCTCACATTTGAATTTCTATTTATTTTTTATTACTAAATTCGTGTTTTCATTGAAAAAAACCGGCCCGGTCTTGGGATTTTTGTTTTCCAACCGGGCCGGGCCTGAAGCAATCGGGCCGGGCCTCAAATTCAGGCCCGGTTCCAACTCTGTAAACGAATACCAATCAACTTGTACAAACAAGATGCCTTGAGCTTCATATATGTCCCTATCTCATCGATAGGACCTACTTAACAATCTCCCCCCCCCCCCCCCCTACGGTACCTACTTAAGAATCTCCACCCCTATAAATAAATACAGTAAATTAGCACTGAGCTTTCTATTGTAAATTCTAATTTTGCTGCATTCTGATTGGTTGAAAAATCGTACTTTGATCTACTTAGCAATCTCCCCCCTTTCTTGAAAGGGGTGGAGGTTGTCAAGTAGATCCCATCGATACATGAATAATTTTGGGCTAATTTGATATGTAGATCATCTAATACATTTCAAATTAGCTTTAAAATATTTGCGTGAACGCAGTCCACTCATTTATGCATTCACTTTTCTATTTGGAAGAATCCTTCCAAAAAAAAGTGAATTCATATGAGTGGACTGCGTGGTCGAGTTTATTACAAATCGCTACATGAAATCAAAGAAAGATGGTGAATAAAACCTTAAAAATTTAAATTTAAAATTCAGAAAAATAAGCAGAAAAACTCACCACTTAACTGCTTCAGCCTTTCCTGCCACTTTTGACTTTCGCAAATTTTCAATGTTCTTCAAGATATGAAGTGAATTGCGTATCACTGCTTCCTCGGTATATTTAATTCAACAAAACTATTCCCGCGCTTTTCCTGACAGTGAATTCTCTCCGCGTGTAAAACTTAACTAGCAACAAGATTGCACAACAAATCTACGGCAACTAATTTCAACCTTCGAAACAGTAATAAAGCGCATCTGAGAGTTGGCAACCTGTCAGAGTTACAATCAGTCGAATATTAGAAAACGAATTATGTGATTCAACCTTAATAATTCCAAAACGGCACAAGCTAGCCCTCAATTTGGGAACACAATACAGGTTTCGTTTAGTGATTCACAATGTAGCCTCCATAAGTTTGAAAAACATCTCAAACCTTCCAAATTGAGTAATATAAAAGGCATTCTTTTATATGTCACCCTAGACTATGCAAATATTAGATAGTTTGCAGTCATTAGGAAGATATTTCAGGTCAAACTTGGTAATTGCTCCGGAGGAGCTAAATACCAAAGGAAATACCAGTCTAAAATAACGGATGTATGCACACAAATTTGATTTGTTCGAAGACTTCAACATCCTAAAATATGAATTGGGAAACAACGTCGCAGTTGGTAGATGTTACCGAGTTCACATCTTAATTTCTTACATCATGACCGCACCACTTCTATGAATGTTCACAGGCTTAGTCAGGTGCAATTGATTCAACAGCGCTGGTTTGCAGCTTTACAAAAAGAAACAAACTTTATTCCCAGTGCTACTACATTGGTAACAGTCTACTTTGGACAAGTGTACTCGATGGCTGCAATATAACTCCTCAATGTTTCGGGAACAGTATTTATTGGGAAAAATTTTTAAAGAAAAAATATAGAAGTTACGAGATTTTTTTTACATGTTCTATGATATTTCCTTCTAAATTCAAGACTTTTTTCAGCACTGAAATTTGTTCAAGCTAAGCTTCAGTTGAAGATCCATTCTTCTATCAGACCCATTTTTCAAATGGTAAATTAAACTTGCCTTTCTGCAAAAAAAAATCGGATCAGTTTTATCAAAAAAACACTACTTCGAAAAATACTTTTGAACTTTCAATTCCGACTGCAGGGCTTTTCAAATGATGCCACACTTCACCCCTGTGAGCATTCCTTGAGGTGCCAAAAATAGCGCCAAAAACATACTACACCATAGTTATTTTCCACCGCGCTAACAGAAACTTGAAAGCTAGCTAAAAATTACATCGCGTTTCAATTCTTTCGCTTTCGAGAATTTTTTATGATGTAACTTTGTGACAAAATTATGCGATATTAAGTTTTGAGACCAAGACATTCATCAGTTCGTATCTATTTTTAACTTCTCTGTGGTAAAATTTACCTCTAATAAGGAATTGTTCGGAACAATAAGCGTATTTTAGTTGCAATGATATGAAGAGCCAAAGAAATCAGTGGATTAAATCGAAGATAATTACAAAAAAGGAGTTAAAATTAGTCAAATCTTGACAATTTTAATCCAGAATTACCTTAAAAAACACTCTTAGATCACTTGTAAAAGTTTTGGACATGCAGGTCAATAAGATCTATACAAAAATATAATTGCAATCACCTAAAAAATCCACCACATCAACCTTATATATATTTTTTTGTTCTTTTTGAAGTATTTCAATATCTAAGTAATCGAAAACTCAACTCAAAAATACAGCATTAAAAACTGAAAAAAAGCATTTAGGAAAAAAATTGACTAACAAATCAAAAAAAATTAAGACCGAAAATAGCGTCGAATTTTGTAGGATAAGTTGTAAAGCCATTCAGCTCTTGCAATTAAAAACAACTCGCGTGTAACGCTTCTCCGGTGCTTGCAATTTATGACAACTAATAAAAAGCCGCATATATTGGAAATCATGTTTGCATCCTTTGAGTTTACTCTGACAGCACCCATATACAGGATGCTAGTTTCCGAGATGTGACGTTTATAACTTAGATAAAGAAGTTTTCTAAATAATTGAAACTCCCGTCTCTATAGCGAGGCTTTGTCAGCGCACTCCTAGTAGTTGCAAGTTTTTCTCCCAAATATGACTGCTTAAACCCTCGCAGTTTTCGTGATATGAAAAATTTAATGATTTTTTTTTCAAAAAATTTTCAGAAAAAACTAATTTTGATTAAGTTCTTCCAAGTTTGGAATTCTTAACCCTGAAGTTGGGGGCTGTCAGAGTACTCTCAGGCGTTGCGAATCTCGCCTCGAAATATGAGTACTCAAATTTTTGTAGTTTTTGAGATTTGTTGTTGAAAAAACCAAGAAAAGTGCATATCTCAAAAACTACAAAAATTTGAGCACTCATAACTCAAGGCACGACTCGCAACGCCTTAGAGTACTCTGACATCCCCCAATTTCAGGGTTAGGAATTCAAAACTCTGATAAAAATATTCAAATTTAGTTTTTTTGAAAAAAAAGTTTTGTAAAAAAATTTAAAAAAAACTTCATATATCGAAAACTGCGAGGGTTTAAGCAAACATATTTGGAGGAAAAACTCGCAACTACTAGGAGAGCGCTGGCATAGCCCCACTATAGAGAGAAAAACTTCAAAATTGAAAAAAAAAAATTTCAATTTTTTTGAACATTTAAAAAAAGACATTACAAACGTAACATCTCGGAAAATAAAAGCATTTGAGCAGTTGATTTTGAAAAAAATTTGCAACATAAACTCCTGAGAGTACTCTCGCAGTACTTAACTACAACTTTGAGATTTTAAGATCTTTTTGCTTTTTTTCAAATCCAAGTTTTCTGAAAATATTTGGAAAAAACCTAGAAAACATATCTCGAAACCTACACGGATTTGAGCCGTCATATTCAGAGGCAAGATTTGCAAGTACTGAGAAAACACTTGCAGTTTCCGACTTCAGGACTGAGACCTTCAAAACTAAATTTTTGAACACTAGGTTTTTTGAAAACTTTTGAAAAATCATAAGAAACGTAAACTACAAGTATTTGAGAAGTGAAATTTGGAATTAAGACTCGCAATGCCTGAGAGTACTCTGATAGCTCCAACTTCAGGTTCAGAAAGTCCAAACTTCGAGGAAAAAAATCATAAAAACTTCATATCTTGAAAACTGCGAGGGTTTAAGCAGTGATATTTGGAGGAAAAAACTGAAATTGTTTCTTTTTTTCTAAGTTTGGAATGACTAACCCTGAAAATAAGCGCTGTCAGAGTACTCTCAGTCGTTGCAAATTTTGCCAGTTTTGCCTACAAACATGTCTGCTTAAACCCTCGCAGTTTTCGTGATATGAAAAATTTAATGATTTTTTTTTCAAAAAATTTTCAGAAAAAACTAATTTTGATTAAGTTCGTCCAAGTTTGGAATTCTTAACCCTGAAGTTGGGGGCTGTCAGAGTACTCTCAGGCGTTGCGAATCTCGCCTCGAAATATGAGTACTCAAATTTTTGTAGTTTTTGAGATTTGTTGTTGAAAAAACCAAGAAAAGTGCATATCTCAAAAACTACAAAAATTTGATTACTCATAACTCGAGGCACGACTCGCAACGCCTTAGAGTACTCTGACAGCCCTCAATTTCAGGGTTAGGAATTCAAAACTTTGATGAAAGTATTCAAATTTAGTTTTTTTTGAAAAAAAAATTGAAAAAAAAATCATAAAAACTTCATATCTCGAAAACTGTTTAAGCAGTCATATTTGGAAGAAAAGCTCGCAACAACTGGGGGAGCAATGAAAGAAACTTCAAAGGTAACATCTCGAAACATAAAAGCATTTGAGCAGTCGAATTTGAACACAACATTTGCAACATAAACTCCAGAGGGTACTCTCGCAGTACCCAACTACAACTTTGAGATTTTGAAATCTTTTTGCATTTTTTAAAATCCAAGTTTTCTGAAAATAATTGGAAAAAAACTAGAAAACATCATATCTCGAGACCTACAAAAAATTAAGCCGTCATATTCAGAGGCAAGATCTGCAAGTCCTGAGAAAACTCTTACAGTTTTCAACTTCAGGTCTGAGATCTTCAAATTTAATTTTCTGAAGACTAAGTGTTTTGAAAGGTTTTGAAAAAATCATAAGAAACGTCATATCACGAAAAGTAGAAGGATTTGAGAAGAGAAAATTGAAGTTAAGATTCGCAACGCTTGAGAGAACTCTGACAGCCCCCAACTTCAGGTTCAAGAATTCCAAACTTTGAAGAAAAAAAATCAAACTTAATTTTTCTAAAAATATTTTTGAAAAAAATCATAAAAAACTTCATATCTTGAAAACTGCGAGGTTTTAAGCAAGGATATTTGGAGGAAAAACTCGCAACAACTAGGATTTCGCTGACATAGCCGCACTATATAATCTTCAAATTTTTGGAAAGTTTTTATTTCTAAACTCTTTGAACGTTTAAAAAAAAGACATTACAAACGTAACATCTCGCAAACTAAAAGACTTTGAGCAGTCGAATTCGAACACAAAATTTGCAACATAAACTCTTGGGAGTACTCTAACAGTACCCAATTAAAACTTTGGGATTTAAAAATCTTTTTGAATTTTTTAAAATCCAATTTTTCTCAAAATTTTTGGAAAAAACCCAAGATATATCATATCTCGAAACCTACAAGGATTCGAGCAGTCAAATTCAGAGGCACGATTTGCAAACCCTGAGATAACTGTCACAATATGCAATTTCAGGATTGAGATCTTCAACATTTTTTAAATCTAAGTTTTTTGAAAATTTTTGAAAAATCATAAACGTCATATCTCGAAAACTACAAGGATTTGAGAAATGAGATTAGGAGGTAAGACTCGCAATCCCTAAGAGCAACCTGACAGGACCCAACTACAGCGTTGAAACTTCAAAAAACTTGGATTTTAAACAATTCAAAAAGATTTGAAGTTTCACCCTGTAGTTGGGTCCTGTCAGGTTGCTCTCAGGGATTGCGAATCTTGCCTCCAAATTAGTCGTCCTTGTAGTTTTCGAGATACGTTTTTTATGATTTTTCGAAAAAAAAATTGTTGAAAACATTACGAATTTTGTTTCTTCGAAATTTAAATATCACTACCCTGTTTTTGGGTACTGTCAGGGTACTCTCAAGAATTGCGAATCTTGCCTCCAAAAATGACTGCTAAAATCCTTGAAGTTTTCGAGATATGATGTTTTTTGTGATTTTTCGAAACTTCAAATCTTGAAATTCTCATCTCTGTAGTTAGTTGCTGTCAGAGTACTCTCAAGGATTGCGAATATTTACCTCTAATAAGCAATTGTTCTGAACAATAAGCGTATTTTAGTTGCAATGATATGAAGAGCCAAAGAAATCATTGGATTAAATCGAAGATAATTACAAAAAAGGAGTTAAAATTAGTCAAATCTTGACAATTTTAATCCAGAATTACCTTAAAAAACACTCTTAGATCATTTGTAAAAGTTTCGGACATCCAGGTCAATAAGATCTATACAAAAATATTATTGCAATCACCTATAAAATCCACCACATCAACCTTATATATATTTTTTTTGTTCTAACTTTTTGAAGTATTTCAATATCTAAGTAATCGAAAACTCAACTCAAAAATACAGCATTAAAAACTGAAAAAAAGCATTTAGGAAAAAAATTGACTAACAAATCAAAAAAAATTAAGACCGAAAATAGCGTCGAATTTTGTAGGATAAGTTGTAAAGCCATTCAGCTCTTGCAATTAAAAACAACTCGCGTGTAACGCTTCTCCGGTGCTTGCAATTTATGACAACTAATAAAAAGCCGCATATATTGGAAATCATGTTTGCATCCTTTGAGTTTACTCTGACAGCACCCATATACAGGATGCTAGTTTCCGAGATGTGACGTTTATAACTTAGATAAAGAAGTTTTCTAAAAAATTGAAACTCCCGTCTCTATAGTGAGGCTTTGTCAGCGCACTCCTAGTGGTTGCGAGTTTTTCCTCCAATTATGACTGCTTAAACCCTGTGAAGTTTTTAATTATTTTTTCTCAAAAAAATTTTCCGAAAAAACTAATTTTGATTAAGTTCATCCAAGTTTGGAATTCCTAACCCTGAAAGTGGGGGCTGTCAGAGTACTCTCAGGCGTTGCGAATCTTGCCTCGAAAAATGAGTACTCAAATTTTTGTAGTTTTTGAGATTTGTTGTTGAAAAAACCAAGAAAAGTGCATATCTCAAAAACTACAAAAATTTGAGCACTCATAACTCAAGGCACGACTCGCAACGCCTTAGAGTACTCTGACATCCCCCAATTTCAGGGTTAGGAATTCAAAACTCTGATAAAAATATTCAAATTTAGTTTTTTTGAAAAAAAAGTTTTGTAAAAAAATTTAAAAAAAACTTCATATATCGAAAACTGCGAGGGTTTAAGCAAACATATTTGGAGGAAAAACTCGCAACTACTAGGAGAGCGCTGGCATAGCCCCACTATAGAGAGAAAAACTTCAAAATTGAAAAAAAAAAAATTCAATTTTTTTGAACATTTAAAAAAAGACATTACAAACGTAACATCTCGGAAAATGAAAGCATTTGAGCAGTTGAATTTGAACAAAACTTACAACATAAACTTCTGAGAGTACTCTCGCAGTACTTCACTACAACTTTGAGATTTTAAGATCTTTTTGCTTTTTTTCAAATCCAAGTTTTCTGAAAATATTTGGAAAAAACCTAGAAAACATATCCCAAAACCTACACGGATTTGAGCCGTCATATTCAGAGGCAAGATTTGCAAGAACTGAGAAAACACTTGCAGTTTGCGACTTCAGGACTGAGATCTTCAAAACTAAAATTTTGAACACTAGGTTTTTTGAAAACTTTTGAAAAATCATAAGAAACGTCCTATCACGAAAACTACAAGTATTTGAGAAGTGAAATTTGGAATTAAGACTCGCAATGCCTGAGAGTACTCTGACAGCTCCAACTTCAGGTTCAGAAAAACCAAACTTCGGGGAAAAAAAATCATAAAAAACTTCATATCTTGAAAACTGCGAGGGTTTAAGCAGTGATATTTGGAGGATAAAACTGAAATTGGTTATATTCTTCTAAAATTGGAATGAATAACACTGAAAATAAGAGCTGTCAGAGTACTCTCAGTCGTTGCAAATTTTACCAGTTTTGCCTACAAATACGTCTGCTTAAACCCTCGCAGTTTTCTTGATATGAAACATTTAATGAGTTTTTTTTGAAAAAAAATTTCAGTAAAAACCAATTTTGATTAAGTTCTTCGAGGTTTGGAATTCTTAACCCTGAAGTTGGGGGCTGTCAGAGTACTCTCAGGCGTTGCGAATCTTGCCTTGAAATATGAGTACTCAAATTTTTGTAGTTTTTGAGATTTGTTGTTGAAAAAACCAAGAAAAGTGCATATCTCAAAAACTACAAAAATTTGATTACTCATAACTCGAGGCACGACTCGCAACGCCTTAGAGTACTCTGACAGCCCTCAACTTCAGGGTTAGGAATTCAAAACTTTGATGAAAGTATTCAAATTTAGTTTTCTCGAAAAAAAAATTGAAAAAAAAATCATAAAAACTTCATATCTCGCAACAACTAGGAGAAAAGCTCGCAACAACTAGGAGAGCGCTGACAGAAACTTCAGACGTAAAATCTCGAAAATTAAAAGCATTTGAGCAGTCGAATTTGAACACAACATTTGCAACATTAACTCCTGAGAGTACTCTCGCAGTACCCAACTACAACTTTGAGATTTTGAAATCTTTTTGCATTTTTTAAAATCCAATTTTTCTCAAAATTTTTGAAAAAAACCTAAAATATATCATATCTCGAAACCTACAAGGATTCGAGCAGTCAAATTCAGAGGCAAGATTTGCAAACCCTGAGAGAACTGTCACAATATGCAATTTCAGGATTGAGATCTTCAACATTTTTTTAATCTACGTTTTTTGAAAATTTTTGAAAAACCATTAACGTCATATCTCAAAAACTACAAGGATTTGAGAAATGAGATTAGGAGGTAAGACTCGCAATCCCTAAGAGCAACCTGACAGGACCCAACTACAAAGTTCAAACTTCAAAAATCTTGGATTTTAAATAATTTAAAAAGATTTTAAGTTTCACCATGTAGTTGGGTCCTGTCAGGTTGCTTTCAGGGATTGCGAATCTTGCCTCCAAATTAGTCGTCCTTGTAGTTTTCGAGATAGGTTTTTGTGATTTTTCGAAAAAAAAATTGTTGAAAACTTTACGAATATTGTTTCTTCGAAATATAAATCTCACTACCCTGTTTTTGGGTGCTGTCAGGGTACTCTCAAGAATTGCGAATCTTGCCTCCAAAAATGACTACTAAAATCCTTGAAGTTGTCGAGATATGATGTTTTTTGT
Source organism: Symsagittifera roscoffensis (assembly GCF_963678635.1). NCBI lineage: Eukaryota > Metazoa > Xenacoelomorpha > Acoela > Convolutidae > Symsagittifera > Symsagittifera roscoffensis. Next base: position 63,416,624 of record NC_087062.1, read on the forward strand.
GATTTTCGAAACTTAACGAATTTATTGAAATTCAAATCTTGAAATTCTCATCTCTGTAGTTAGTTGCTGTCAGAGTACTCTCAAGGATTGCGAATATTTACCTCTAATAAGGAATTGTTCGGAACAATAAGCGTATTTTAGTTGCAATAATATGAAGAGCCAAAGAAATCAGTGGATTAAATCGAAGATAATTACAAAAAAGGAGTTAAAATTAGTCAAATTTTGACAATTTTAATCCAGAATAACCTTAAAAAACACTCTTAGATCATTTGTAAAAGTTTCGGACATCCAGGTCAATAAGATCTATACAAAAATATTATTGCAATCACCTATAAAATCTACCACATCAACCTTATATATATTTTTTTTGTTCTAACTTTTTGAGGAATTTCAATATCTAAGTAATCGAAAACTCAACTCAAAAATACAGCATTAAAAACAGAAAAAAAAACATTTTGGAAAAAAACTGACTAACAAATCAAAAAAAATTAAGACCGAAAATAGCGTCGAATTTTGTAGGATACGTTGTAAAGCCATTCAGCTCTTGCAATTAAAAACAACTCCCGTGTAACGCTTCTCCGGTGCTTGCAATTTATGACAACTAATAAAAAGCCGCATATATTGGAAATCATGTTTGCATCCTTTGAGTTTACTCTGACAGCACCCATATACAGGATGCTAGTTTCCGAGATGTGACGTTTATAACTTAGATAAAGAAGTTTTCTAAAAAATTGAAACTCCCGTCTCTATAGTGAGGCTTTGTCAGCGCACTCCTAGTGGTTGCGAGTTTTTCCTCCAATTATGACTGCTTAAACCCTCGCAGTTTTCGTGATGTGAAGTTTTTTATTATTTTTTCTCAAAAAAATTTTCCGAAAAAACTAATTTTGATTAAGTTCTTCCAAGTTTGGAATTCCTAACCCTGAAAGTGGGGGCTGTCAGAGTACTCTCAGGCGTTGCGAATCTTGCCTCGAAAAATGAGTACTCAAATTTTTTTAGTTTTTGAGATTTGTTGTTGAAAAAACCAAGGAAAGTGCATATCTCAAAAACTACAAAAATTTGAGCACTCATAACTCAAGGCACGACTCGCAACGCCTTAGAGTACTCTGACATCCCCCAATTTCAGGGTTAGGAATTCAAAACTCTGATGAAAATATTCAAATTTAGTTTTTTTGAAAAAAAATTAAAAAAAAAAATTAAAAAAACTTCATATATCAAAAACTGCGAGGGTTTAAGCAAACATACTTGGAGGGAAAACTCGCAACTACTAGGAGAGCGCTGGCATAGCCCCACTATAGAGAGAGAAACTTCAAAATTAAAAAAAAAAATTTCATCAAGTTTTTTGAACATTTAAAAAAAGACATTACAAACGTAACATCTCGGAAAATAAAAGCATTTCAGCAGTTGAATTTGAACAAAATTTACAACATAAACTCCTAAGAGTACTCTCGCAGTACTTCACTACAACTTTGAGATTTTAAGATCTTTTTGCTTTTTTTCAAATCCAAGTTTTCTGAAAATATTTGGAAAAAACCTAGAAAACATATCTCGGAACCTACACGGATTTGAGCCGTCATATTCAGAGGCAAGATTTGCAAGTACTGAGAAAACACTTGCAGTTTCCGACTTCAGGACTGAGATCTTCAAAACTAAATTTTTGAACACTAGGTTTTTGAAAAGTTTTGAAAAATCATAAGAAACGTCCTATCACGAAAACTACAAGTATTTGAGAAGTGAAATTTGGAATTAAGACTCGCAATGCCTGAGAGTACTCTGACAGCTCCAACTTCAGGTTCAGAAAATCCAAACTTCGAGGAAAAAAATCATAAAAAACTCCATATATTGAAAACTGCGATGGTTTAAGCAGTGATATTTGGAGGAAAAAACTGAAATTGGTTAATTTCTTCTAAAATTGGAATGACTAACCCTGAAAATAAGAGTTGTCAAAGTAATCTCAGTCGTTGCAAATTTTGTCAGTTTTGCCTACAAATATTTCTGCTAAAACCCTCGCAGTTTTCTTGATATTAAACATTTAATGAGTTTTTTTTTCAAAAAAAATTTCAGAAAAAACCAATTTTGATTAAGTTCTTCCAAGTTTGGAATTCTTAACCCTGAAGTTGGGGGCTGTCAGAGTACTCTCAGGCGTTGCGAATCTTGCCTTGAAATATGAGTAATCAAATTTTTGTAGTTATTGAGATTTGTTGTTGAAAAAACCAAGAAAAGTGCATATCTCAAAAACTACAAAAATTTGATTACTCATAAAACGAGGCACGACTCGCAACGCCTTAGAGTACTCTGACAGCCCTCAACTTCAGGGTTAGAAATTCAAAACTTTGATGAAAGTATTCAAATTTATAGTTTTTTTGAAAAAAAAATTGAAAAAAAAAATCATAAAAACTTCATATCTCGCAACAACTAGGAGAAAAGCTCGCAACAACTAGGAGAGCGCTGACAAAAACTTCAGACGTAACATCTCGAAAAAAAAACATTTGAGCAGTCGAATTTGAACACAACATTTGCAACATAAACTCCTGAGGGTACTCTCGCAGTACCCAACTACAACTTTGAGATTTTGAAATCTTTTTGCATTTTTTAAAATCCAAGTTTTCTGAAAATATTTGGAAAAAACCTAGAAACCATCATATCGAGACCTACAAATAATTGAGCCGTCATATTCAGAGGCAAGATCTGCAAGTCCTGAGAAAACTCTTACAGTTTCCAACTTCAGGTCTGAGATCTTCAAATTTAATTTTCTGAAGACTAAGTGTTTTGAAAGGTTTTGAAAAAATCATAAGAAACGACATATCACGAAAAGTACAAGGATTTGAGAACTGAAAATTGAAGTTAAGATTCGCAACGCTTGAGAGAACTCTGACAGCCCCCAACTTCAGGTTCAAGAATTCCAAAGTTTGAAGAAAAAAAATCAAATTTAGTTTTTCTAAAAATATTTTTGAAAAAATCATTAAAAACTTCATATCTTGAAAACTGCGAGGGTTTAAGCAGTGATATTTGGAGGAAAAACTCGCAACAACTAGAATTTCGCTGACATAGCCGCACTATAGAAACTTCAAATTTTCGGAAAGTTTTTATTTCTAAACTCTTTGAACGTTTAAAAAAAAGGCATTACAAACGTAACATCTCGGAAACTAAAAGCCTTTGAGCAGTCGAATTCGAACACAAAATTTGCAACATAAACTCTTGGGAGTACTCTAACAGTACCCAATTAAAACTTTGGGATTTAAAAATCTTTTTGAATTTTTTAAAATCCAATTTTTCTCAAAATTTTTGGAAAAAACCTAAAATATATCATATCTCGAAACCTACAAGGATTCGAGCAGTCAAATTCAGAGGCAAGATTTGCAAACTCTGAGATAACTGTCACAATATGCAATTTCAGGATTGAGATCTTCAACATTTTTTAAATCTAAGTTTTTCGAAAATTTTTGAAAAATCATAAACGTCATATCTCGAAAACTACAAGGATTTGAGAAATGAGATTAGGAGGTAAGACTCGCAATCCCTAAGAGCAACCTGACAGGACCCAACTACAGCGTTGAAACTTCAAAAATCTTGGATTTTAAACAATTCAAAAAGATTTGAAGTTTCACCCTGTAGTTGGGTCCTGTCAGGTTGCTCTCAAGAATTGCGAATCTTGCCTCCAAAAATGACTACTAAAATCCTTGTAGTTTTTGAGATATGATGTTTTTTGTGATTTTTCGAAACTTCAAATCTTGAAATTCTCATCTCTGTAGTTAGTTGCTGTTAGAGTACTCTCAAGGATTGCGAATCTTGCCTCCAAATGAGACGGCTCAAGTCCTTGTAGTTTTCGAAGTATCACGTTTTTTGTGATTTTTTCAAAAATTTTCAGAAAGCTTGATATTTGTTGGTTTTTTAAATTTGAAATGCACTACCCTTTTTTGGGTGCTGTCAGGGTACTTTCATGTATTGCGAATCTTGCCTCCAAGTATGTCGCTCAAATCCTTCTAGTTTTCGAGATATGTGTTTTGTGATTTTTCGAAAAATTTCCAGAAAACTTAACGAAAATATTTAAATTCAAATCTTGAAATTCTCAACTCTGTAGTTAGTTGCTGTCAGAGTACTCTCAAGGATTGCGAATCTTGCCTCCAAACGAGACGACTCAAATCCTTGTAGTTTTCGAGTATCACGTTTTTTTTGTGATTTTTTCAAAAAGTTTCAGAAAGCTTGATATTTGTTGGTTTTTTAAATTTGAAATGCACTACCCTTTTTTGGGTGCTGTCAGGGTACTTTCATGTATTGCGAATCTTGCCTCCAAGTATGTCGCTCAAATCCTTCTAGTTTTCGAGATATGTGTTTTGTGATTTTTCGAAAAATTTCCAGAAAACTTAACGAAAATATTTAAATTCAAATCTAGAAGTTCTCAAATCTGTAGTTAGTTGCTGTCAAAGTACTCTCAAGGATTGCGAATCTTGCCTCCAAATGAGACGACTCAAGTCCTTGTAGTTTTCGAGGTAATACGTTTTTTTTGTGATTTTCTCAAAAATTTTCATAAAGCTTGACTTTTTTTTGGTTTTTTAAATTTGAAATTCACTACCCATTTTTGGTGCTGTCAGGGTAATCTCATGTATTGCGAAACTTGCCTCCAAATAAGTCACTCAAATCCTTGTAATTTTTGAGATATGATTTTTTTGTGATTTTCCGAAAATTTCCAGAAAACTTAACGAAAATTTTTAAATTCAAATCTTGAAATTCTCAACTCTGTAGTTAGTTGCTGTCAGAGTACTCTCAAGGATTGCGAATCTTGCCTCCAAATGAGACGACTCAAGTCCTTGTAGTTTTCGCGGTATCAGGTTTTTTTTGTAATTTTTTCAAAAAAATTCAGAAAGCTTAATTTTTTTGGTTTTTAAAATTCGAAATTCACTAACTTTTTTTGGGTGCTGTCAGGGTACTTTCATGTATTGCGAATCTTGCCTCCAAATATGTCGCTCAAATCCTTGTAGTTTTCGAGATATGATGTTTTTTGTGCTTTTTCGAAAAATTTCCAGAAAACTTAACAAAAATATTTAATTTCAAATCTTGAAATTCTCAACTCTGTAGTTAGTTGCTGTCAAATTACTCTCAAGGATTGCGAATCTTGCCTCCAAATTAAGTGGCATTGTAGTTTTCGAGATAAGTTTTTTGTGATTTTTCGAAAAAAAATTGTTGAAAACTTTACGAATTTTGTTTCTTCGAAATTTAAATTTCACTACCCTGTTTTTGGGTGCTGTCAGGGTACTCTCAAGAATTGCGAATCTTGCCTCCAAAAATGACTACTAAAATCCTTGTAGTTTTCGAGATATGATGTTTTTTGTGATTTTTCGAAACTTAACGAATTTATAAATTCAAATCTTGAAATTCTCATCTCCGTAAATAGTTGCTGTCAGAGTACTCTCAGGGATTGCAAATCTTGCCTCCAAATGAGACGGCCCAAGTCCTTGTAGTTTTCGAAGTACCACGTTTTTTGTGATTTTTTCAAAAAGTTTCAGAAAGCTTGGTTTTTTTTTGGTTTTTAAAAATTGAAATGCACTACCCTTTTGTGGGTGCTGTCAGGGTACTTTCATGTATTGCGAAAAAACCTAGAAACCATCATATCGAGACCTACAAATAATTGAGCCGTCATATTCAGAGGCAAGATCTGCAAGTCCTGAGAAAACTCTTACAGTTTCCAACTTCAGTTCTGAGATCTTCAAATTTAATTTTCTGAAGACTAAGTGTTTTGAAAGGTTTTGAAAAAATCATAAGAAACGACATATCACGAAAAGTACAAGGATTTGAGAAGTGAAAATTGAAGTTAAGATTCGCAACGCTTGAGAGAACTCTGACAGCCCCCAACTTCAGGTTCAAGAATTCCAAAGTTTGAAGAAAAAAAATCAAATTTAGTTTTTCTAAAAATATTTTTGAAAAAATCATAAAAAACTTCATATCTTGAAAACTGCGAGGGTTTAAGCAGTGATATTTGGAGGAAAAACTCGCAACAACTAGAATTTCGCTGACATAGCCGCACTATAGAAACTTCAAATTTTCGGAAAGTTTTTATTTCTAAACTCTTTGAACGTTTAAAAAAAGGCATTACAAACGTAACATCTCGGAAACTAAAAGCCTTTGAGCAGTCGAATTCGAACACAAAATTTGCAACATAAACTCTTGGGAGTACTCTAACAGTACCCAATTAAAACTTTGGGATTTAAAAATCTTTTTGAATTTTTTAAAATCCAATTTTTCTCAAAATTTTTGGAAAAAACCTAAAATATATCATATCTCGAAACCAACAAAGATTCGAGCAGTCAAATTCAGAGGCAAGATTTGCAAACTCTGAGATAACTGTCACAATATGCAATTTCAGGATTGAGATCTTCAAAATTTTTTAAATCTAAGTTTTTCGAAAATTTTTGAAAAATCATAAACGTCATATCTCGAAAACTACAAGGATTTGAGAAATGAGATTAGGAGGTAAGACTCGCAATCCCTGAGAGCAACCTGACAGGACCCAACTACAGCGTTGAAACTTCAAAAATCTTGGATTTTAAACAATTCAAAAAGATTTGAAGTTTCACCCTGTAGTTGGGTCCTGTCAGGTTGCTCTCAACAATTGCGAATCTTGCCTCCAAAAATGACTACTAAAATCCTTGTAGTTTTTGAGATATGATGTTTTTTGTGATTTTTCGAAACTTCAAATCTTGAAATTCTCATCTCTGTAGTTAGTTGCTGTCAAAGTACTCTCAAGGATTGCGAATCTTGCCTCCAAATGAGACGACTCAAGTCCTTGTAGTTTTCGAGGTAATACGTTTTTTTTGTGATTTTCTCAAAAATTTTCAAAAAGCTTGACTTTTTTTTGGTTTTTAAAATTTGAAATTCACTACCCATTTTTGGTGCTGTCAGGGTAATCTCATGTATTGCGAAACTTGCCTCCAAATAAGTCACTCAAATCCTTGTAATTTTTGAGATATGATTTTTTTGTGATTTTCCGAAAAATTTCCAGAAAACTTAACGAAAATTTTTAAATTCTAATCTTGAAATTCTCAACTCTGTAGTTAGTTGCTGTCAGAGTACTCTCAAGGATTGCGAATCTTGCCTCCAAATGAGACGACTCAAGTCCTTGTAGTTTTCGCGGTATCAGGTTTTTTTTGTAATTTTTTCAAAAAAATTCAGAAAGCTTAATTTTTTTGGTTTTTAAAATTTGAAATTCACTAACTTTTTTTGGGTGCTGTCAGGGTACTTTCATGTATTGCGAATCTTGCCTCCAAATATGTCGCTCAAATCCTTGTAGTTTTCGAGATATGATGTTTTTTGTGCTTTTTCGAAAAATTTCCAGAAAACTTAATAAAAATATTTAATTTCAAATCTTGAAATTCTCAACTCTGTAGTTAGTTGCTGTCAAATTACTCTCAAGGATTGCGAATCTTGCCTCCAAATTAAGTGGCATTGTAGTTTTCGAGATAAGTTTTTTGTGATTTTTCGAAAAAAAATTGTTGAAAACTTTACGAATTTTGTTTCTTCGAAATTTAAATTTCACTACCCTGTTTTTGGGTGCTGTCAGGGTACTCTCAAGAATTGCGAATCTTGCCTCCAAAAATGACTACTAAAATCCTTGTAGTTTTCGAGATATGATGTTTTTTGTGATTTTTCGAAACTTAACGAATTTATAAATTCAAATCTTGAAATTCTCATCTCCGTAAATAGTTGCTGTCAGAGTACTCTCAGGGATTGCAAATCTTGCCTCCAAATGAGACGGCCCAAGTCCTTGTAGTTTTCGAAGTACCACGTTTTTTGTGATTTTTTCAAAAAGTTTCAGAAAGCTTGGTTTTTTTTTGGTTTTTAAAAATTGAAATGCACTACCCTTTTGTGGGTGCTGTCAGGGTACTTTCATGTATTGCAAAAAAACCTAGAAACCATCATATCGAGACCTACAAATAATTGAGCCGTCATATTCAGAGGCAAGATCTGCAAGTCCTGAGAAAACTCTTACAGTTTCCAACTTCAGGTCTGAGATCTTCAAATTTAATTTTCTGAAGACTAAGTGTTTTGAAAGGTTTTGAAAAAATCATAAGAAACGACATATCACGAAAAGTACAAGGATTTGAGAAGTGAAAATTGAAGTTAAGATTCGCAACGCTTGAGAGAACTCTGACAGCCCCCAACTTCAGGTTCAAGAATTCCAAAGTTTGAAGAAAAAAAATCAAATTTAGTTTTTCTAAAAATATTTTTGAAAAAATCATAAAAAACTTCATATCTTGAAAACTGCGAGGGTTTAAGCAGTGATATTTGGAGGAAAAACTCGCAACAACTAGAATTTCGCTGACATAGCCGCACTATAGAAACTTCAAATTTTCGGAAAGTTTTTATTTCTAAACTCTTTGAACGTTTAAAAAAAAGGCATTACAAACGTAACATCTCGGAAACTAAAAGCCTTTGAGCAGTCGAATTCGAACACAAAATTTGCAACATAAACTCTTGGGAGTACTCTAACAGTACCCAATTAAAACTTTGGGATTTAAAAATCTTTTTGAATTTTTTAAAATCCAATTTTTCTCAAAATTTTTGGAAAAAACCTAAAATATATCATATCTCGAAACCAACAAAGATTCGAGCAGTCAAATTCAGAGGCAAGATTTGCAAACTCTGAGATAACTGTCACAATATGCAATTTCAGGATTGAGATCTTCAAAATTTTTTAAATCTAAGTTTTTCGAAAGTTTTTGAAAAATCATAAACGTCATATCTCGAAAACTACAAGGATTTGAGAAATGAGATTAGGAGGTAAGACTCGCAATCCCTGAGAGCAACCTGACAGGACCCAACTACAGCGTTGAAACTTCAAAAATCTTGGATTTTAAACAATTCAAAAAGATTTGAAGTTTCACCCTGTAGTTGGGTCCTGTCAGGTTGCTCTCAGGGATTGCGAATCTTGCCTCCAAATTAGTCGTCCTTGTAGTTTTCGAGATACGTTTTTTATGATTTTTCGAAAAAAAAAATTGTTGAAAATTTTACGAATTTTGTTTCTTCGAAATTTAAATTTCACTACCCTGTTTTTGGGTGCTGTCAGGGTACTCTCAAGAATTGCGAATCTTGCCTCCAAAAATGACTACTAAAATCCTTGTAGTTTTTGAGATATGATGTTTTTTGTGATTTTTCGAAACTTCAAATCTTGAAATTCTCATCTCTGTAGTTAGTTGCTGTTAGAGTACTCTCAAGGATTGCGAATCTTGCCTCCAAATGAGACGGCTCAAGTCCTTGTAGTTTTCGAAGTATCACGTTTTTTGTGATTTTTTCAAAAATTTTCAGAAAGCTTGATTTTTTTTTGGTTTTTAAAAATTGAAATGCACTACCCTTTTTTGGGTGCTGTCAGGGTACTCTCATATATTGCGAAACTTGCCTCCAAATATGTCGCTCAAATCTTTGTAGTTTTCGAGATATGTTTTTTGTGATTTTTCGAAAAATTTCCAGAAAACTTAACGAAAATATTTAAATTCAAATCTTGAAATTCTCAACTCTGTAGTTAGTTGCTGTCAGAGTACTCTCAAGGATTGCGAATCTTGCCTCCAAACGAGACGACTCAAATCCTTGTAGTTTTCGAGTATCACGTTTTTTTTGTGATTTTTTCAAAAAGTTTCAGAAAGCTTGATATTTGTTGGTTTTTTAAATTTGAAATGCACTACCCTTTTTTGGGTGCTGTCAGGGTACTTTCATGTATTGCGAATCTTGCCTCCAAGTATGTCGCTCAAATCCTTCTAGTTTTCGAGATATCATGTGTTTTGTGATTTTTCGAAAAATTTCCAGAAAACTTAACGAAAATATTTAAATTCAAATCTAGAAGTTCTCAAATCTGTAGTTAGTTGCTGTCAAAGTAATCTCAAGGATTGCGAATCTTGCCTCCAAATGAGACGACTCAAGTCCTTGTAGTTTTCGAGGTAATACGTTTTTTTTTTGTGATTTTCTCAAAAATTTTCATAAAGCTTGACTTTTTTTGGTTTTTAAAATTTGAAATTCACTACCCATTTTTGGTGCTGTCAGGGTAATCTCATGTATTGCGAAACTTGCCTCCAAATAAGTCACTCAAATCCTTGTAATTTTTGAGATATGATTTTTTTGTGATTTTTCGAAAAATTTCCAGAAAACTTAACGAAAATTTTTAAATTCTAATCTTGAAATTCTCAACTCTGTAGTTAGTTGCTGTCAGAGTACTCTCAAGGATTGCGAATCTTGCCTCCAAATGAGACGACTCAAGTCCTTGTAGTTTTCGCGGTATCAGGTTTTTTTTGTAATTTTTTCAAAAAAATTCAAAAAGCTTAATTTTTTTGGTTTTTTTAAAATTTGAAATTCACTAACTTTTTTTGGGTGCTGTCAGGGTACTTTCATGTATTGCGAATCTTGCCTCCAAATATGTCGCTCAAATCCTTGTAGTTTTCGAGATATGATGTTTTTTGTGCTTTTTCGAAAAATTTCCAGAAAACTTAACAAAAATATTTAATTTCAAATCTTGAAATTCTCAACTCTGTAGTTAGTTGCTGTCAAATTACTCTCAAGGATTGCGAATCTTGCCTCCAAATTAAGTGGCATTGTAGTTTTCGAGACAAGTTTTTGGTGATTTTTCGAAAAAAAATTGTTGAAAACTTTACGAATTTTGTTTCTTCGAAATTTAAATTTCACTACCCTGTTTTTGGGTGCTGTCAGGGTACTCTCAAGAATTGCGAATCTTGCCTCCAAAAATGACTACTAAAATCCTTGTAGTTTTCGAGATATGATGTTTTTTGTGATTTTTCGAAACTTAACGAATTTATAAATTCAAATCTTGAAATTCTCATCTCCGTAAATAGTTGCTGTCAGAGTACTCTCAGGGATTGCAAATCTTGCCTCCAAATGAGACGGCCCAAGTCCTTGTAGTTTTCGAAGTACCACGTTTTTTGTGATTTTTTCAAAAAGTTTCAGAAAGCTTGGTTTTTTTTTTTGGTTTTTAAAAATTGAAATGCACTACCCTTTTGTGGGTGCTGTCAGGGTACTTTCATGTATTGCGAATCTTGCCTCCAAATATGTCGCTCAAATCCTTGTAGTTTTCGAGATATGATGTTTTTTGTGATTTTTCGAAAAATTTCCAGAAAACTTAACAAAAATATTTAAATTCAAATCTTGAAATTCTCAACTCTGTAGTTAGTTGCGGTCAAATTACTCTCAAGGATTGCGAATCTTGCCTCCAAATGAGACGACTCAAGTCCTTGTAGTTTTCGAGGTATCATGTTTTTTTTGTGACTTTTTCAAAAAAATTCAGAAAGCTTGATTTTTTTGGTTTTTAAAATTTGAAATTCACTAAACTTTTTTGGGTGCTGTCAGGTTACTTTCACGTATTGCGAATCTTGCCTCCAAATATGTCGCTCAAATCCTTCTAGTTTTCGAGATATGATGTGTTTTGTGATTTTTCGAAAAAATTCCAAGAAACTTAACGAAAATATTTAAATTCAAATCTAGAAGTTCTCAAATCTGTAGTTAGTTGCTGTCAAAGTACTCTCAAGGATTGCGAATCTTGCCTCCAAATGAGACGACTCAAGTCCTTGTAGTTTTCGAGGTATTACGTTTTTTTTGTGATTTTCTCAAAAATTTTCATAATGCTTGACTTTTTTTTGGTTTTTAAAATTTGAAATTCAAAACCCTTTTTGGTGCTGTCAGGGTAATCTCATGTATTGCAAAACTTGCCTCCAAATATGTCGCTCAAATCCTTGTAGTTTTCGAGATATGATGTTTTTTGTGATTTTTCGAAAAATTTCCAGAAAACTTAACGGAAATATTTAAACTCTAATCTTGAAATTCTCAACTCTGTAGTTAGTTGCTGTCAGAGTACTCTCAAGGATTGCGAATCTTACCTCCAAATGAGACGACTCATGTCCTTGTAGTTTTCGAGGTATCACGTTTTTTTTTTCTGATTTTTCAAAAAACTCAGAAAGCTTGATTTTTTTGGTTTTTAAAATTTGAAATTGTTTAACCTTTTTTGGGTGCTGTCAGGGTACTTTCATGTATTGCGGATCTTGCCTCTAAATATGTCGCTCAAATCCTTGATGTTTTCGAGATATGATGTTTTTTGTGATTTTTCGAAAAATTTCCAGAAAACTTAACAAAAACATTTAAATTCAAATCTTGAAATTCTCAACTCTGTAGTTAGTTGCTGTCAAATTACTCTCAAGGATTGCGAATCTTGCCTCCAAATGAGACGACTCAAGTCCTTGTAGTTTTCGAGGTATCGCGTTTTTTTGTGACTTTCAAAAATTTTCAGAAAGCTTGATTTATTTTTGGTTTTTTAAATTTGAAATTCACTACCCTTTTTTGGGTACTGTCAGGGTACTCTCATGGGTTGCAATTCTTGCCTCCAAGTAGGTCGCTCAAATCCTTGTAGTTTTCGAGATACGACGTTTTTTGTGATTTTTCAAAAAAAAATTAGAAAACTTAACGAATTTTTTTCTTCGGAATTTGAAATTCGCTACCCTGTTTTGTGTGCTGTCAGGGTACTCTCAGGAGTTGCAAATCTTGCTTCTGAATATGACGGCTCAAATTTTTGTAGTTTTCGAGATATGATGGTTTTTAGGTTTCTTCCAAACGTTTTCAGAAAACTCGGATTTGAAATAATTCAAAAAGATTTGAAAACTTTTGGAAAAAACCTAAAAAACCATCATATCTTAAGCCCTACAAGAATTTGAGCCATCATATTCAGAAGCAAGATTTGCAAGTCCTGAGAGAACTCTTGCAGTTTCCATCTTTAGGACTGAGATCTTCAAAACTAATTTTTGAAAACTAAGTTTTTTGAAAACTTTTGAAAAACTCATAAGAAACGTCAGATCACAAAAACTACAAGGATTTGAGAAGTGAAATTTGGAGTTAAGACTCGCAACGCCTAAGAGTACTCTGACAGTCCCCAACTTCAGGTTCAGAAATTCCAAACTTTGAAAAAAAAATAATAAAATTTAATTTTTCAGAAAAATTTTTGAAAAAAAAAATCATAAAAATCTTCATATCTAGAAAATTGCAATATTTTAAGCAGTCAAAATTGGAGAAAAAACTCACAACCACTAGAACTGCGCTGATGGAGACTCACTATAGAGACGGAAACTTCAAAAATTTCGAGCATTTTTATATCTAAGTTCTTTGAACATTTAAAAAAAACACTAACATCACATCTCGGAAACTAAAAGCATTTGAGAAGTCGAATTGGAACACAAATTTTGCAACATAAGCTTCTAAGAGTATTCTCACAGTATACAACTACAACTTTCAGAAATTTAAATCTTTTTACAATCCTAGTTTTCTGAAAATTTTTGGAAAAACCAAATAAACAACATATCTCGAAACCTACGAGGATTTGAGCTGTCATATTCATGGGCAAGATTTGCAAACCCTGAGAGAACTCTCACAGTTTCCACTTCAGGATTGAGATCTTCAAAATTTATGAATTTTTTTTATTTAAGTTTTTTGAAAATTTGGAAAAATCATAAGAAACATCATATCTCGATAACTACAAGGATTTGAGAAGTGAGATTTGGAGGTAAGACTCGCAACACCTTAGAGCAACCTGACAAGACCCAACTACAGGGTTGAAAATTTCAAATTTTGTGAAACTTTTCAAACTGAAGTTCAGTGCTAGACCCGTAATTTTAAATACCCGGGTATTTTTATTACACTTATTGAATATGAATAAATGGGAGCGATGGATAAGTTAGTTAGGACCTCTAAAACAATCTTGGAGCTCTGCTAAGTGCATTTTGATTGGACCAAAGCAACTTTCGTTTTTGGAACAGGAAATTGCTTAAGTATCATAACAACAAAAACCACCAATAAAGTTGATAAAACATATGCTACTAAATTGTCATTGTTACAATGCTATGCTGCAAAAAGGGCAATTCGGAGTTAGGTCGGAAAAATGAATTCAAATTATAACACAAACATTTGCTTGTATTCTCAGAAACTGGACCAATATGAGTAATGGCAATTTCCGCTTCAATTTTTTCACTTTTTGATTGGAAAGCATGCACAATCGAGCAAAGTACAAAAATTATTCACAAAACCTTAAGCCTGCACTATTTGCATAGCAATTCAAATTCAACACAGAGATGAAGCCACAAATTCGCAACCAAGAGCGAGAAAGCGGCGAAAATTCGGATGGACAAAAAAATCATAGAGCACAAAAACTCAAATTTTGCACGTAATAAACTAAAGGCCACCACACTAACTTTGCATGCAAAAAATTAGAAAATATTAAACCAACTGGTGTTAAAATTAAACTATGCAGTAAAAATTCTCTCAAAAAATATGTATAGGGAAATTTCTGAAATGGAAGTTTATTTATTATACTGTTCAGATGTCAAGCACATGTTTCTATACTGCTAATGCATCCTACTGATTCAAAAGTGCCACCAAAAGTAGAAATTTCTTTTTCAACTTAGATTGAGAAAAAATTGCATCGTACTATTACACAACGCTACGCTCATATAAATAAAAGTAACTACATTGAGCTGCGCATTACTTGCGATACAACACAATCATAGAAATCATAAATCCAAAAAAAAAGAGAAGTGTTAAAAAACGAAGTGAACCAGAATTTAAATTTTCATATGTCTCAATGAAACTCATTCAAGGCAGAATGGAACAAAACTTAAAAAGAATCTTTTAGCAGACAGCAGTTCAGCCGAAAAAAAAAATCATAGAAAATTAAAAAGTTTCAAGTCCCCCCTAAAACTACATTGTACAATCTTTGGACTTGTAACTACAATGAAAGTTGCTTACAGCAGAAGCAAAACCCGTGTGACAATTAAGCCGACAAATCTTCAGCAGACAAACGAAAATCAGACAATTCAATTTTACAGGAAAAAAATTGAATTGCCAACTAAAAAAAAACAAGGTAAGGCCGGGTTTCGAACAGCGTTACATCTAGACCAAGTTGGAACGAACCTGGAAGTTGCTATGCTTCAATAAAAAGCAAGAAAGAGTAAAAATAAAATTGTTTATGAGAAAAAAAGTATAATTCCCGATAACAAGTGTAATACAAACTACCCATTAAAGCCTCTATACGAATTTGCGAATCATTTCATCGGACAGCAACGCCAGGAACATCCTAGAAAAATTAGATATAGATCTCTCAAAGGCAACGGACTATTGACAAAACCATTTATGCAAAAAAGAATGCGGCTGAGAAATTTATGGCTAGAGATTGCAATCGGCTATCCTTGTTGTTCCGACTACTGAAAATGGGGAGCAGCGTTGTAGTTTTTTCTTTTTCCTCTTTCACGCAACATGAGGTTCCACAAATAATCGTCGGAGGATCTTGAGTGATATATATTTCTAAAGCCTTTGCAGGTATAATTTGAACCCTATTAAAACTTTCAAAAAAGTTTCGCGGTGAAAAAAGCGGATTTATTTGTTATAATATTTGGTCCAACTTCGAGCAAAAAAAGCGAGCAATCAGGTCTATAGAGAGGCGAAGCTTCGCTTTAAAAACACTAACGAGAGTGCAATATAAAGCCCAATAGGAAAAATTAGAAATAAGCCTAGACATTGAAATTAGTAAAAATTCGGCTACGTCTCGGGTTCGTACCTGCGACCTAGAGATTATGAATCTCACACACTAACCACTCAAGCACGGACACTTAATAGGCATCAAACACTAGCCACAAAAAAGCAGAGAACAAATGAAATGCTATTTCCAATGCTGCAGTAAAAATTCCAAATAAACGAACACTTCTATTTGCGAGTTAGCTTAGAAAAAAGAAGGCTCGTAAGACACAAACTGATGCTTAGTGTAATAATACAAAAGGAGACAAAAAAACTTAGTTTTATTCCAGGAAAATCAATTTTTTGCTTCTTTTAGCGCCTTGTTGAAAGCAAAAAAAATCTGCTTAAAACTTGACAAAATACAAAATTGTTTTTTTTTGATAAATTGTTTCAGACAAACTGTGGTCAAATATATTTACAAGGCTGTCGATTAGATCCGCTCATAGCCGTAAGAACAAAAACTTCACAATTTGCAAAAAAATATGAAAATGCTTTTTTTTTCAAATATTTTCGTAGTCGAGCCTTTCTCTGCTACTTCCACGGCAATCGGCTCTCCTTGATCTACTTTGTTTTAATATCGTTCTGCCTCTGGGAAACCTGATTTAACTTTTAATGCCCGAAGGTGGTATATTTTGGCTCAAACCAGTAGTAAACAAAAAAAACAAGGGAAATCTTTTCAATGATCAAACTTTTTTCAAATTTTGGTACAACTATCCTTATGAAAAAGTAATTTACACAAATAAATTAATTTAACACCATCCATTTAAATTAGGCTGGATAACTAACTGGGTTCATTAGTTATATTAGAAAGCAGAGTTGACTCGATTAAATCAATTTCATATTGATAACAATCGCCATTTTCCGAGTTCATGTCCGACTCTGTCGTGTCTGATTCAATTGAAGGTGATGAACTTGCTTGTTTGTCGTCCATTTCTTCATCATCATTTTTGCTTTCTGTTTCAATCTCTTGTTCAGTATCACAACCTGTAGCACCGTTTTTCAAAGCTCTGGAACCTGTAGTATCCATATGTTCGCCAGTGATTTTTTTCTCTGATGTAATATCTTCAGTTTTTTCTGGCACGCTCACATTGTTGCATGCATTTTCTGACCCAATTATTGAATGCACGTCACTTAATGCTACCGATTCGTTTGTTTGTTCCGGCTTAGCTTCTTTGAAGTTGTTTCGAGGACTAGGGTACCATGACGTTTTCAGAGATTTCGTGTGGTCAAAATTTTCAAGATTGAACTCTTTCTCGTCAACTTTGACCCACTTTTGTGAACAAGACCACAACCAATCAGGGTTCACAATTTTGATGTTGCGACTCGATTTTCTAGCTTGGTGTACTTTGTGGGTCCCTTGTCTAGCTGCAACAACATGAGTACACTTACTCAGGTCCATAGTCTCCATCACAGTAGCACCAAGAGACTTCGCCTCTAAGTATTCCCGACTGTTGCCTATCGGAAAATTAGTCGGAACAACAGCACTGAATACTAATGTACAGTTTTCTATTACTTCGCGTTTCGTCTCGTTAATGATATCTTTCACGTTTGGAATATTAGGTGGACCATTAAAACAACTTTTGCAATTATTTTCGTATCTTTCGTAAAATTTGTGATGAACTTTAAGCAGAATGTTTTTGAGGAAGGGCAAAAACTCGTCATCGTCTTCCCAAACTATCTCCTCATTCTCGTCAGAATTCGAAGGCATCTCGAAATTCATGTCTATGAGACATGACTTCAAAACTCCTTTCCCAGCAGCAAGCTTAGCGGATCTTGAACAAAATAACTTATTGATTAGAATCTGATTCAGGAGACAGTTATTTGACTCAAATTGAAATTTAAGAAATTACCAATGACTGATAATTGTATGTTAGAATATGTATCCCGTTTCTCCGAACTGATTATGCATTAAAACAGTTGTATTCAAATAGCTGTTTCATGGTTGCTTTTCGCTGCTCATCGATTTAGCAGGAGCCAACTTTACCTCACTTCCAATAAAACACAAAGATAGCATAGCAGCCAGCCAAAATAAACTCAGAGGAAAGCTAGAGTCGAAAAACAACATCGCCCAAAAACTTGAAAAAACTTGTTGAGAAACAGGATCGCAAGCGTTGTATAAGCACTAAAACCAAGACTATCGAGTGGTAATTAAGCAGAAAATGCTTGAGTCGACGCTCGTTGAGCCAGAAAAAAGTCAGAAACAATTTTGGAGCTATGAGAACTGTTAAATTTCCGCGTCTTATGTCATCCCCGAAGCACATAAAAGTATATAATCTAGTTACGACGTAATAAGAGGCAGCTAAATCAATATGATATAAGCCAAAACCATTTGAACCCAGTTACTTGCACAGATTCCGCTCAGGCTCAAACAACAGACATTTGTCTATTCCTGGGCGATACCTCTAGGCTATAAAGGGCCGAATTTATTACAAACCAAGGTGCCAAATAAAATACCAATTCTCTAAGACAAGTTGTTAACCGGAAAAATCTCAGATTCCTAAAACACTATTTAACAGAAAAAGTGTTTTCTTAAGATTTGAATTATGGAAACCTCAACTAATATCGAGAACCTTATTAACTCGATTCCCGATGTAGCTACCGAGAAGGCAGTGCGAGCGGTGGCTAAGCAGATATGGCACAACAAGGGGGCAAAAATGAGAAAAATATGGCGGAAATCTTGAACTTCTGTCAACGTTTAGAAAGAAGGTTAAGGGAACAAGCAAAGACTCAATATTATTGATAACCCCCTTTTGACGCTAGAGATATTGGGAAACTGTTGGAAGACATTGTAAATTTTTGTGCAATGGATTAAAGTGTAAAATTGCGGGCAATGATTTGAAAGCTTTTCAAATTTTCCCAAGACCTAAAAACCCCAATAACGCTATAATACAGTCAGTTATAGTGAAGTTCATATACTTTCATCATAAAAACATAGCGTATGGTGGAAGACGTCATTTAAAAGATAGAGGTAAGCATTTTGATTCGAAAAAGTTATGGGTTCAAAAAATATAGATGCCTTTCTGAAAAAACTGTAAAATCTATAAACATGATTGCTGTTACCAACAACTGTGCTGTTTCCATACTATGTAAAAGTGACAATGGCAGAAATGTATATGTCAAATGGTTAACCCAGATGATATTGGAAAACTGAAAAATTTTGTTAGCAAAGAAATAAAATAGGGGACAAAAACTAAATCATTTGAAAAAGCTGGAACGAACACACGGTTTTTTAATTAGACGACAATACACTGATTTAGATGTAAAAGATCCAGGTGACTACTAATATTGAAGGCGAACCCAATTTCGCGTTCGGTAAAACATTATAGTGCACGGCTGCAACATCCTTATTTCTGACGAGTGTAGTTAAATGAAACCTGCAGATATCTACTAACACAACAATTTCAAAAAAAAAAATCTTCTTTAAAAAGTATACCTTCTATCGCAATAAATTTTCAGCAGACAGATACTTTTCCAAATAATTTATCTTCTTTTGCATTTATTCTTCTATCTTCTTATTAAAATTTTGAACAGAAATATATAGTTTTCTACCCTTAAAGACAAATTTGAACTGCTATATCAACAAAACAGTAAATCTCTTTCTATAGCCTTACGTGATAGATATAATTTGATTTCCTTTGTGGTTCAGACAACTGTCAATTGTTTAAATTGAAATTCGTACCTTTCACGATGCTCCGGTGTATCATTTTTATCTTCCTTGACTGCTGACTTCAATTCTGATGGAGTCACATGAAATACCATTGCATCCTCACTGCATCCATTTTTCATCATCATACAAGTTTCATCATCATCGTCCAGAAAAGATCTTCTTTTTCTCTTAGGCGACTGACTCGTTGATTCCTCGGGTTTGGTTGGATTCGCAGACTGAGCCATCTCAGTTGTACTACTCGTGAAATCTACCATCAAATTAGAATCATGATTTTCTTTCAACTTTTCAGTGTCAGCTTTCGAACTTTCTGAGCAAATATCCCCAGTAAAAGCTGTTTCTGTAGCTGCTGATTCTCTTTCATGGGTCTCTAAACTGACTTCCGATTTATCCGCAGGGAGACTAAATCGCACTCTTTTTGCACTTGACTGAACTTCGTGATCCTCGCCACTTCGTGGCGCTTTAGAAATGTCCCCAGCGCAACTACCCAAGCTTTCCGTCACAATTTTTTCCGTAATTAATTGCCCGGATTGCTGATTATTTTGAGTTTCGTCACTGTCTTTTTTTAATGGCTTTTCGTTGTCATTATTTTCTTTCCTGATGTCTGAATGTGCGGTTGATTTTGATTTCTGAGTTTCTGGTGTCTGTTTTGGTCTGCCCTTTGGATCGTTTATATCTCCAGTCGAAGGAAAAAACTTGTAAGCCGGAACCTAAAGTATAGAAATTTCATGAGGATAAAAATCATTGAATTTTCACTTTTATAAATATTTCAGGAGACACAAACCTTAATCACATTTTCATTGTACCTCCACACATCATCTCTATCATCAATAATGCAGACCATTTCGTCTCCCACTGGGAAAAGCGATGAAATATTTGCTGTTTTGTCGCTGCCAAACAGGTGAATTTCATCTCTCGCCATTATTCTGTGATGGAAAAATTTTTCCTCGGGATCCAAAATAGACGCTATGATATGCGCATAAAGTCGGACTCCAAACGTGATTATATGCAGCTCGAAGTACTTCGAGATCTCTTCTAGGAACTCATTGGTGCCTGGTCGTAGTTTAGTGTGGTACCAGGCACCGTTTTTCTGTAGCTGGAAATGATGCACGTCTTTGAGGTTTGAAGGTACATCATCATTTGTAGTGTGAATTAGAGTCTGATCTAGGTCTACGATTAGCACCAGTTTGCGAGCTTCCAGCAAATTGCTCACATCCTTGCTGGCAATGTCCTGAGCAATGTCTGATGAAACCTGAAGTTAACCAGCGTCAAAAGTACACACGTAAATATTGAAATTCAGCCTCAGGTTAAAGCCTTGGAACACACTCAAACAAAAGCTATAAAAACGTGTTTGAAACACAAAACAGACACTCAATATTGAGTGATAAACAAAAGGGTGATAATTTGCTATTTTACCATGAGTTCTGGCACGTTGTGAATCATAGAGACAGATGCAGAGGCCAGATTTGCACTCTTAGAACAGATTCCCTTAACCTCCGAGTCCATGTACTGGGGTTTGAGATCCTTCCCGCAGTCCGCGCATATCATTTTCACCACGATCCTAAAACAACTTTCAATGAAACCTTGCTTCTAAAACGTTTACACGCTCCGGGATTTTGAAAAAAGCATGCATCTTGAGCATACACAGAATCTTAAAGGTTTATTAAGGAAGCTCAGTATGTGATTGAGATGGTAAACTCCCTCCTCCATCAATTTGGCTACTAAACGAACCAAAAAGTACCTTTCGTCGCCCTACAAATGAAAGGCGAAAAAAACTTTGTGGAATCCTACTCACGGGTGATGACATGTCTCTGGCTCTATACACATCATTAAACTATCGGCCTCCAGATGTTGTCCGTTCGCCACAGCCAAGTCTTTCACGATACCGTTTTTTGTGGCCCGCAGCTTTTCAATGAACTTAGAATTATCTTCAGTTCTATACAGACACAAAACGGATCCCTTTTGAACTCTTGACCCACTTTTGACTTTTAGCTTGAAGACAGATCCTTTCTGTGGAAAAAGAATTTCACATGGGGTTTCTTCAGTCTCTTCCATTTGTAATTAATTAGCTGCATCTTACCAGTAACATGACACCTAAAATTGCCACACTTGCAAACAGCATAAAACTTTTAATATTCTTTTTACGAAAATAGGATCATGGAAATTTTACAGAAAAAGAAACCGTAAGTTCTGCGGCAAAATATAGCCAATTTCATCTTTATTTGAAGGACAGCATCTCAAAATAACTTTGAATAAAATCTAATTCCAGCCTTAAAGCAATTATGAAATAAGGAAAGCCGGTCGTTACGCAAGTAGCGCAGAATGATTAGACCAAACTGATATAAGAAAAAATTCTAAACTTTAAACCTTAAAATTATTTAAGGGTAGCTGAATTAGGAAAAATGCAAGAAATATCGGTATCTATAAACAAATTAATGTTATATTGAGGGTCAGATCTATGATTTTCTCGAGGAGCGCGGATTTTCAAATAATTTGGAAAATTTTGTCGACTTTTTTTAGGTTGACTAAATTGATTTTCCGAGCTCTCCCAAAGCACTAAAATTGTTGAAAAAACAGGCCAAAAAAAAGGGTTTTTAGGCACTTTTTGGAAAATGTTGACCAAAAAAATCGCGTTTCCCTTCAAAATTGGTAATTATTGGCGACGAGGGCGCCTTTAGAAAAATGTTAGGGTCCGTCAGCAAAAAATGGATATCTCAAAACAGTTCAAAGGGGGACCCTTTGGGTCGACAGGGCTCGAATCCCTCAGGGAGGGGGTGTCCCTCCCCAAATCCGCTAATGATAAAAATTGGGAGGTCAGTCCCTTATCAACTATCCAAACTTGGTCTAATTGAGTCTGAAAAACGAAATGTTACATGAAAACTTTTAAAATGTCGAAAAATATATATGTCAGGATAAGTTGAATTTCAAGAACCCAATATGTATATATATATATATATATATAAAAACAATCCAATTTCAGAAACCGGTTCAGAATATATTTTACTATTTTGAACCGGTTTTCCTTACGAGAACTTGCGACAGTCCATTTTTAAAACTTAAATTCCTTCACAATTTTTAATGTTATTTGAATTTTTGTTTTTGGAAATCGATATGTGTTTTCTATTCAAAAAATGAATTTGATGTGAAACCCAAACAGCAAACAGACAGTTGGAAACAATGAGCTCGAGCAATAAAAAAAACTGAAAAACAAGAAAGATCTATTTCAAACTCAAGAACCTTTCACGATTGGAACTTTCTTTATAAAAATAATCCAAAAAAGCAATTGGATCAACAAGTATTTGTTCTGACCATCGAAAATAGGGAGGAACTTTGTATTCGGGTGTTTTTTTTTTTCGATTTTCCACGCAAAATCATGATTTTTCGTCTAAATTCGAGCCAGTAAAGCGAACAAGCACAATTATTTATGCTTGATTTAGGCCATTTACAAGAACTTATTTATGCTTGATTTTATTTTTATTCAAGTATATTAGTGTTTGGAGATTTTTAATACCATTTTGGAAAACAAATTTTATTAATTTTTTGTTGATTTTTTGATTGAGTTTTTTCTTGATTTTTTTTGGTCACTTTTCTTAAGATTCTGTTGTCCTGTTTCTCTATATTACTATGACTATCAAATATGACTAAATTATAGTTTTATGTCAGATATTTTTTTATCACACCACGAAGAAAATACACTTATTTGAAAAAGAAACTTTTTTCTCGTAGGTTTTTAAAGACAATGGTCGGAACATTCTGTGCTACTTGCACAGTAACCGGCTATTCTTGTTTTTATTCTACTAAGATTTACTTTTTTTGCGTCATTATCGCTGGTCATTGAAGAAAGTAATTGTTCCGATCATTGGAAATGGGTAGGAACTTTGGATTCGGGTTGGAACAAACAATCATCGGAATGGGTCGAGTGATATATAACATTAATAAGTTTATTTCCCAGCGTCGAAAAAACCGATATGAAGGTTTAGATTTTCGTCTAACTTCGAACGCATAAAGCAAGCGAGGAGGCTTGTAACAAGCTGATATTTAGTTTTCATCAGATCAAATTCGTTATCAAAAAATCTTCTAGAGTCTTCTTGGTAATCGAAAACTTTTTTGGATTTTTTTGTTTTTTAATTTAATATTCATTTTATGAAAAATTTTGTCAAAAAAGTTCTTTTTACTGTTACTATCGGTATTCAAGGCTTTCGCTTAGATTCACTGATCACACCAAAAATAAAATACGACGCAATTTGAAAATAGGCGTTTTTTGTACTTTTTTATTGAAGATGGTCGCAACATTCTTGGCTACTTGCACAGTAGCGTCTATCCGTGATTCAAAAATGAATTTGAATTGAACTGAAAAAAGAAGTCCAAACACAAAAAAAATCAAATAAACGCGTGATCAAGTTTAAGGACTTTTTCTGGAAAAAAATCAATGAACGAAAGGAACCAAAAAATGACATGCTTTTAGAAAAACTTCAATTTTTGAAATTCAAACAGCAAAACTATGACCATAAGGCTCTTTTGATTTCAAAACTAATTTAAAATTCTCCTTTTTTGATAAAATGATTTCAGTTTGGGATCTCACTACGCTCATCGACTTTCAATAAAAAAACTACACGATCTAAAGATGTAAACATAGCCCACAGATAGTAGGAAAATAGTCAAGGAACGCAAGTAAAAAAAAGTTAACTTGCTTTTCTGAAATAATCTTTCGACTTTCAAGAAAAAAATACATGCACTCGAAACTTTTGAAATTTTAAGAAAAATTTATGATGAGCACTTTTCAGATAAAAATAACTCAATGTGAAAAAACTGGATCAGTAAGTCAAAAAAATCAGTAAAATTGACTAGGAAACTGATATTTATACTCCATTTTGAAAACTAGAAATCGATCACCTTTTTCGGGACCTTTACACTTTCGCTGTTCAATAGCGGATTTTGCCTTCCTTTTAACAAAGGAAAGTAGCTGAATGTTATAAATTAAAAATCAAAGTGCGAAAAAGTACTTTGAATTACCTTCAGTCTGAATAACGTTCATCGACTCTTAAAATATCACTTCTTTCATTAACACTTAATCAAAAATCAGCCGCAAACAAATTAAGCATCAATTTTGAGCGTGACAACTTTCAGGACTTAATTCAGAAAATAAGCACATTAAACAAAAAAGTGATATATCTTATCGTTCATCACAGTTAATTAGAGGCGCTTTTACCGTTTGTTTCGAATGCTTTTTAAAAACTCCTGCAGCGCGGAAATTGCGGTAAACTAGGACCTCCAAACTGTTTTGATAATGATTAAAAAATCAGTTGAAAAATCATCTGAAAGAGCTGGGAAAATCACCTAAAAAGCTCAGAAATTCACTAAGGAAATTGACAATATTTTAACCTGCACTTACTAATAAAAATGTCAACAACAATTGTCATCCCTCTGTAAAATAAATAGAACTGATTTTCACTTAAAAAGCGGCTAATTAATTCTTCAATTGAAAGAGCCAACTTAGTAAATCTTTATTTTTCAATTCAAAGAAACAGTTCATTAAATCAATAGATACGTGTTAAAACATCAGAGTAAATTAACATCGAATAGACGCAATTTGTAGAAAAAATAAATATTTTTAAACATTTAAATAGTTTAAAAGTAAATGAAGTCACGCGACAAAATTTGTAACTTTTTGTTTTATTTCAACAAGCAAATCTACGAAATTTAGCTTCATGTTTTTGTTATTTTCTGCGCAAAAACTTAAAATATTGGTTTGAAATTTTTACACATGCTAGATAAAACTATTCGAAAGGAGTAAAACAGATCAAAATTTGATGAATCTTGTTTAGAAAGCGTAAAACAGCCAGTGTATTTTAATTAGTCTCAGAGGTGTTCTTGCTCTGGAATCCTCCTTTTAAACAACACAAGGAATTTAACTTTATGGTCCAATTGGCTCTTTGCGAAGCTGATGAGCTTGATTTTCTCTTCATGCCACGGAAAACGAGACAAAATCATTGAAAGACTTACTTGGTCCGGCATCTGGTTTGACGATACAGATAAAAATTGTTTGGGCACTTATATTAGAAAACTGGACCAACATTTAGACACAACATAACTGCGTATGAGAAACCTGTTCAAGGACTAAAGCAGATATTTTCCTAAACATTTGCTGAAACAGTTTTTTTATTGACTTATTTCGATCATCGCCGCCAAATTACTAACCATTTTGACGCCGGACCAGGAAATTTTTTCAATTTTTTGTCGTTTATCGGCGGCAAGAAAATTAAGTCAAATTTCTTGTTTATGTGAGGATGTGTCCACATCAAGAACAGCTCAAAAACCATATTTAAAAACTTTTACGCCTTCAAAACGAGATTTTCATAAGTTGATCCGGCTTGCTTCTTCCAAATAGATTCATCTAGTAAGAGTCAAAATTTCAAGACGATAAAAAATTCGCAGAGAAAACGACAAAAACGAAGAAAAAATTCGTTCGTTTGCTTGTTGAAATCAAAATGTCCCGTGATTATATGTCAAATTTATGTGACGATCCGCATTTCATCGACAGATAAAGCACGGTAAGCTCCATAAAAGTAATTTTTGTTATCTAACACTACGATCCATTTTTAAGAATCAAATTGAGAGCAACTTGTATCGAATTGAAAATTAACAGGATTAATGCATCATTTAATTAATTGCACATTAAGGATAGAAAAGTTAGACTTCTATATTTAAAATATAACGCTTGATGTGGACTTATTCTACTCATTGAGAAAATATTTACATCTTTAAAAATCTATCACACTATTTGACATCTAATTAGTCTTCTGAGTCCAATCCTGTCTACTGAGCAATCAAGTACTGCATGACAGATGGCGGGTTTGTGGAGTCACAGCGAAGAGCTTGCACCCTGAAAACATCGCATAAGGACAACGATTTTAAAAACTTCATATAGTTTTCTCTGATGAATAAACCATTAACTGAATCAAAATAACATGGAAGAAATACGGAAAACATTCGGATACACAATTCAAAATAGCTCGTCCAATTTAGAAACACATAATGATCATGCACACAGCAGATCTTTTTTGAACTCTCGGTAGATTTTTTCATTTAGCGTCTCACTCCATCTTTCATTAAATTTATCTTTATACAACTTTTTTGGCTGCGAGGTCATTTATAACTTGGTACAGAAAACCCATGAAACTTTTTAGGGGACCAAACTACAATGTAAAAGCCTGTTTAACAGCGGGATAGATGACTCGCTAGAAATCCTGTTATATCACTTCTACCGTTCCCATCACCAGATATAAACATCAATTTTATGGTGCAATCAATCAATTTACCAAGTTGAATAGAAATTCAAAACGTGTTTGTCATTGGACAGTGGACCCACGTGCCAATTTTCATGACAATTGATAACAAAAACAAAATTTGAAAAACTAAAAATCGCAGTTGAGAGAGGGAAACGGTAGAGTACCTGCATTTTAATTTGACAGATAGATAGTGTTGATTCTGAAATAAACCCTAACTGATTCATTTTAACATCGCATGCTTTGGATGCAGCGATTTGGAAAACTGTTCCTCTGCGTTCTGGAAAAATGCTTTGAGTTCGATATTTCATTTCTTTCTTGTCGTCAAGTTCTTTCCTTTCATATCTCTCAAAAAATCCCAAACAAATCATTCTGACGCGATGAACAGTTTTTAAAATATCTAGCATGTCAATCTATGGAGTTACGAAATTTCCAACCAACAAAATTATCAAACAAGACCAACCTGACAACGGTGCAATATGAGCTTATGCATGTAGAATTTCTCAAATTAGGCCAATATCAAACTCTAATTCAATGTTAAAAGTCCGGATTTTTCGCAACTCATTATAGCATGTGACTAAGACTGACAATACTAACGAGAATTCTATCGAGCAAGACTATCATATAATAATGAGCGGAATCCCTTACCACTGCTGACTACAAATAATCATCAAGTATTATAAATTTGGTTACTTGATCCATTTCATGATACAGTCATTGAGGACACGTTCTCTTCTTTTACACCAATGTACTTACTTATTCCTGCATTGCCGCAAAAAGCGCTGGATCTTTAAAGCAGCGTCATTTTCTCGCCTTCGTTTGGCACGTCGTCTAAAATGAAATGACGAAAATAGTCAACACACAGCTGGAGTCAATGACCTAGGAAACCGACAAAAAAACTATTAATATTGAATTTATGAAATTTTCATCTTTCGAGTTTCAAAGAAAAAATAAGCGTACTTTGAATTTGAAAATAGCCAACAAACAATTGGAAAAGAGTCAATGAATGCAAGTAAAGAAAAAATACATATGGCCTTAAAGCTCTTGGAAATTCTAGAACAATTTATGATAAACTATTTTTTGATAAAAATAACCCCAATTTGAGAAAACTGGATCAATATATAAAAATTATTTCGCTGGGAAAACTGATAATAAAATTTCATTTTCGAGGTAGGAAGTCAATCACATCTTTCGTGACCTTTACAATTTTGCTGTTCAATAGTTGAGTTTGCCTTCCTTTTACCAAAGGAAATAAAATGAAATTGAAAAGAAATCAAAAAACAAACCGCGAAAAAACAAATTTGAGCCTGAACAAAAATCAAGATTTTTCCTTTAAAAAAATTATCGCGACCAATAATAGAGACTGACCTACCTTCATTGATTCTTAAAAACCTTTAAACCTAGACATTTTTTACACAAAGGCGAAGTACAGTTCTGCAAATGCAAGCTAAAAACGACAACATAACTTCTAAAAGTGTCAAAAAGTGAAAAAAGGAGAAGGCACAACAAATGAAAAATATCCTATGTTCCGGAGTCGAATACCCATCCTGGAGATCAATGGTCTCACGTTCTAGTATCTGCACTATGAGCGCTTGTCACTCTTCAACTACTAGCCTCCAATAAACCAAGATAACAAGATATAATGTTGAGCAGCAAAAGTGAACCAGATATAAAAATTTTGCTGCAAAGTGCCACCTATTTTTTCTGCGACTTGATTTGGGAAAAAATGGAATTTGTTACAAGACTCTACGCTCATCTTGTACTGATTAAAACAACCCAACTTGAGAAAACTGAATATTTTTTCTTTTTATTTGGTTCCGCTGGGATATTTAAAAAATACAATCTAATTTCGAATCTCAAAATCAACTCAGAGGCAAAGCTGCACCTCACAAACACAAACAAAAAAATAACAAGATAAAATTTAATGAGCTAAGCATAAAAGGCGCATAAAACGCAGGACAACTCAGTCCAGAAAATTGCCTTTGTGCCAACTTTTCAACGTTAAAACCTATACGATAATTGATTGCCTACTAAACAACTTCTTGCATTTACGCATACCTTCTTACAAAAACTGTCATCAGAAAATTTAGCAAAAAACGTGCAATTTACGTAGAAATCTGATTTTTTTGTCATTTTCCCTTTTCTTACCGGATAGCGTAAATGGCTTCTTTTGGGCTAAGAAATTGTAACTTAAACGTAAGAAATGTAACTTAAGAAACCAACAATCAAATCATGAAAAATACATATTTATATATAGCGTTAGCAATCAGGCTTTCGGTGAATGACAAGGAGAGGGGTCTGATCCAGACATTGAACTGGATAAGAAATGCTGAGATAAAATAAAGTAAACAAAGCAGAAGCAAGGTAACCAATTAGAAAAAAATATCTAAGCCAAATATTGTATCACTATTTATTACAGCACATACGTTCGATTTATTTATTACAGCTTTTCTTACGTTCGATTTGAGGGCAAGCAAATGTTTGATCATTTAATTGTTCACCACCTAATTCGATCAATTACCCGTCAATGGGCCTTCAAATTATTTGTTTAGCTTGTTATTAAGTTTGCTTTGCTGTTTAGTCTAAATCAGACCCATCTCCCTTATCATTTACCGGGCTTCCCCTCAAATCGAACAAGAAATCACATGACCTATAAAGTTAACTCTTCTAGGTTTGCTGACAAAGTTCCGATATTGTAGTGAGGCAAAAGTGCACTTCGCAAAAAGACGGCAAAAGAGCTCTTAAGGTTCCAGAAAAAACTCCGGAGTAGATTAACCTTGAAATTGAATGGGTGATATTGGGAAATCCATTACATCAGCAACGCCTTTACAGCAAACAATAACACAGTGGCGAAGCAGCGCTTCGCAAACACTAGCGAGAAAACGACAAAAAACGGCTCTAAAAATATAAGCAAAATTAGCCTTGAAAACCAAAACCCTTTGCTGTGGAGGGTTTGATCCTACGACCGGGATACTTACAGTTTCCTGTCCTGGCATCTGGACCACGGGCCGTTGACAATTTCATAAAACTAACCATAAAGCAGCTACATTGCTAATAAACTGACAAGGTGATGCAGCAAAAGTGGCACCAAAAACAAAAAGACACAATTTTGCATGTAATAATTCGAAAAAAAAAACAAATTGCACGCATGCACATTAGCTTTGCATGTTAAAAATTGGAAAGCATAAAATCAAATATGTAAGAAGAATTCATTTAAAAAATCCGAGATAAATTGAGTTGGAAAAGTCCTGAAATCGAGTTTTTACAAAGACGCGAAACGGAGCACATGAACCAAAAGTAAAATAAATCAAGTGACTCTGTTGAACTAAGTGTTAACTCGCAAAAAATCTACATTCCGCTTTGATAAGGCTTGCTTACCGCAAGAGTAATTATGTAATAATGCTGTATACGAAAAACTTTTTCGTTTCATTTGATGAATCAAAAATGCATCAGCTGTGATAACTTATTACTATTCGAATGTCATGGCACATGCTATCAAAAAGCCGTAAAGATGCTATCAAAAGTGTTACCATTATTTGCGACTTAGGTAGGAAAAAAATACAACGATTGCAAAATGGACAAAAAAATCCTGAAAAAATTACCTGCACCAATAAAAACTTATCAAAGAGCAATCAAGATGCTAAAAGAAATCGAAACGTTTTGCGGAATCAAAGCCAAAAATTAGCAGACACGAAAAATTAAAACTTCCAAAAAAATAGGCAACACTTCTTGGAGCTTAATTTGTCCGAAACCGAAATATACTGACATTTTTTAAATTTGAAGTTAAATGCTCAAACTTTGGGCAAATTTAGTGCTCCGACAACTAAGTCGATAAAAAAGTAGACAAACAGAAGTCCGACGAAGATTTTTTTGAAACGCCAATTTTCAGCTCACAAAAAAGGGTCTTGACCGGATTCGAATAATTGAGCCTTGTCCTTAGAGACAAGTGCGTAAGCACTTACCACATGCGCAAATTAACCTCTCACTTTTGATTTTATATAAACCAAAAGTGAAATGATTCAAGTGATTCTGTTAAACTAGTTGTTAACCCGAAACAAAATCTATATTCCGGTTTGTAAAGGCTTGCGTAAGTATGTAATTGTTTGAAACAAAAAACTGTTTGAAAACACTACGCTACTAGCACCCTGCTGATTAGACCAGAGGCACATATTTCAAAAGTAACAACAAGGCAGCAATGAATGCGCTTAAATGTAGCAAATGTTGTTCCTGATGCTTAAAGGATACAATCAAATTTGTACAAGATATTCATTACCTGTAGTTCCTCTGAACTAGCAACACGGCTTGGTCAATGTCGTGTTTCGTGAGTCGAGACACGCACGAGGACGAGCGACGTCTGCTGTTGCCAGCGCGTGAATTTACCGCGTCTCCTCCTCCCATTACATTAGAAACTTTTGCAAGAGACATGGGTTTCTTGTTTGCTATTGAGCAATTGTTGTATTTGTAGCGTCTGAACACTTTCTGAATCAAGCGAGCCGCCCTGCACATTCTTTTGTATGAGAAATACTGTAACAGCATAATGTTAGACAACTCGAATTTCAAGTATTCTTGAAAATGGAAATTTGGATACATAACTTACCTGTCTATACTTCCGGAAGTAGCTTTGAATCAAAATAGCTGCTTCGATTTCTTGTTGACGCTTTTGCCGACATTGCTAGGACAAAGATTTTGATTTAAAAAAACTTGTCAAGTTAACTTAGTTTCTGATTCAACAAACAATCTTGTTATCGGATTTGATTTATTGTTTTGTGCACCTGCTGCTCAAGAGCACATGCATCAGGTTATATCTAGACTAGAAAGGATAATCTTACACAAAAAAATACAATTATTACCAGCTTATTTCCCTGTTTCCTTTTTACTCAACATAAACTCTACTAACCTTCGTTTTCACCTTAAACGGTAGTTGTTTCAGATGACATATAAAACTGATCAAAAATTTAAAACGGGTTTTAATTTCTTAAAAATCAAACTAACCTTGTATTGTCTAAATGCACTCTGAATTATCTTCGCACTCTCATAAAGAGTTCGCTGATCACTATCGGACAAAGTCAAACTGTTCAGTTCAGCCTCGACGTTTCCTCTTCCCTGGATAAACTCAGCAAGGTCTTCCATGGGCGAATCACAGTCGTGCGTCGCATGCTCCGAGTTAGGCATGCGGAACCGATCGCTGTCTTGATCTGAGGCATGATCCAAGTCGCTAAAATCGAACTCATCGCTGAACAAATCAAAGGAACTACAGTCACTTCCATCCAACCAATTCCACCCGTTGTTCCAAGAACGGAAGTTGTCAGTTCTTCGTGGCTCACTATTTTTCTGATCTCCTTCAGATAAGAAACGCTGCAAGTCGCTAGCTGTTTGGTTTGATGTTCCGATATCGTTAGAAGTTCTCGGACGATTTCCATTTGCATCAAATGCCGCGCTAAAAGCGTTCCAAAAACAATTTCAGTATAAATATGGGAGTGGGGTAATGTGGAAGGTAATTTTAATAAACATGAAGAGCTCAGGAGAAAAATAGAAGCCGCCATATAACTAACCGAACTTCCGGCGAGTCTTCGCATCTCGAGTTCTTGATTCTCTCAGGTATGGCTCGAATGATTTGCTCGGCCAAATTATACACCTTAAATGGAAATAAAAAATTACCCACGGATATTTTTCATATCGATATTAGTTGAAAGCAAGTTATGATAATTAGCATGGTCCATACATTTTGCAAAAATCACATATTAGTTCGATAACACAGGAGTCCACGGCTTTTTTTTCAGTCGATAC
Organism: Symsagittifera roscoffensis; assembly: GCF_963678635.1. Lineage (NCBI taxonomy): Eukaryota > Metazoa > Xenacoelomorpha > Acoela > Convolutidae > Symsagittifera > Symsagittifera roscoffensis. The sequence continues at coordinate 63,448,901 of NC_087062.1, forward strand.
CCATAAGGCCTATAAGGTTAAGAATATCCATTTTTACATTTCAAAATCGCAAGAGTAGCAAGGGATCTTTTTCTTTTTAAATCATTCAGCAATTTTATTGATTTTAAAATAACTGACTGGTAAATTAACATGAATTAGTAAAAACTCCAGACTCTAAACCGTCGATGACATGTTAAGATGCACTTATTCCAAGTATGACAAGCAACGTAAGCAATTACACTAGCCTGCGTATCTCCGGATTCCTAAAAGAAGCATTTTTAAAATCGATATCTTTGAATAAACTGTTTGACCAAAATCAAACGTAATGAGATTGTTAGAAAAGCATTGACGAATTGAGACTTAACAACATAGCCAATAGAAGTTGGAAAAGAGTCAAGAAACTAGACGAAAAAAAAAAAACAATCGTTTTTTGAAAAAACTTCAACTTTCGAATTGTAAAGAAAAATATTTAATATTTAATTTCAAAAGTGAACTGCCAAAAAAAGAGAACTACTTTTAAGGCATTCGATTTTAAATATAAACAAACAGCTTGAAATAAAACTCTTTTCAACATGAAAATTTAATATTCCAAATTTCAACAAACATTCTGCATTTACTTTACCTGAAGTGAAGTGGTTATGAAAGGTGAGTTCGGGACACTGTTCATCGAATCATCCCGGCGTGGCCTTGAAACTCGAGGTTGAGTTTGACCATAAGTTGCCCATTGAGACGATGTCTGAAATGACTCGGAATCCATAGCATCTGCCTGCGGAGGCGTGTACTCGGACATCATCGGAGCAGAACCGAGGGAACAAATTTCTTCGGAATCGTACTCCGAGCAGCTGCTAACGGTCTCTTGGTCGTCATCGTGTGATGTCGGGTCAGTGAACTGAGATGCATTTACCCGAATGTGGTCTGGAGATCGCTTCAAGTATTTCCGATGGATGCTGTTCAATTGTTCGGGAGCACCATCCGTCTCCTATAAAATAGCTATTATATTCAAGTTTATTAACATTTTTAGTTTTCTCTTAAAACAATCTATATGAGTTTAAAATAGAACACACAAATTTATTCGTCCAAACTTGCTGTGTTAGAGCGTAAAGGGGAAGCAAACTTCAACATCACATCCGGCTTTATCCACATCTCTTAGGAGTAAAAAAAAATCTCACTTATCCACATCTTCTCGAAGTAAAAAAAAATATTTTTTAGTAAAGAGTATTTTTAAATAAAATAAAAATTGAACATGATTGATTGATTTTGAAATTCCAGACAGTCTTAATTCTGATCCGAAAAGTATTGAAAAATCATATCTGTTAATAATTTATTACGATTGGTTAATATCAAAAATGACAACATCTTCCTCGGAAGGAATGCTCAATTATGATTGCTTCAAATCATAATTGTTAAAATTCCATAAAAAGTGAAAGCTCAATTCTGATTGATTCACTTTTCTTTTAGCTACACCAAATGGGATTAATTCCGTTCTTCGGTTCTGTAAATTGAATACAATAGTTCATGACATTTGTACAGTTTCATTTATTAAAATTCAATTTTTGTTCAAAGTAAGTGTAAATCTCCCTCAAACTTTTGGGATTTTATAAAACCTCCTATTTCCTATATTTTCTTAAATTCTTTCTTTCTTATTGAGATGGCGTCACTTAGAAGAAACGAGAGAGTTGCATATCTTGAGTGTGGCAGAGATTACACATGTCATCAAGTATGAATATGAAACCATCGCCAAACCTGTTGAGTTTTAAAGTGTCATAATTGAATTTTTTATACAATTAGCAGCGAAGAACTGAAATTTCCTATCAAGAGGCATTCCAAAACTACCTCAAAATCTTTACAATACAAGGTGTCGAATGCATGATGCGCAGCTTTCAAACAAAACTGACAAGCATCACGAGAAGTTAACTTTTTTGAAAGAAATAGGTATTTTAGCAGATATAAATCTTTTCCAAAAAATCGGTTTTTAGGACACAACAAACATTGTTGAAAAACATTACTTAACAACTTATATTCAAAAAGCGTTTTTGATAACTTGATCTTTTGCTTTTGTTCAAAGGAAATAACTGACGGAAAAACCAACGCAAGCAAGAATGCAGTTCAAATTATCGTGAAAATCTCAATAGAAATTGATCAAAAGATCCTTAATCTACAGTAGTAACTGCAAAGATACACTGAAATGTTAAAATTTTCACTATACGCATACTATAACCTATTGATTGGACACGCATGCAATAAATTGTTAAAGTTACTTTTTATTTATAAAACATCGAGTACTTGAACCGTTTTGCTGAATTAACATTTTTTATATAGTTTTGATTTGGTACATTTGATCAGGTTCATGGAATACCTCATTTTCTAAGCAGAAAATTGGAGGCTACTGCTGTGAGATTTCTGATTTTTTATGAAAACGATGGATTTCAAAAAAAACTTCTCGAAATCTGACATGAAAACGATGAAAACTTTGATGTTTTATCTGCCTTTTAACAATTCAAGAAAAAAATTTCCATGTTTCTGGTCTGAAAGTTCGCTTCAAAAAAAAGAAGTTGAGGGTAAAAACAATAAACAGTTATCTGATACAGAGACTTAAATTTGTATTTTTGAACGATTGTTCAAAAGATAGATTTCAACCTAAAAAGTGTTTACTCAAAATTCATTCAATTGAAAGATGGTAGGTAGAGCGGGAACCAAGGAAGACCTAACTTGAAGTGTATGGTAAAAACAGGTTGAAACATATTGGAATATTTATGGACTATGAGCAATCAAAAACTTTGCTTGATATATGATTACAAAACAGCTTCATATAAAATATAAAAGTTTTTAGGCAACTCTGTGAAAATGATAGAAATTTTTGTTCTATCTTGTGATGAATGAATTGAAATTCTAGAAAATAAGAGCTTTTAGGATAATTTATCTGCGATAAATCTACCTTAGAATTAAAAACGACCGGTTAATTGATTATTTTTTAGTGTTGAGTTTCAAGCACAAAACTTCTTTCGAAAGATATTAGAAGCAGAAACCAAGAAACTGCTTTCAAGGTATTCAATTACTTGAATTTTGAAGAAAAAACAAAAAAGTTCTGTTGTAAAAAGAACTGTGAAGAGTTTTAATGAGAAAAAAAACTAGATGGAAGTTATTCGAGAAATTAAAAGTGTAGATAGAATCACAAGCAAAAGATCTCAAATTTAACCGTTGATATTATTTTTGAACTGAATGGATTCAAGGAGGGACACTAAAACTTTCGTATTTTCGCTCTGATTAGCTCCAAATTTATTTCGATTGGAAAATTAGTTGGAACTATAGTCAAAGGCCGAAAACTTTTTTGCAAATCCAGCCCCCCTCCCACCTTCGAGAAACTCATAGAGCCACGCCTGTCGACAAAGCAAAATACCTTCCTACCTTGTCAGCTAATGTCTCAACTAGGAGAACATGCCCTCTCATTCTAGCTATCATCAGAGGGGTCAGGTCCAATCTATTCTTTGCACATAGCATCTCGTGACACCAATTGTGCAGAATCAGAGCACATTCCAGATTACCTCTGGCACAGGCCCAGCTAAGAGCCGAACAGTGCTGGTCATCTAGGGTGGCCGGATTCAAGTCACTTAGTCCTCCAAATTGAGTGAGACAGGACCTCATCGTGTCAATAAGTCGAGGCATGCCAAGAGCTGCAGCTAGGTGGAGCATTGTAAGACCTCTTGGCGGCCTGGGTAGTTCTGTCATTCCATGTGCAGTATTTGTTTGCTTCAGGTATGCCAAGAGTTGCAAAATGAACGAAAACTGCCGCTCAAATTTCAGTTCGAAGCTGGCTCCGGCCTGTTAACAAAGTCAGGCTCCGTTGATTATGTTATTTAGATCAATGTATTTTAAAAAATCACCTAGCGCAAAACTATCTTGCTTTCATGTTTCTTTAACAAGTAGAGTTTGTCAGCAGAAATTAGCCCATACATTTTTTAAAATCAGATTTAAAATTTTTCTTTTATAAAAATTCGTATTGCTACTAGCCTCGAAACAAGGATGATTAACATTTCCATAGTCCTCTTGGCTTGAAGAAGAATGCGTGATTCTGTTTCCGATAAAAGCCATCAAATGCGATTGCATCTCATTCAACCGTGACAGGAGTCGGTATCTGAACTCATGGTCATTAAGTGCCAGCCAATCAGAGCTGTCTGATGTCATTTTGAACCAATCGCAGCCCTGTTTCGTACCAGGTTTGATCTTATATTCGAAGGGAACTGAATGGGTGACGAAAGTGTTATTTCTAGACACTGACAAAGGGACTATTCCACATATCGATTCTTAAAAAAAAACGATGTTTGGAACTTATAAAAGTCACATTAAAATTTTGAGATTCCAAGAACAGCCACTTACTTGGCGAAACACAGCGTAGGACACCGGGTAAAATAAGGGCTCCTTGTGTAACCTTTTCCCCAAAATGGCACTGGAACAGATCATTTTGGTTGCCTTGAGACCAATTGCCAGCAATCAGCACCTTCTCTCCTCCCTGTAACAATTAAAAACTCAGAAATCGATACAAATTTTTCCACAGCTCAACATTTTAAAGAGAAACACAATTCAAACCGCGAAAAAGTAAATTTGAGCCTGAACAAATTTATAGACTACTCCTGAAAAAAAATCATCGCGACCTAAATAAGAGTCTGAACTAAGTTCATCGATCAACTCGCTATTCTATCGGTTAGCTATTCTTTTTGTGATATTATACACCATTTCCATGAGCTTATATTTTAATCTGTAATGCCATATATTTGGCACAAAATCATTCGTATACGCACCTCTTCGTAACACCAACTAGGAGAATATTCTGTGATGTAGACAAGCCCATCAACATTTCCACTTATCAACCCAGACTGATCACTACTGCCATTGTGACATAAGGTTTTGTGCTGAGCTGCAGAACTCGCAGACGCTAGCTGTGTTATCTGCTCTGTGAACCCATCCATATGTGACAGGTCCGGCAAGTCCATAGTCGTGAACAATTCACGAGATGCAGAATCAGTATGTTCAGATTCAGTTGAAACCAATGAGTTTTCTTGTACATTTTGTTCACTTGCATTTATTTGGTTAGATCCAATGAGATCATAATTTGGAAAATAAGCCGACGAGTCGCTTTGATAGTTCGATGAAAAGGCCGAACATTGATTCAAGTTTTCGCCCTGCTGTTGCAGACTCATTTGGAAGTGACTATTCGATTCCATAAACATCGAGGCGCAAGACCCACTAGACATTGTTCCCACGGACGAAACTTGACCTCTGGAGGAAAAACTATCGCTGTGGAACGAGGATAAATCAAATGCACGAGCTAACGCACTGTTCCGATTATACGTTTGATTCTCTGATTTGCACAGGTTGCTGGGATTTTCTAAATTGTCCATTGTGTTTAATTGATGATAGAAAACGTCGGGTGAAATATCATGTGATTCGTTGAAACCCGACCCTTGATTGGGATGATAAAAATTGTTCTCACAAGTACTTGGCAAACAGGAAGAATAAGAGCAGCTTAGATCGTTCACATGAACGCAACATGAGCAACCATTATTAGCTGTTTCATCAAAATATCCAGCGCGAAGTGTCCCTGATTTTGGAATTTCAGAAGTAATAAAGCAGCAATGAGCTTGTTGCATCGGATCCGAAGCTGACACAGTCGGTGGCTCCGTTTGAGACAGAGGGGTTTCCACGGCTACAGTTAGGGGTGAAAATAAGGAGCTTGGCGTTGACACTTTGTAAACATTTGCACTTTGTTGATAACTTGAAGATGTCTCGAACGTCGAACTTTCCTGTACTATTTCGTCTACTGTTTGTGTACCCATTTCGCATTTTGATGGCAATCTTTTTGATACATCGGTCGGTGATTTTTCTATCAAAGTCGATGATACCACTGAATATGATACTCCGGGTGACTTAGCAGGGTTAATAGAGCCACTTGATGACACATTCAAAATGCCAGAAGAGTTCGGCGATTCGGTCTCATTTTTGACCACCTTTAGAAGTGGTTGAATATGTTGCACATTTAACACTACTGGCACTGAGTTGTGACCACTTAAACTTGACACTCCGACACAAATGGGTCTGAACTTGGACCTGTTACTGGACGGGGAATTGGCTGACGCAGATTGGAAAGATAGATTCGAGTACGATGCAGCTTTCTGGTATCCGGAAGCTTAAAGAAAAAAAAGATTTTTTTTTCCAAATTGGACAATTTCAGATGTTTTTTTTCTAGAGCAATAAGATTGAAGCATGGCCAATCGAAGATTGGAAAAGAGTAAAGAACGAAACACTACTTTCTTGAAAAAATCTCAACTTTAGAATTTCAAAGAAAAAAATAGATGCCCTTTAAGCTCTTTGAATTTCCAGAACAATTTATGATTTGTGGTTTTTTGATAACATTAACCCAACTAGACAAAACTGGATCAATAGATAAAGTTTTTATTCCGTTGGAAATCATTCACGTTTTTTTAGGCCATTTCCAATTTAGTATTTGGAGAGCGCTATTTACGCCACTTTCAGCAGATGAATTTCAATTGAACTCAAAAAGTGCATATATACCTCAGTGCATTAATCAGCAAGACCTATATAAGAGTCTTCACTACGTTCATTACTCTTTATCAGATTTTATTCAACCTTTTTGCTTTGTTGGACTCGTCGAGACTGCAGGCGAATCCACAAATTTGCTCTGATCGTCCAGAAGTTTATCCACCAATTCTTCCACACTGCTGACATTATCCGGTAGGTTCAACTGATCATCTTCCGCATCTTTAGTACAGCTATTGATGACTAAAAAATTCGACCTCATTTTGATCAATCCAGATCTCCACCGCATAGTAGAAATACATTTACCGCATAGGATAGTAAAAAAAAGGATGACAAAAAATCCGGAAAAATTCAAAAAAAATTAGATTAACAAAAAGTTAAAAAATCATCTCGTCCTCAAAACACACACACACAGCTTGTCGAACGACGCAATATGAGGCCACTAAGCCAATATAAAAAAAACCAAAATTTATTGACCCGAAAAAAAAGGAAAATAAAAAAAAAGCCGAGAAAAAATTCAAACAAATTAAGACTAATAAAAAGTTAAGTCCCCCTCACATTCAAAATACTTACACAATACTTTCTCGATCGTCAATTGATATAACGCAATAGGAAGCCAGTGAGCTGATCTAATGTAGGCCGACATCTATCAAGCCGAAAAAAGGAAGAAACAAAAACGGGAATAAATGAAATTTTACAGAGGCGAAGCGGAGCTTCGCATCACTTGCGATACAACTCAATCATAAAAAACCATTAGTCGAGAAAAAACGAAAAATGTTGAAAAAAGTTAGGTAAACCAAATTTTTCGCATGTATCGATGAAGGACACCTAGGGCCCAGCTAAAGCTGGATGTACGTGTTTGATATTTTTGAATTTGTTATACTGATGCGGGACGAAACGCGTATTTTCAAAAATTGGAGTTTGCCCAAATCCTTAGTTGTTTCTCTAGTAAAATAACAAAGAAGAGTGCAAATTTTAGAGATTTTAGAAACTTTCAAAGACATAACTTTTCTCTCACAAAAAATTATGGAGTAGCCGCTTTTGCAGGAAAAAATCGCTCAACCGCTTCTTTCGATAGAAATTTTTAATCTCAGCTTTGATCGAGTAGTTTTTAAGAAAATTTAAAGAGTTTCTGAAAAACAATCAAAGTTCAAACACTTGACTTTCCGAAATCCGTAATTTTTTTTGTGCTAAAAGCAGGTCGTGTCCGGTAAATTAGAGAAGATTCCCAAAATTCAGTTTCTGGATTGAACACTTAACCTGAAAATTAACACGGTCATTTTCGAGTAGAAAAAAAACTTCCAAAAACACTTCCAAAAAGTTTAAAAACTATTAAATAAATCAATTATATCAAAATAAATCAATTATTTGAAAGCCATAACTTTTCTAAAGCAAAATGGTTGTAGCAAATTATAAAAATAAGCTTCCAACAACCTGTTGTGTCGATTAAACCTATTTTATAAAATTTTGAAGGATAGTTATCGTGAAAAGTAAAAAAAAACGGTCAACACATTAGAAAGTTGACATTTCCGAGAATCACAGCTTTTTGATTTTAAAAAATGGGCGTAGCCACTTAGTAGATATTCGAGTAAATTAGTAGACACAACCTGTAATTTCGATTGAAACCAAAAACTCAACTTAGGCAGGATAGTTTTCCGACGGCCACAAATTTGTATGTCAAAAAAATATGGGCGTAGTCGCGTATGCCAAGGAGCTTCTCACAAACCGATTAAATGAAGAAAAAAACGGTCATAAAAATGAACGTTTCAAAGGACAGTGGCCGTAACGCTAGGGAGCTTACCACGACCCGTTAACGCAATTAAACTCACAACTTCAGGTCTGGGAGGTTAGCTTTCGAGAAAAGTTAAAGATTCAAAAAACGGTAAGAAAAATCAAAGTAATGACAATTTCGAGGGCCAAAATCTCATGTGTAAAAAAGTTTTGGGCGTAGCCGCTTATAGAGGAGAGTTTTTAAAATCCGTTCTATTGAAGTAATCCGCAATCCCAGATTTAGTATGTTAGTTATAGAGAAAACGAACAGAATGAATATACGGGTGAAACATTACCCCAGACTTTTTCTAAGTCTTTAGACAAAGGGGTGAGGCGAAAAGAGACGAGGGGAGTATGCAGGCATGCAAAAATGTAAGCAGTCTTTCCATGAATACCCTTTGTGAAAATCTGTAGAAGGGGTTTTCAGAAAAACAGGAATTCTAGGCAAATATGCCAAGCAAGACCTTTGAAATTCGAATTAGCAACTGAACAAAAATTACGAAAGGGAATGAGAATGAGCATGAAATTGGGCATCTCATAGCAGCATCATATGAACCACTGATTTTTTAAAACTAGCTGTTAACCCGAAAGAAGTCTACAGTCCGATTTGATAAAGTTTGCTAATCGCAAGCGTGGACCATTCGGCTTCGTAAAATGACAACCACCATAAAAAGAAAAATTTTAATAAGACAATTAAAATGCCTACTTGCAGAAAATTGCCCGAAGGCGGTAAATTTTTTTTAACAGAAGCTTCCAAGGAAATGAGTCCAGGTGCAAAAGTCCTGTGAACACTGTTACTTACGGGAAAAAAAAGTCCAGTACCCAATAGCAATACCCTTGCTTATCGCAAGGGTAAAAAGTGATAGATATTCATCGTATGCGAGAAACATTTTCATTTAATTCGCCAAAAAATTAAAGCACAGAGACGAAGCTGAGCGTCGCACCACTTGCCATACAAAACAAGAAAGCCGCTAAGTCGAAATTTTTTTCTAAATTTCTAAAATTCTAAATTGTCGAAATTCGAAATCTATCTAAATAAAAAGGCTAGTTTTGAAACAAAAACATGCACAGACAAAAGAATGTAAGAAAAAAAATCATCGCTCGAATAAAAAATAGCAAGAGGTAAGAAAGCGGAACATACCTTAGCAGAAGCCCTTTAGCCCGGAAAAACTCCACAAGACTTTGAGTCCCCGCCCTTTTACACACGCCCAAAAATTTTTTTTTTTGCTTGTCAAATGAAACAATATGAGACAACTAAGCAGATATAATAGAGGCCGAAACCTATTCAGCCAAAAAATAAGAAAAAAAATCCAAAAAATACTCAAAAAAATTTAAGACTTATCAATATTATCAAGTCCCCCCACCCTCACAACACACACACACACAAAGACTTTTTTTCACTCCTATAATGACGCAAAATGAGGCCACTAAGCCGTTATGCCGAAATATAGGTTATACCTAAACCTATCATGTCAAAAAAAGTACAAAAAAATGAATTTAACAAACCGAGTTGGTAAAACTTTAACTAACATATGAAACAAACTTCGAGTGGTCACAACCACAAAATATATCTACAGCGGTAAATTGTTGCTATCACATTAATCGAGGTTGCGCTCTAAAAATCGATTTTTTCCAGGTCGACGCAATTGATTTTGTGAGCTCTCACAAACCAACCACTATAAAGACCTTAATTAGACCAAATATTCTATATGAGGAATTTGCAGTCAAATCCACCTAATCTACTTTTATTTAGTTCTAGGCTTTTGTTCAGATTGTCTTATGTCACCACGAACAAAAAGACGTAAATTTAAAAGAAACTATTTTGACATATTGATCGACCAAACTCGACATCAATAGTCGGAACTTTCTGCACAGCAACCGGCTATCCTTCTTATTTATGTAATTATTTAAGTTTCGACGCCATTTCAAAAAACATTGGTTATTGCTAGAAACAATCGCCGAATTGCAAAATACAACATATACACTTCATTGCCTACCATTATACGCTTTAGCACAAAAATAGTCGTCGCAAAACTATACCGAAAGGAAACCAACTTAAAAAAATTGTCTTTTAACTTTACCACAACCCAACATATTTTTTTTCTTGCCTTCGGTGAAAATTAAGCACTAAGGAAGAGTGCACTAGCACTAAGCGCTACTGCTTCAGATTATTATGACTATTTTTTCTAAACCATAAAACAATTTTCACACTGCATCATTATTGAGCTAATGATTTCAAGAAGATAAAGAGGTTTTGAATCTCAATTAATGAAGAAACTTTTGAGTATTTTCCATCAAATGAAACTTTTGAGTCTTTCCCATCAAATGAAACTTTTGAGTCTTTCCCATTATAGTTGAGTGCACACACCGCATGCAGATCAAGAGATGGATCTCCCGAGGGACCAGTTTTGTTAAAATTGATCTGAATATTCATCACTGTCTTCGAAAGTCGAACAAAAAGAAACATTTAGAGACGAATAAGGAAAATATTGGAATCAATTAGCATGTCCCAATTCGATTTAAGAGATTATATCAGCGCTTTAAAACTTGGATTGATTCGCTGCGCTAGAATAAATCTCGCTCAGGCGTTGAGCATCATGCCTTAGAGCATAATCGCGGACTAGAAAACTGACAATTACCAACTTCAAAATTTCCAAAGCTTTTCTAAAAAAATTTTTATATTAAACATCGTTTTAATTTTAAGCGCATTTAATTAACACGGTGTAAAAAATGTCCCTAGATTTTTTTGCGCTACAAAAACTTTGCATTAAATATGAAGCCGAGCCTGAAAAAAAAAACAGGGGAAAACAAGACTGCTCGTATATTGCTAGCCTGAATGTTGCTAGCCTGAATCTTCTGACTGTCCCTTAATTCATATCGAAAAGTTTTTGAAATAATTCGCGTTAAGCTCTCAGCAATATGACTAAATTCTTCAACGCGCATAATTTAGTTCAGAACATGGCCAATTTGGCAACTTTTAATCCCCCAGAACTTTACAAAAAACAATTTGAGGTACTCAGGAAGTCAATTTGAACTCAGCAAAATCGATATCTTCAATGGGGTATGAAATCGATATCTTCAATGGGGCATGCATAAATATTCCATTTTCTTCGAAAGTCCGAATAATTAAACAACGCTCGCAAGTTTCTTAAATACTAAACAAGGGTACCCTGAGGCTGTGCAAGTATCACAGACTGCTACACTCACACAATATAAGGCAATAATTCCAAAAGAAAAAAAAACGGATTTTTAATTTTTTTGTGATTTCTGCTGTTCTTTTGACTCTTTAGGGCGCATTTTTTAGATTTCCAGAATTACTTGATAACTGAAATACAGAAGAAATCATTGTCACATAAAATTGGGAGTCATTAAAACTCTCTATCAGACCCTTACTCAAAAAATCAGTGCCTTAAAAAAATTTTTTTGTGACAACTTTTGAATCATCTTTTGGAATCCAAATTGGCCCGGTAGAATCAATTTCGCATAAAATCAAGGTTTCCCAAATCTGTCAAAATTGAAAACTTTCACTCGTTTGAAGGCCAAAACTTTTTTCTAAAACAATCTGGGCATAGCCAATATTAAAACTGGGCTTTCAACAACCTGTCACTCGATTACCTATGATATCAGATTTGGTAGGATATTTAGCAAGAAAAGTCTAAAAAACGGTCAGCAAATCAAAAATTTAACATTTCCAAGAATCATAGCTTTTTGCGTGAATAAGTTATGCGTAGCCAATTACTCAAAAAAGTTTCACGCTACCTATAGTTTCAATTGAACCCAAAATATCAGATTTGGGAGGAAAGTTTTCGAGAGAAGTCAAAAACTTAAAAAAATAATTTGTCCAAAAAATAAAATTTTAATTTTTCCGAGGGCCAAAACATTTGGAGTCAAAGAAATGGGCGTAGTTTCATAAGCAAATGAGCTTTCCCACAACCCGTTATGAGAATTAAAACCAAAATCTCAGATATGGCACGGTAGTTTTCGAAAATATTCAAAAAATTAAAGAAAAAACTACTAAAAAATCAAAGGCTTCACTTTTCGGAGGGCGATAACTTCTTGTGAAAATTGTTTTTGTGAGTGTCCGCTAATTCAGAAGAGGTTCCGACTACCCATTATTGCAATTGAACCCACAGTATCAGATTTGCTAGGTTAGTTTTCGAGAAAAGTCGAAAATATTCACAAAACGGTCAAAAATCAAAAATTTGACAATTCCGAGAGCCATAACTTTGTGTAAAAAAGTGGGCGTAGCCAAGTATGCAGGAGAGAATTTCAAAACAGTACTATTCATTGAAACCAAAAATTCACATTTGAAAGGGTTAGTTTTTGAGAAAATGAAAAAAAAATCAAAATATGGGTCAAATAATCCAGCACACTTTTTCGAAGACCGTAGACAGAGTGGTCAAGTAAAAAAAACTAGTGAAAATCGTAAAATTGTCTGAAAGAAACTAAACCTTTCCGAATAAAATTGAAAATAATTTTTTTCTAACGAAAACAAAAAGAAACTTCAACATACCGATTGGTAAATATTCAACCAACTTTAAAAGTGCGGAGTGAAAAGATAAAAAGACCAAAAATTAGGCCATTAAGCCGATAAAAAATAGGCCGCATTAATTTGGGCCGAGTAATAATTTTAGCGAAACAAAAAATAAAGAAGGAAAAACGAAGTCAAGGTAAAAAAAATTACAAATTGCAGGCGTAGTTGCATACTAAAAGCAAAAAATGCAACAAACACTTAAAGCTAAATTTAAGAAGAATGAGCGAATCAATTAAAAAACGATTCCAAGATGTGACAAATACACCGACAACAGATAAGCAGACAAATAATTGGCCGACAATTTTATTTGAATACATGTCTTTGTCCGATTCTAACCCAGGACCTTTGCCGTCACAGGCATATTCGTTACCTCCAGTCTAAGTTGGCCGGGAACGTTAATCAATTTGAATACATTAATAAACAAGGTAGAGATGAGACCAGGTGTCCCAATGAGTCCTGTGAACAAAGTTGTTCACTGCAAAATAAGTCTTGTACCCGATTACAATACGCTTGCTTATCGCAAAGGTAAACATGTAAAAAGCCTTGCAACGGGTTGCAAAAGTCTTGCCGATTGCATTTGTATACCATCAACATATATGTATTAATATTGCTATCATAAAACAGGTCAAAATATTCTATTGTTATTTGTCTGAGTGAACTTGTATGGACATTTTTGAGCTAAAAGGAAAAAATATATTGTCTTCTGACATACTTACACATTGGAACTATTTCGTTCATCAGCTCTGTTTTGTTCCACTGTCGGCTGGTCGGCCAGAAGTCTGGCCGCGATTCAAATGGATTCGAGAGCAAATGTCTCAGTGCCCAGGGATCATCCAAGTCATTCAAATAATGAACCAGGACAACATCCGGGTTAACAAACAGCCAGTATGACCTACAAAAATGAGCCATTTATTAGAAACTTTTATTTGCACCTGGTAGAACTCTTGTTGATCGGACTATTGAAAATGGAGACGAAATTTGTCTTCGGGTGTGCTATACTTTTTTATTGTTTTCCACACAAAATCAGGTACCGATTGATATATCACTAAATCCACCCAAAATCGAGTGATAAATCATATTAAAGCTTTTAAAATCACAATATGATACTCATAAAAAATTTCCAAAAAAAAATTCTCAGTCGAGAAAAAATTCTGTCGAGGTTTGATATTTCTGATATTTAGTCAAATTTCGAGCGAATAAACTAGACATATAACAGGCGTACAATAACTGTAGAATAGTAGTCTTAAAAATCAAGTTAGGCCGTGAAATCTTAGGTCTAATCTATTAAAATTAGTTTTCAAGGTTTTTTTGCGCCTTTTTGGGAATAAAGTTTTTTTGAAATCATAAAAATTTTCTGCAAAAAATTTTTAAAACGTTATCAAAATTTTTTATGTGATTCTATATGAGAAAAATTGCACCTAATTTACTGATAAAATGTACCTAATTTACTGTTATTATCCAAGTTCTAAACTTTTGCTCAGATTGCCTAATCACACCACGAACAAAAAACGACGTAATTTGAAAAGAAACGACGTGTTTTGAAATATTGATCGACCAAGCTTGACATCAACCGGCTATCCTTGTTTTTTATGCTATGAATTTGAGTTTCGACGCCATTTCAGAAATCATTGGTTGTTGCTAGAATCAATCATCGAATTGAAAAACTCAACCTATACACTTCGTTGCCCACCAGCGCAAAAATAGTCGTCGCAAAACTATACCGAAAGGAAACCAATTTCAATCTCATCAAAAAAATGTCCTTTAACTTTACCACAACCCAACTTAGTTTTCTTGCCTTCGGTGGAAAGTAGGAACTAAGGACGAGTGTGCGTAAAGACACTTGACCAGCTCGTAAGAATGTATTTTAAGGCGCATGTTGTCCTCGCGGGTCACACGGGAGTCCTTGCGCATCTTCCAGCAGTAGCCGTCCTTTTTGTACTTGGTGACCTTCCGATTCACAAGCAGCAGAGTCCCACTTGCAGGCCTAAAACAATAATAAACACAGACAGTAGCGGATTCCACCCTTTGTACTATTTTGAGATATCCATTTTTGACTGACTGACCTTGAAATTTTTCTAAAGGCGCCTTTGGCGCCAATCTATACAATTTTGAGGGGGAGCGCGCGCCGAAAAAACGCGATTTTTTGGTCGAAATTTTCCAAAAAAAAAGCCTAAAAACGCCTTTCTTGGCCTGTTTTTCAAAAATTTGCCTGCGGCGCAGAAAATTTGGTCAAATTACGGTCTTTATAGTGGTTTGGAAATCAATTCAGAAAATCAATTTGGTCGACCAAAAAAAATGAAAATCTGCCCGCCCTAGATAAGTCATATTACACAGATAAGTCATATTACACACATTTGCGATCAAAAAATATTCCCTAAAATGGAAAAATGGCCACGTTTTAAATTTTTATATAGCCATGTGAGAGTTTTTCAAGAGTCGCCTAATTAAAATTCATGAGACTCATATAATAATTTCATTCCAAGCGAAGAACTCATTGTGAAAAAGGGGAAAACTCTGACATTCTTTCATTTTAAAATATCAGATGGTCATTATTGATTTTCATTCAAAGAGAATACAGATATAAGCGGGAAACTGAGCTCCAAAAATTGCAAACGTAATATGAAACAGCTCTAGAATACGAAACTATTGACTTCGCAACTGCTCCATACCGTTTTGTATTGTCTTCAATGGGTGACAGACTAATAGAAAATACCAGTTAGCATTAATGCGATTTACTATAGCAAATAAAACGCATGGTGAGAAAGCTGAAATTGAGTGTTCAGAATTCTCAGGCAGATCGCGAAAATCTCAAAGTAAGCAGATAAATCCAGGCCAATAGTGTTAATATTGCCCGATTAGATAAATAGCAGATGAATGAAAATAATGCCGGATCGAAGGCGGATGGGAACAAATTTAATATTTTAAGAAAACCGATTTACGATAAATGGAAAACATAAAACTAAATTTATTAGATCTGCACGTATTATATCTGCGTCTATTATACTAATTAAATTATCAATTTCTGTTAATATTGACTTCGATTTTGTGAGAATGGCATTTAGCCAATAGGGACGCTTAGCGACTTTGATTGGTTGAAAATTTTCCAGCATTCAGTCCATCCAGCACGAGAACCTGTCATGATCTTAGAATATCAAGATGTCATTGAACTGTAATATGAAACGTTAGTCAAGAGAAATAGTTATCATTATTTAATTGGGGATTGTTCCTAATGGAAATTTAGCTGTTTGATTATTATATAACACTGTAAATATCACCGAATTGTTCATACTGATCAAGTATGTAACAAAAACTAATCGATTAGTCCAGCGACCAGCAACAACGATAGCTGTAATAACATATAATTAATGCTTAAAACCTTGCTTTTACGTATATCTCAAGTCTTGACCGCTCAAGTCATCATATGGTGACAGGAGTGGGATTCAAACCCACGCATCCGAAGATAGTGCGAGAATACGGTGACACCACTACACAACAGGATGTAAATAGACCATGACCCGAATTATAGATATTGAAAAAAGAATATTAATCGTCAGTAGAGAATAGAATTGTTAGACTGCACTGTTGCCTTTTTTACAGAAGAAAAACACAAACTTGAGCTCAGGACCCAAAAGCCTAGTCAGCTCAACGTCATTGAACACCATCGTGAAACATAAACTATCGAGTTGATACTTGGTGATAGGAGTGGGATCGCCATCAGAGCGATACGAATTCATGCGGAAGACGACAAAAACAAGAGTACTGATATTCTAATTTATTAAATCCTGGCAATTTTGGGGAATTTTGCATGGTAATGACGTCTGCTAACAGCCATCATCACCGACGACCAAGATTGGGCCAATTCAGGATAGCCGCGAAGGAGGCGACTACTAAAGAAAAAGATGAAAGAAACCCACTCAAGGGTTGATAGCAGTTATTCTAACATCCAGAGACAGAGAAGATTGTCTAAAAACCGAAGCAGCCATGTCATTTTCATCGACATTGTCTTAGACTAACTGATCAGTGGTTTGTTCGACCAGTAAAAAAAGAATAACCGGAAAACTTTTTTAATGAGTAGCTGTGTCATGATCTTCGAATATCATGATGCCAATGAACTGTAATATCGAACATTAGTCAGTGGAACAGAGAAATAGTTATCATTATTAAATTGTGGATTGTTCCTAATGGAAATTTTGCTGTTTGATTATTATATAATATTGTAAAAATTACCAAATTGTTCATACTGATCAAGTATACAACAATCACTTATCGATAAGTCCAGCTGCCAGCAACAACGATAGCTGTAATAAAATATAATTAATGCTTAAGACCTCGCTTTTACGTAAGTCTCAAGTCTTGACCGCTCAAGTCATCATATGGTGACAGGAGTGGGATTCGAACCCACGCATCCGAAGATAGTGCGCGAATACGGTGACACCACTACACAACAGGATGTAAATAGACCATGACCCGAATTATAGATATTGAAAAAAGAATACTAATCGTCAGTAGAGAATTGAATTGTTAGACTGCACTGTTGCCTTTTTTACAGAAGAAAACACAAACTTGAGCTCAGGACCCAAAAGCCTAGTCAGCTCAACGTCATTGAACACCATCGTGAAACATAAACTATCGAGTTGATACTTGGTGATAGGAGTGGGATCGCCATCAGAGCGATACGAATTCATGCGGAAGACGACAAAAACAAGAGTACTGATATTCTAATTTATTAAATCCTGGCAATTTTGGGGAATTTTGCATGGTAATGACGTCTGCTAACAGCCATCATCACCGACGACCAAGATTGGGCCAATTCAGGATAGCCGCGAAGGAGGCGACTACTAAAGAAAAAGATGAAAGAAACCCACTCAAGGGTTGATAGCAGTTATTCTAACATCCAGAGACAGAGAAGATTGTCTAAAAACCGAAGCAGCCATGTCATTTTCATCGACATTGTCTTAGACTAACTGATCAGTGGTTTGTTCGACCAGTAAAAAAAGAATAACCGGAAAACTTTTTTAAAGAGTAGCTGTGTCATGATCTTCGAATATCATGATGCCAATGAACTGTAATATCGAACATTAGTCAGTGGAACAGAGAAATAGTTATCATTATTAAATTGTGGATTGTTCCTGATGGAAATTTTGCTGTTTGATTATTATATAATATTGTAAAAATTACCAAATTGTTCATACTGATCAAGTATACAACAATCACTTATCGATAAGTCCAGCTGCCAGCAACAACGATAGCTGTAATAAAATATAATTAATGCTTAAAACCTCGCTTTTACGTAAGTCTCAAGTCTTGACCGCTCAAGTCATCATATGGTGACAGGAGTGGGATTCGAACCCACGCATCCGAAGATAGTGCGCGAATACGGTGACACCACTACACAACAGGATGTAAATAGACCATGACCCCAATTATAGATATTGAAAAAAGAATACTAATCGTCAGTAGAGAATTGAATTGTTAGACTGCACTGTTGCCTTTTTTACAGAAGAAAAACACAAACTTGAGCTCAGGACCCAAAAGCCTAGTCAGCTCAACGTCATTGAACACCATCGTGAAACATAAACTATCGAGTTGATACTTGGTGATAGGAGTGGGATCGCCATCAGAGCGATACGAATTCATGCGGAAGACGACAAAAACAAGAGTACTGATATTCTAATTTATTAAATCCTGGCAATTTTGGGGAATTTTGCATGGTAATGACGTCTGCTAACAGCCATCATCACCGACGACCAAGATTGGGCCAATTCAGGATAGCCGCGAAGGAGGCGACTACTAAAGAAAAAGATGAAAGAAACCCACTCAAGGGTTGATAGCAGTTATTCTAACATCCAGAGACAGAAAAGATTGTCTAAAAACCGAAGCAGCCATGTCATTTTCATCGACATTGTCTTAGACTAACTGATCAGTGGTTTGTTCGACCAGTAAAAAAAGAATAACCGGAAAATTTTTTTAAAGAGTAGCTGTGTCATGATCTTCGAATATCATGATGCCAATGAACTGTAATATCGAACATTAGTCAGTGGAACAGAGAAATAGTTATCATTATTAAATTGTGGATTGTTCCTAATGGAAATTTTGCTGTTTGATTATTATATAATATTGTAAAAATCACCAAATTGTTCATACTGATCAAGTATACAACAATCACTTATCGATAAGTCCAGCTGCCAGCAACAACGATAGCTGTAATAAAATATAATTAATGCTTAAAACCTCGCTTTTACGTAAGTCTCAAGTCTTGACCGCTCAAGTCATCATATGGTGACAGGAGTGGGATTCGAACCCACGCATCCGAAGATAGTGAGCGAATACGGTGACACCACTACACAACAGGATGTAAATAGACCATGACCCGAATTATAGATATTGAAAAAAGAATACTAATCGTCAGTAGAGAATTTAATTGTTAGACTGCACTGTTGCCTTTTTTACAGAAGAAAAACATAAACTTGAGCTCAGGACCCAAAAGCCTAGTCAACTCAACGTCATTGAACACCATCGTGAAAGATAAACTATCGAGTTGATAATTGGTGATAGAAGTGGGATCGCCATCAGAGCGATACGAATTCATGCGGAAGAAGACAAAAACAAGAGTAGTGATATTCTAATTTATTAAATCCTGGCAATTTTGGGGAATTTTGCATGGTACTGACGTCTGCTAAGAGCCATCATCACCAACGACCAAGATTGGGCCAATTCAGGATAGCCGCGAAGGAGGCGACTACTAAAGAAAAAGATGAAAGAAACCCACTCAAGGGTTGATAGCAGTTATTCTAACATCCAGAGACAGAGAAGATTGTCTAAAAACCGAAGCAGCCATGTCATTTTCATCGACATTGTCTTAGACTAACTGATCAGTGGTTTGTTCGACCAGTAAAAAAAGAATAACCGGAAAACTTTTTTAAAGAGTAGCTGTGTCATGATCTTCGAATATCATGATGCCAATGAACTGTAATATCGAACATTAGTCAGTGGAACAGAGAAATAGTTATCATTATTAAATTGTGGATTGTTCCTAATGGAAATTTTGCTGTTTGATTATTATATAATATTGTAAAAATCACCAAATTGTTCATACTGATCAAGTATACAACAATCACTTATCGATAAGTCCAGCTGCCAGCAACAACGATAGCTGTAATAAAATATAATTAATGCTTAAAACCTCGCTTTTACGTAAGTCTCAAGTCTTGACCGCTCAAGTCATCATATGGTGACAGGAGTGGGATTCGAACCCACGCATCCGAAGATAGTGAGCGAATACGGTGACACCACTACACAACAGGATGTAAATAGACCATGACCCGAATTATAGATATTGAAAAAAGAATACTAATCGTCAGTAGAGAATTTAATTGTTAGACTGCACTGTTGCCTTTTTTACAGAAGAAAAACATAAACTTGAGCTCAGGACCCAAAAGCCTAGTCAACTCAACGTCATTGAACACCATCGTGAAAGATAAACTATCGAGTTGATAATTGGTGATAGAAGTGGGATCGCCATCAGAGCGATACGAATTCATGCGGAAGAAGACAAAAACAAGAGTAGTGATATTCTAATTTATTAAATCCTGGCAATTTTGGGGAATTTTGCATGGTACTGACGTCTGCTAAGAGCCATCATCACCAACGACCAAGATTGGGCCAGTTCAGGATAGCCGCGAAGGAGGCGACTACTGAAGAAAAAGATGGAAGAAACCCACTCAAGGGTTGACAGCAGTTATTCTAACATCCAGAGACAGAGAAGATTGTCTAAAAACCGAAGCAGCCACGTCATTTTCATCGACATTGTCTTAGACTAACTGATCAGTGGTTTGTTCGACCAGTGAAAAATCAATAACCGGAAAACTTTTTTAAAGAGTAGCTGTGTCATGATCTTCGATAATCATGATGTCATTGAACTGTAATATCGAACATTAGTCAGTGGAACAGAGAAATAGTTATCATGATTTAATTGTGGATTGTTCCTAATGGAAATTTTGCTGTTTGATTATTATATAATATTGTAAATATCACCAAATTGTTCATACT
Organism: Symsagittifera roscoffensis; assembly: GCF_963678635.1. NCBI lineage: Eukaryota > Metazoa > Xenacoelomorpha > Acoela > Convolutidae > Symsagittifera > Symsagittifera roscoffensis. The sequence goes on from NC_087062.1 coordinate 63,469,785, forward strand.
GATCAAGTAAACAACAATCACTTATCGATAAGTCCAGCTGCCAGCAACAACGATAGCTGTACTAATAAATAATTAATGCTTAAAACCTCGCTTTTACATATATCTCAAGTCTTGACCGCTCAAGTCATCATAGAACCCTCCCCACAAAAAATTGGTGCAAGCCAGGTTTGAAAAAGATGAACGCCTACTATAATTTAGTGGTGTGTCACGGAGCCAAATACACGCATATTCGAAAAATAAATTCGTTCCCGGATAGTCAAAAAAATTGTTCCTGGATAACCTAAAACTTTTTTGTTCCCCGATAGCCAATACATTTTTGGTTCCCTGAAAGCCAGAAAATTCTCTGCTCTGAATTTGCTCTGAGCCAAAAATCAATCGCTGAAAATACTAATTTTTGTTGCATCTAAATAAAGGCTTTTTCCTTTTACAGTCCCACCTCCTAGTAGATTATAGACCATCATATTACAAAAACTCTATAATTGGTGAGGGGGAACTACTTAAAAATGAAAATTCGGACCTCTTGAATCATCTCCTCCCTTGAGTACCTAGAAACGAATATTCCCTTACAAAGAAATAAATCAGCGGTTAAGCATATGCGATATATATACAACTAGTTTCGAATAATGCTTCCATGATAGTCGAAAAAAAATTGGATGACCGAAAAAAATTCTTCCGCAAAAAATGAATGTTCCCGGATAGCCGAAAAATATTTCGCATATAAAAGAAGTCGAACTTTCTTTGCTATCTAATTCAATGAGGGCAAGACTATTACACAAAGAGAACGTTTAATCTTTTGGATTATTTGATAGCTGAGTTACGAATCAAAAAATAGTTTAATAGTTTGAATAAAATTAGTCTAAAATTTTAGACGAATTTGCCTGTTTAGTCCTATTTTGTTTAATTGCTGATTATCTTAAGATAATTTTTTATTCGACTATACGTGAATGCGGTCCCGTGGGTACGCACCTATACTACACGCATTTGCTTTTGTAGCCAAACAAATTCAAAAAAGGACAAAAACAATAAACATCGAAAACACGAATTTTTTTCCATTTTCTTCAAAAATTTCCTTCGTTTCAGGGCGCTTAAAATGGTTAGAACAACTGCTCAAAAAAAATTCATAAGAGCTAACTTACCATAAGCATCTTAGCAGAATTTAATGGGTGGTTGAGTCTATAGTCAAACTCAGACCAAATTTTCTCGACACTGGCAATTTTTTGGGCTTTCTAAAAAACTGAGTCACGATTTAAAGGTTTTAATACCAAATCATCTACGATGATCTATGACGCTCTGCCAGCTTTTTTCGAGATAATCAACATAAAATAAAAAAACGCACCCTACACCATAATTCATTCACAGTCACTTCGTGACGCGGTCGGAACAATAACCATTACAGCAAAGTGTGCGTTGAAGAATAAATATAAAAATAAATTGTTTACCTTTGTTGCAATTCAGTTGAAAGCCAGCTCGCGTGTGCATCGTAATTGATAAGCACAGATACCACTTCCTAAAACACAGTTAATACCACCTTGTATAAGAAAATAACTTAACTTACATTTTTCACTAAATGTTCAAAAACTCATTCAAAGGAATCAGCTATGGGAATCTGGCGGCATCATTCAAACTTTGGAAATAAAACCATTTCCATTGACTTGCTTTTTGAATTAAGGGTTGCTTATGCGTACAGGCAACATCAATTAGCTGATTTTTCATTAATTCTGATTATTGGCTGTTTTCGTACATGCCTTAACATCTGTGTTTATCAAACTATCAATGTAGATTTTTTAACGCATGATTCTCATTATAGTGTACCTACCTCATTTGATAGCCATTTCTTCCTGAATGCCGGAAACGTCTCCGCCGGCTTCACGCTATCCAGCACCTCCTTGGGCAACGCTAGTGCTACCGCCTGAGCCACAGATGTCATTCCACTTCTATTTCAAATCAAAGGTCCTATCCAAATTGGAATCGAAATGCGACTATAAATTTCAGCCGCATCAGTCGCGGCAGATACAATTTCGCTTCAAATGCAGCCTCATTTAAACGAGTTAGAAAACTCAGTTTGATGCCGGTAGATAGTAGACTTGGTGTGCACAATGAGGGCGGACGTGAAATTTGACAGCACTGTTTGGAGCTGGATTGATTGCAGCGGCGGTGGAGGGGATAATCGAGACAGCAGGCAAAACAGGAACAAGATACAATTTCTATCTGTTTAAGTTAACCACAGAGCGCCTCCTTACTCTGCACCGCTTTTGCGATTTGTTCAAACACCACAGAAGTAAAATGGTAAAAAATACGTCAACCAAGCGCATCCATAATCGGCAGTCACGGGAAAAGATAAAAGAAATATAATCGAAGCGAAATCTGATTTGTATATTACACTCCACGAATTACCGCTTGATTGCTTTCTATTTTAAGAATTACCTAGTCCCATCAAACAAAAAATAAACATTTCAATATTTTCCCGGCACTTGAAATCGCTATCTACCAGCACTGTCAGAAAAAGAAAATTCTTCTGGGTTGCTTTTAACCAGGTATTTTGGGGTTTAAAATGAAAAGCTCATCAGGTTTAGAAATTTTTATAAAATTGGGAAAAGGTAAATTTGAGACGTAATTTCCGCGGTGAGGCTAGTTTTCACCACCGGGCTAAGTGGTCATATCACCTGGAGTTCCATGTAAATTTCCCAAAACCGGAGATGTCCTTTTCCGGTGGTCGGAGGAAACATTCACGACAAGTAACCCTTCAATACTCGCCCGAGCATCTATCGGAGATGGCAAGGGATATAGAACTTGTCAATCAATGTAAATGTAATTTCCTGTTCAAACCATGAAATGAGTGGGAGTCTACTAAATTTCGATTAGCCTGCTAGAGGGAAGATGCTAAATTGAACGGGATTATATGTCACCTTCACTTAAATGATGTGCACCTGAGAAATGGGTTCATTTTTACATAATTGACCTGGAAAAAAATCGAGAGCGTTAAAACCATTAATAAATGTTTATTTCTATTTGAACTAAGAACAAGACATGCAAATCAAACCAACTTCAATTGAATTAAAAAGAAAACATATATTTACAGATTTGTACAGGGAATGCTTACAAAAAAATAAAGCGAAGACCAGATTTATTTTTCCAATAGAGATGACGTTTGATGAAACCTAATTCGGTTTGAAATATCGTCAATAGTTTCCACGCAAAGTGAGGTCACTTCATATTTCAGATTATTATACGATGGCAAGTGAGGCTTTTCAACTTGGAGATCATCCGTAAAAAATTCTAGAATATTTGGCTCCATGTGATTTGTCACTTGCGACTGGTTGCTTCTACTGCTACTAGGAATCTCTCCTCTTGTGGCCACACCTCTGAACATGTTAACATCTCCGACAGCCAAAGATACCAAATTGGTATATTGCTTTTTCCGGTAGTCGCAATTCAACTTGGCAGCTCCCTTTTGTTTTATCGAATCTTTCAACCCTCTGTTATTTTCAAGTTCTTCCTCTCTCAATCTATTAATGTCCACTTTCTGGCTCTCTATTTCCTTCAAAGCTCTGCCGATATTTTCAGAAAACCCCAATTCAGCATGAGCTAAAGCATGTGGTCGGATGGATTCTGTGGGGTCAAATATTGCACTGTTTATTTGAGTGGCACTGATTGACGAAGAGAGTTCGCTGTCACTGTCGCTCAGTTCAAGTCTATCATCCCCTATTATGATTGGCTGAGGCTCTTTGTAATGATACTCACTAGTAAAATTCATTTCTTCTGAAAAAAATAGGAGTTAACTAATGATATTAGTTGAATACTTTCTCCTCATTTAATATATATCAGTGAGGCATTTATTAGTATAAATTATACAATATTCGGACTACACGACACTGATTTCTGGACGAAAATTGAGCCTCATAGTTCGGAAAGCGGAAGAATCAACACTTTTTGAACTGGCGATGCGTAAAACAGTGATGCATGCAAAAGTGTTTCTCACTTTACAAATTTACAAAAAGGTCAAGTTAAAGTTTCATACCGGTAGGAAATAATTTATCAATTCTTTTGCGTTCAACTTCATTTTCGTTCTCTGGTCAAACAAAAAAATTTATTAACTATCCAATGTCGAAATTTACAATATTTAACATTGGGTTGACCAGCATTCAATTGCAAATTGAGTTCATTGGTGAATTTCCTTTCTTTCTCCATGAATTACCACGATGAAACAGAATAAGTATCTGGCTTCGAAGCGGTTGTTGCAGAGATTACGAGGTTATTTTTCCAAAAAAATTAGAGAAATCTCAGCAAAACCAGCCAATTGAATCAAATGAGGTATGATTTTAAGTTGCTTCCACAAAATTCTGATAGAATTAAGGCTGCGATAAATTTAATCTCTACAGAAACCTTTGAATCGATTCGTAGGACTCAAATACTTGCTTGAAACATCTGAAATTGTAAGTAGCTCTAAATCGAACCTCCGCAACACTTGCAATACAAAAACTTATTTAGCCATATGTTATCGCATATAATTAAAATACAGATAAGCCCCAGCAAAAAAATAATTGACAACCCTATTTGACAACAACAGAAACATATTTGACAACCCAAAAATGTCGCATTATTTTTAACGAACTCAAAAATCCTGAAAAATTTAATTAAAAACACCCATATCTTAACACTATATGCTTATGAATCTAACATAATTAAAGAGAATTCGAAACACTATTTAGTAAATATATAAGTACAATTTCGTATAGAAACAAAAGACGCGGATCATCAAGTAAAAGGTGAAGCAGCCTATTTGACAAAACTACCACAAAACATCAGATAAAACCTGGCATCCTCTCGACCTGTAAATAATACTTGCTAATTGCCAGCATAAAATTTACAGATAGAAATGATGAAACTTGAACAATAGGTCCCATTGCAGCTTAAGCTGCTTCCCAACAATGAGTGGACGTATAACTTACAAGGGTAAAAAACAAGGGTAAAAAAGAAAAGGTATAGCTAAAACCCAGATATTTGTAGCTTCAGCATACGCAGAAAAATACGTTTTACTAAAAGCTAGTCAGTGTTAACAATAAAACAAATACATCCAGCTTCGCAAATCTTGGTTTATAATAGTGTTTTTGCAATAGGGGTTCCTATGGAAACATATTTGACAACCCAAAAGGGTCGCAGTATTTTTAACGGAATTCAAAAATCCTGAAAAATTAAAAAAAACACATCCATATCTTAAAAGTATATGCTTGTGAACCTAATATAATTATAACGAACTCTAAACACTATTTAGTTAATTAATATACACATAATTTAAAAATACTTATTTTGCAACAGCTAACTATTGTTTTGAAAACCTTTCGTAAACAACATTACTAAAAAAGATGGGTGAGGCCCAGCTGCAACTCAACTATGACGTGTATTAGAAGACAATTATCTGATGCAGATGCGCAGCACAGCTTCGCACTACGTGCGATACAATGAAAATATCTACTTTAAAAAATTTATCTGGAAAAAACCATGCGTTTGCCTGCAATGTGTTCATTTTTAGGAACACATTCCCAGAAAAACAATCAATAGCGTTAAGCTACCATTAAATCTTATTATACTAAGAAAGTTATACTAATTATTATACTATCAAAGTAAAATTGCTTCGGTGATTTGGTAAGCAAGTTAACTCACAAAAATCTATATTTCGATTTCTTGGTGCTTGCTAATCACAAGCGTGAGAAAATGATAAGGTAGCGCAGTCAAAATAAAGGTTGGAAACAAAGTTGTTAACCGAATTGAAAAAAAAGAAGAATGAAAAACAAAATTGGCATATTTTCAAGTTTGAATTTAAACTTTCCAATTTTTTTATGGAGGGCTCACGAGAATGTCTTAGATTTTTCGGAAAAATCTCGTCAAACTTCAATCGTTCTCAATTAGTAGCAACAAAAATTAATAGATTAAAAAACACCAGGAAAATAAGTCAAAATTAAAAACGAACTACTTCAGCGCCGATAATCTACCAAAAAACCGATCATCTACTTTCAAAAAAGACTGATTCCCATTTCTATCGTCCATTATGTGCACAAAGTTATTAAAAGGAAAAAAGTATAGTACCTATTTACAACATCCTTGTTTTCGCAAGGGCAATAAGCCAGCCAGCATAAACTTGGAAAACAAGAAACGAAAAATTATGATAAATTTAAATTTCGATAAAAAATAAATTGTTACACAGAGGCGAAGCAGAGCTTCGCACCACTTGCGATACCACATGAAAATAGCATGGCAAGCTAGCAGACAGGAGAGAAAAGGATATCCCTTATGTCCAAAACATCAAAGATGTCTGGAATGATGTTATATTTTCGGAGAGCTCGTCTAGAATTACCTCCACGGCGTTACAGGAAAATCCCAAAACTTTTTCGAGCGGCAACTGGGTACCGTAGAACCAAAAACATTTGTCATGAAAAATGCTGAATAAAAATTTCTATTCAAAGGTTTTAACCATTTTAAGCGATGATCATTTTGAAAGACTTGTTCCTCTTCAAACGACCCAAAATTAGATCACCAAGCCAATAAAATATAAACGGAAAGAATTTCAGCAGAATTAAGTTTTTAAGCAAAAAAAAACAGAAAAAAATTATAAGAAGTCAAGGCTAGAAAAATTACCAGTAGCACAATGAAACGAAAACACTAAAAGCATCTACAATGTAAAAGGCGCACAGAAAAAAAATTTTGAAGTAGTAACTAACCCAACAAAACAAGCAGACAAATAATGCGTCAATTTTTCGAAACGGAAAACTTCCCTTTGAAAAAACATCTTTCATCAGACTCGAACCCATGATTTTTGCCATCCAAGGCGTTTTCGTTACTTCGAAACCAAGTGTTCCGTAGACACTAAGAAAACTGAATTAATTATGAGCTGAACCTAAAATTACCATTTCTAATTCTGTGAACAGTTATTTACGGAAAAAAATCTAGTGCCCGAAAGCAATACCCTTGCTAAATGCAACGGTAATTAAAAAGAATAGAAGGAACAGGGAATCAAAAATCCGACATTTCATCATAGCACGCTTAACCGACACTCTCTCAATTTTAATAAATGCTTTGAAATTCTAAACATTCTCATTGCGCCCATTTTTCATCAATATGCGCAAAATCACTGCTCACGTATTTCATAAGCTTTTCTTGTTGGTCCAACTTTTATAGTTATAGTACTCGGAAGTTACCGTAATTATCACAGAAAAAGAATATATTTCGATACGGGACTATCAATTTAGAAAATTTTGAATAGCACAAGCTAGTAAGAAAATAATGTGCCTCTAGATTTACATTTTATCTATTCAAACCGGCTGAAAAAAGTTATCTTTACAAACTTATTTATCAGAGCAATTTTTCAATGTCGGGTAGGATGTCGTTTGGAGCCGTCTTCGGACCATATCTGTTCACAGGTACGCCTTCTTTGTTCACGAGGAATTTGCTGAAATTCCACTTGATCGCATCGAGAAGAGTCCCGCTTTGTTTCTTTTTGAGAAACACATACAGAGGATCCGCTTTTGAACCATTGACCTTCAAAAAGTACACATGCTATCAAAACTTCACACGGGAGTCATTAGGCATAGCGGAATATTGAATTAAGCACTATATTTCTTAACTAAAATGGAAAATGTAACCTATCTTTTTGCGAGAACGAATGTCAAAGTTTCCACGGCTAATTTTCTTTCCATAAAACAAAAATGAGTCAAGTATTAATGAAAGTACACCTTACATCAATCTTGGAGAATAGGTCAAAGTTGACGTCGTACTGCTTGACGAACTCCTTGATTTCTGCCTCGGTGCCTGGCTCTTGGCCTGCGAACTGGTTGCAGGGGAAGCCGAGAATGCGAAGACCCTTCTCGCGGTACTGCTTGTCAATGGCACTCAGCTGCGTGTAGTTGATTGGCGTCAAACCTGAAAAGCTGCTTTTTAAAAACCACGTAGCAAATTTTCATCGGTTTTTGGACTTATTTGAAAATTTCTGTCAATTTCAATCGTTACTTGTCAGTTTGAGTTCCGACAACTATGAAATACTAGGAGACCCGGGGTGGTTTTATTTCCAAGCCCTTTCAGTAGTGATTCAGATCCAAATAGAAGCCTAAAAAGTTTTCTGAATGTCGAGAAAAGCTGGTCTGAACATTTTCGCTTTTCTGCCGATTTTTAAAAATTTTACGCTATTTTATTATCTATTGTTGAGATGCATTTCAATCAATTATGCTACAAAAGAAACCAGTAGATAATTTTGAAAACTCTCTAAGATCTATCACTCATTTTGAAACTATCACTTTCTTTATCGACTATCACGATTAGTTGATAACTAAAAGGATGTTAGAGTGTACGAGCAACTCTTCTCAGAAATAATTTGTTCTTAAAGAAAGCCTGATAAAATCACATGTTGTTGTCTATTAAAAAAAAAACTCTTACAAATTCAATCAATACTCAAAAAATAGTAGATGAGATAAATATTGATACTAAATTCATCATCTGTAGTGTAAAAACATCAGAACGCAAGTCGAGCCTTCGCCCTACAAACCTAAGATTTAAACCGCAAAAATACGATGTGGTTCAGAGCTTTTTAATCGCAAAATCATGATTAAACTTATAAACAGTACCTTACTCGAACCCATTAAACGTTTCCGCATTTACTGACAGTCGTTAGAGAAACCAAGAAGAGCCAAATATTGCCCGAATCCAAGTTCTTTCCCATTTCATCACAAACAATATCCTTGATTGGTCGGAACAAAAACAGCCAACAGAAAATTGTAAGAGTCAATTAACGGAAGTAACGGAAAAAATGACTTAACGCTCTTCTTTCTCAATTTTCGAATTTTAAAGAAATCTCAACTTTCGAATTTTGAAGAAAAAAATATATGCCCTTAAAGCTCTTTGAATTTCTACAACAATTTGTGAGTGACACTGTTTTGATTAAGTCAACCCAATTTGAGAAAATTGGACCAATAGGTAAGTTTTTTATTCCGCTGGGAAATATGATAATTAATTTCCACTTTCGAAACAAGAAATCGGTCACGTTTTTTGTGACCTTTACACTGAATTTAGAAAGAAATCTGCAAGAAAGTAAATTTGAGCCTGAACAATTTTTAGGATTTTTTCCCTTTAAAAAAAACGAAAAAAATCATCAGCATCCATATGAGAGTCTGAACTACGTTCATCTTCTCTTAATAACCTTTTCAACAATTCATTGGCAAACTTACCGCATTTAGATGAAACATTGACAATGAGACACACATTGCCTTTATATTTATCCAAGGTCACCTCCTCGCCGTCAATCGTCTTCTCCTTAAACTGATAGATTGTATCTTCCATTCTAGCTAAACTCAAACTCCTTCTCCAACCACAATTCAACTGAAATTGCGATACTGGGTTGCAACTGAGAATATAAGCCGCACTTTTGATATTATGCAATGCAAATATTCTCCTTGTAACTGTACTTGCAATAGCAATGGTTGGTTGATTTGCGATCAACTCAATATATCTGAAAATATAATGCAATACTTTATGTTACCACAAGTCGGGTATGACATAAAACGTTTTGACTGGAACGAGAAACCATTGAATCGTTCGGCCTTAAGTGAAATTTGAATGGCCAAAATAATTGATGAGTAACACAGAGACCAAGCGGAACTTCGCATATCTTGGAATGCAACGGGGAAAAAAACAATTTCAAGCTACTGAATGGCCAGTGAGATGGAAATTACAAAAAAAAACTTGAAAAAACTGAAAATACAAAAAGTTAAATCAGAAAAAAAAACAGACGAAACACAACCACTAACAATAAGCAAGCTTTTAGGTATTTCGGAGCGTCCACTGAGCCAACAACACGTAGTTGGACTTCAATCGATCCTAAGACAAAAATGCCAAAGAAAACTCATAAAAAACAACAATTTTTTTGAAACTAATATATTTTCTCCGCCAGCAATTCAGAAAAAAAGTC